>NC_133617.1:30189921-30524811 GCF_048593235.1 Sminthopsis crassicaudata | reverse complement strand
CTCAAAGAGCTTACCAACCACTATGAGAGAACAACCTACAGATGGGATGGAGAGGAAGTAACCAACAGTCATTGACTTGTTGGAATGACCTCAGAAGCAGGGGGAAAGCTATCACATCAGCTTGGTTTAGGAAGGGACAGTGTGGATAGAGCCCAACATTAGGACTGACAATATCACCGAACCCTTTATGAAAATGACCTGGGGGATCTAGCCTCAGAACATGGAATGTCAGGGCTGAAGAAACTTTAGAACAGGGGATGTCAGAGCTAGAAGGGACTTTAAAACAGGGAATGTCAGAGCTAAGAGAGAATTTAGACTGTGAGATATCAGATTTGGAAGTTACTTAGAACTGCACCTGGATCTTAGAAATCCTCTATTCCAATCCCCTCATCTTTTTTAGATGAGAAAGCTGAGAGCCAGCGAGAAATTGACTTGGCCCAAGTCACACAGAAAGTCTGAGGGGTCAGTGCTGACTAGATCAGGTTAACAGGGAGGAGAACTGAGGGCCTGAGACGGGCGGGCACTTTGCCCTGGGGCTTGAGAGGTGAGGTTCCCTGCCCCTCTTGTGTTCCAGCATGGGAGAGGAGGCAGAAGGCTCCTGTCTCTCCTGAGCATGCCCTTGTCCTGTGCCTGGGGCCCTGGAGAGGAGGCTGCCTGCCCAATCGATATCTCCCAGGATGGATGGAAAGTGAGCCGTGTTGTAAGAGTCATGCGTTGCTTACTGCCAGTACTGTCTGTCTATGGGAAATCTAATACATTGATTAGATTTCCTTCTGAACAGCATCAATAGAGGCTATGACAGCATGGCTGCTGGGGTCTCAGGCCCCGGCTCCTGCCAGCTCCAGGCCACACCCACGAGGGTGCCCCAGCACTCCCGCTCCTTCCGCTTTAGGGGATGAGACCGCAGCTGCTCCCCCCTCACCATGACCGGCCTGTACCCCGGCCCTGGCTGTGATGACTGGCCCCGCTGGAGCCATGGAGATGTGAGTGTGGCAAGAGGAGGGGGACGTTGGAGAGAGGCAAGTTTGGGCTGCATGTAAGGGGGAAACTTTCTAACCATTGGAGACATCCCCAAACAGTGTGAACAGTTGGGCTGTCCCCAGCATAGCAGGAGACTTCTCTCCCCCTCCAGCTCTGGGGATCTTTAAGAAGAAACCAGACAACCACTTGTTGGGTAAATTGTCAGGGGATCCTTCCTCGAATCCTGACTGGACCCGGTGGCCTCTGAAATCTGTTCTAGCTTGGAGATTCTGGGATTCTAGGAAGGAAGGAGGGAAGGAAGGAAGGACATTAGAAAGAGAAGGGAAGGAAGGAAATAGAAAGAAAGAAAGAAAGAAAGAAAGAAAGAAAGAAAGAAAGAAAGAAAGAAAGAAAGAAAGAAAGAAAGAAAGAAAGAAAGAAAGAAAGAAAGAAAGAAAGAAAGAAAGAAAGAGAAGGAAGGAAAGAGAAAGAAAGAAAGAAAGAAAGAAAGAAAGAAAGAAAGAAAGAAAGAAAGAAAGAAAGAAAGAAAGAAAGAAAGAAAGAAAGAAAGAAAAGAAAAGAAAAAAGGGGAAGAAAGGGAAGGATGGAGGAAGGAAGGAAAGAGAGAAGGAGGGAAAAAGGAAGATAGAAAGAGAAGGGGAGGAAGAGAAGGAAGGAAGAAGTGAGAGAGGGAAGAAAGAAAGGGGAAGGGAAAAGAGGAAAGGAAGAAAATTGGAAAGAGAAAAGAAAGAGGGAAGGAAGGAAGGATTAAGCACTTACTGTGTGGCTGGTACAAAGGCTGAAAAACATTCCCTGCCCTCAAGGAGCTTACATTCTAATGAGAAAAGGTGATGCACAAAAAAGTAGCTGTAAATTTGGTGGGAGACTGATTCACGTGTCTAGAAAATCAGAAATGGGGCCACTATGGAAAGCAGTGGCTTTTAGGATACTGCAGTCCCTCTTCAGGTCTTGCTTGTTGGGTCTGGCCACTTTCCCTCTTCCTTTTCTTAGCAGAGAGGCATAGTTCCCCTGCTGCACCCCATTCAGGCTGAATCTATTCATTCTTTCAGCAAAGATGGTGATCCTCATCCCCTTAATATAAGGTGAGGGGGATATACAAGAAGTGGAAGACATAGTCCCCCTCCTAGGACTTCCCATCTAGTTGGAGAGATAAGACACATACATGGAACAGGAAATAATAGAAGGCAGTATATGACAGGGGACAAAATGTGGAAAGACCCCCAGTGTTTCAGCCCACTAGATGCTGCCCTCTTTGAGGTCAGGGACACTCATTGAATTTTCTGTTCCCCCACACTTCCTTGCATACACATATCCTAAGTGCATGATGTCAGTTCCATTTATGAATAAATAGGAATGCAGAAAAGGAATTAATCAGCCATGATCAGTGTATTTAAGGGGAGGAATAGGATGGTAAGATCATGGATGTTCCCGGCTGGAAGGGACCTTAGGGACCATCTAGTCTAGTCTAATCTGCTCCTTTAATGGATGAGTAACTTGTCCAAGGTCATATAGATAGCATGTTTCTTCCTTGAGGGGGAAGTGGGTTTTGGATAGGTAGAGCAGGGAGAAAATGACATCTGAAGTAGGAGAAGAGTACGGGAAATCAAAAACAATATTCAGTTATTTATTCTTTTAACAAACACCTACTATGTGCTAGATCATGGGCTTAGACTGGACTGTGGGAGTATAAAGCACAAATGAGTCCTCACTTTCAAAATGCTTACATTATTCAAGAGCCAGGAAAGAGAGTGGCTGGGCTAATGGACAAAAAGTGGGTGTCGGGGAGCAGTGCACAGTAGGCAGGGAAAGTTAAATTGTGGTCAGGCTGTGGAGGGCCTTGAATGCCTGGTTCAAGAACTTGGTCTTGATCATGGAGTCAAGACTCCAACGGTGTCTGTATTATCAGGTTCTGGAGTCTGTCTCTTTATGAGGTCAAAAAGAAGCAATGAAACTTGACTTGAAATGATGTAAAACTTTGGAATACAAAATTTTATAGCCAAATCATTTTAATTCCGTTTACAAGTAGAGTCTGTTTGGGGCATCCATGGTTTCTAGCATTAGCTTCTTATGGCATCCCTTTCTGTTTTCATTCATCTTGGACCTCTGGGTAATTGTCTGTGCTGCTCACCCACTCAGGACTTGGGTGTGGAAGAGCTCTCCTCACTCACAAGTTTCCAAGCCAGTGGTCATTCTTCAGTGCTGAGCAGTGGACCACTTCTGAGACCAAGCCTTCCAGAGGAACGTCTAGGGCTGACCTCTGTGCCCTCTCTTTCTATGGGTAAAGGTGCTGAGCTGTGGGGCAAGAATCCTGGGCAGAAGGCATCCGGATCTCTCTTCTGAAATCTCTCTTCTGACAAAGGAAATGTTCTATAAGAGGCCAGGTCATTTCTGGGTATTGTCATGGAGCCCAAATGGCAAGAGAATATTCCAATTGCAGGTTTAGAATTCCCTGTGGAGCCACCATCTTCTAGTGTCTGTGACTACTTACATTTTCTCAAACATGACATTCCCTCTCCCACCTCCAAGCCTTTGCATGGGCTGGGCCCTCCACTTTAGATGCTTTTTCACCTCATCTCTACCTCAACTCAGTTCCACATCTACCTTCATGATGCCTTTTCTGGTTATCCCCACCCAGCTCCTGATGCTTTCCCTTCACATATGCTCTTCCCCCTACTCTTCCTATTGATCACATGAGCATCCAGTTGTTTACATGCTATCCCCCCATTAGAGTGTAAACTCTCAGTTTATATCTTATCTTGCTTTTTGTACACTCAGTGTTTAACCCAGTGCCTGGCACATAGGAAGTATTTAATAGATACTTTTTCATTGGTGTGATTCCTCTCTTTTGGAAGCTGTTTTGCCCCTAAAATACAGAAGTGAACCCTGTGGTGTGATTTGGGCCACAATGTTTCCAAGCCTGCTCAATCACCATCTGACTTTTTGGCGGAGGATAGGGGACGGAATGAGATGTGGCAAACAAAACAACGAAATATCGCGTCTCCAAAGGGACTGGGACCTTCCATTTGAGGGGTCAAAAATCCATAATGACTTTTCTGAAAAGATTTCAGAGCAGAGGCCCATCCCTCCTGGCCAGGCAAGCTATAGGGCCCCAAACTTGATACCTTTAAGTTTCCGACACTTAAGGGGCAGCTAGGTGGCCCAGTGGATAGAACACCAGCCCTGAATTCAGGAGGACCCAAGTTCAAATCTGGTCTCAGACACTTAACACTTCCTAGCTGTGTGATCCTGGGCAAGTCACTTAATCCCAGTCTCAGAAAAAAAAAAAATTCCAACACTTAGGAAGTGCTCTCAAGGAGCCAGGACCTTTTTGACTTGCGTTCTCTCTGCCTTAGATTGCTGGATTCTCTTTCATCCTAAACTTCAGAGTTGACCAAAGGTACCTAGTCTTTAAAAGTTGGAAAATAATGTGACCCATTCCTCTACAACATCCCCATTCACCAGTTAGTACTAGGTACAATTTTCCATATCTCAATAATGGAGTTTTTAGGCTATATGGTCTTGAAGGACCCTGTCAACTGTGATATCCCCTATTTTAATGCCCCTCCCAGCTCTGTCATTCCCTGTTCTAAGGCCCCTCCCAGCTCTGATATTCCCTATTCTAAGGTTCTTTCTAGCCCTGACATTCTCTGTTCTAAGTGATGCCCAGTTCTGACATTCTTTATTTTAAGGACCTTCCTTACTTTGGAATTCCATGACATAGTCACTTAACCTCAGTCTGCCTCGGTTGTCTCATCTGTAAAATGGGGATAATAATAGCATTAACCTGGCAGCAGGGTTATGAAAATCAGAACTTATGTAGAGAGAGCTAGTTAGTATATGACTGTAAAGAGCTTTATAAACCTTAAAGAAATATATATATATATATATATATATTTACATGTGTTTCATTAATCTTGAACTTCTGTGTAATTATGTATATATGTTTATAGTGGATGAATATATATGATAGTGAAATCTAGATCCTGTACATACATTCAGAAATCATGCATAATTGTGCTTCATAAAAGGAATTTTTAAATACTGAAAAATGCTAATGGGGGAACCAACAGTGATAGAAACCTTTAATAAGACAATAATTTTCTAAGAAGAAATAATTTTTTCCAGTAATAGACTGAGCTTAATTTTGGAAAACCGACTGTAAGAGGAAAACAAGTTGAGTGTGAAGGGTAGAAAGCCCATCCTTCCTCTGCCAAACTTAGCACAGCACAGAGTCGGGGTCCACAGAGACTCTGAATTTCTGTGTCTCACTGACTCGGATAATATTGAGTTAATTGTCCACACTAATCAGAGTTAAGTCAAAAACCTTTAAAATCACAGAACTGGGAGGGATTTTGGAGTTCAATGCTATCCAACCTTCAGTTTCTTTTTTTTTTTAATAGGTTTTATTAATGTCATTTATCTTCACTTTATCATCATTCATCAACTGACCCCTACCTAATGAAAAAGAAAAACAATGAAGCAAAAATATCTGATAGTGACTCCATCTGACAGTGTAAAGAATATTGTTCCTCCTAGTCCCCTGCCTTGCTGCTAGGAGTGAGGAGGCAGATTTTATTGTTTATTCTCCAAAACTTTCATTCATTTTTAGTTATTCAGAATTCAACCTCATTTAATGGTCTTTTGTATTTATGTTGTTTTAGTTATGATATTCTCTTGGTTCTTATTTCACTCTACTTCAGAGAACATAAATCTTCCCGTGTTTCTCTGGGAAAAAACAGGGTTTATTAGATATTTACTATATGTTGCTACACTAAGCTAGAAGATACAAATACTAGTAAACAATATTGCTTATATTCTAATGTGGGAAGACAGCACATAAAAGAACCTGGAAAGGTGTGGGGCAGGACTTATTATGAAACCATGGGAAGATGGTCATAAAGTGCTATGATGGATTGGTTCTGGCCTAGGTAAGCCCAGAAACTCAAGGATCAGAGGGATTATGCAATTTCAGGAGCAGAGCTGAGGTACCTAAGGAGAGGAGGGAGGAGAGTGGCCAAGGGGTAAGGTACCATTGGTGCAGAAAAATGTCAAAAAAGAAATTATTACTAAAAGTTTTAAAAACTAAATGACTCAAAATTCATACTTATGGATCTCTTACTGCAGAGTAATGTTCTATTCCAATCATGTTCACATGCTGCAGTGTATGTGTGGGGGGAGGGAGGGGGGGTTAAACCATTTTTCAATCAATAATCACTAGCTCTTGTTGCCCAAAAGAGTGCTTTGGCATATAGCAGATCTTTGTTTCTGACTTTCTTAGGGCTTTCTACCCAGAGTGACAGGGTGACAGGGCATGAACCATTTGGACTTTTTCTTCCATAATTCCAAATTGAACTCCAGAATGGTTGGACCACTCTCTCAGCATATAGGTGGCGCTGCGTTGGATAGAATGCATGACCCAGAGTCAGGAAGACTCATTTCCCCTTAGTTTAAATCCAGCCTCAGACACTTGCTAGCTCTGTGACTTTGGACAAGTTATTTAACCTTGATTGCCTCAATTTCCTCATCTGGAAAATGAGCTGGAAAAGGAAATGGCAAACTAATCCAGTATTTTTGCCAAGAAAATCCCAAATGTAGTAAGTCATGAAGAGATGGACATGATTGGGAAAAAAGAAATGACTAAACAACTAGACCACTCTATAGCTCCCCCAACAGGGCCACAGTATATCATCCCACAGCCCCTCCAAACCCTACTTATTCCCATCTTGTGTAATTTTTTCTAATTTACCTGGTGTGAGAGGAAATCTGAGAATTTTAAAAATTTGAATGTCTATTTTTAATATTTTTGCTCACTCATCATATGGTAAGCTCTTTTGAAAACTGTTCATATCTTTTGTCCATTTATCTATGGAGGAATGGTTTCTTGTTTATTATATTTGTATTAATTCCCTCAATATTTTGGATATCACATTTTTGTCAGTGATTTTTTTGCAATTTTTTTCTTTCTCTTCAACTGTTTTTCTTCTCATTCTGTCTTTTATTCATGCAGAAGTTGGAGGGCATAGCTTTTAATATAGTAAAAATTATCTATTACATTTTCTTATCTTCTCCAATTTTTTTTGGTTACATTATTCTTTCCCTAGCCATAATTGAGAAAGGTACTTGATCTCAATATTTCTAATTCTTTAAAGTGTGACTTTTTAAATTCAGGTCGTTTATCTATTTTAAGTTTATTGTGCTAAATTAATAAATTTAATAATAACTAAATAATATTTATTATTATACAACATAGTAATGTGTAATATGTCATTCTGAATCTAATTTCTACCAACCATTTTCCAATTTCCTCAGAATTCTCGTCAAAAAGAGTTCCTCCTTGAGTCATTATCTTCTTAAATTTATCAAACACTGTTGCACTATATTCCATTACTTCTATTTCTTGCTTCTCTAATCTATTTTGCCTGTTAATCTTGATATTTTAACTCATACAAAATACTTTTAATGACAACTGCTTAAAACAGATGATGTCCCAAAGTTCTTCTTGCCATTTTAAGCTTTTGGAACACCCTGTATAGTTTGAAGCTTGCTAATGAATGTAATAACTCCTTTGTTTGTAGTTTTTTTCCATGGGGGGAAGAGAGAGACAGAGAGAGAGAGAGAGAGAGAGAGAGAGAGAGAGAGAGAGAGAGAGAGAGAGAGAGAGAGAGAGAGAGAGAGAGAGAGAGAGAGAGAGACACAGAGAGAGAGAGACAGAGAGACAGAGAGACAGAGAGAGACAGAGAGACAGAGAGACAGAGACAGAGAGACAGAGACAGAGACAGACAGAGAGAGACAGAGAGAGACAGAGAGAGGGAGGGAAGAATTCAGACATCATGTTGTTGAGATGACTGGGAAATATTTTGAACCTGGGTTGCAGTTTGCTTTCATATACCTCCCAGATTGCCATTTTCTTTACTGCCCACAATTTTAAATTCATTGACCAAATTTTTACTGAGTCATTTAGCTTCTAAAACTTTTTTAAAATTTTATTTCCTGCAATCCCTCAAGGATCTATTTCCACATCTATAAGCGAGGCCCGGCTATGCAACTCCCGTTAAAATCAATAGGTGCTCTGAGGCCAGGGCCCATGTGATGCTCTGTAAACATATGCCTCAGTTTGGCTCCTCAGCACTGCTCCTGCTTCATCTTCTCTCTTTCTCTTTCATAATTATCATTTTAGACTGGAAGAGAAGGGGGGGGAAGGGAAACATCACTCAGAACCTATTACATAATTGCCAACTTAGAGGCTGGTGGTGGATTGGGGAAGGGGCAAGGAATGATCTAAATCAGTAATGTCATTGTTGTGAGGAACTTCTGGTATGAAAATTGTCTTTACTAATGTGGGCCCAGGTCCTTTATAACCTATACTGTCCTAAAGAGTTTCCAGGGGACAAAAAGAGATTAGGTGATTTGCCTGTGGTCAAATATGTCAGAGTCAGGCCATGACTGCCTTTATGGCTGACCCTCTGTGTACTGTATCATGCTGCCTCTTGTAGAAGATGTCTGGTGTTTTCCATTTTTAATTTTCTAAGCATTTTAATTCCCCCCTCTAATTTTTT
Organism: Sminthopsis crassicaudata; assembly: GCF_048593235.1. Taxonomy (NCBI): domain Eukaryota; kingdom Metazoa; phylum Chordata; class Mammalia; order Dasyuromorphia; family Dasyuridae; genus Sminthopsis; species Sminthopsis crassicaudata. The sequence continues at coordinate 30,516,274 of NC_133617.1, read as the reverse complement.
TAAAGCAGATGGAAAGATGGCCTCAGAACAACAACAACAAAAAATAACTAAGTTTGAGTCTTGCTTCTAAAGATGTGTAACCCTGGAAACTTAATGTCTCAATGTTCTTGGCAATTTCTAAGACTATAAATTGGAGAAAAGAGGCCCTCTGGCATTTGTTGAGGGAAACAACTCTAAAATGAGTCAGTTGGATTCAACAAACTCTAGCAGGTCCCTGCCTATTCTACCAACTTCTTGAAAAAATACTATTATCCCCATTTTGACAACAAGGAAACTGAAGCTCAGAGAAGTTTCTTAGTCTGTAATTACTCAGCTAGTAAAAAAGCCAAGTGCTCATTTTACTATTCTACCCATCGCCCATCTGAGCAAAGTAGTTCTTGTCCTTCATTCTCAGAGGACCAAAATGACATCACTATGTTAGAGTTGAATTAAGTGCACTGTGGCCAATCAGACCAATACAAGTTTGGAAGTTTATCACAGTTTGGGCACAAATAATCCATGTATACATTTGGGGTGGATTTTCTAAATTCACACACATCTCACATTTCTTTTGAATCTGAGCAAGAAATAACAGTATAAAGACCCTCTTTTGTAAAATCAGTGTGAGGGTCAGATGAGATCACCACTTAGGGCCTCTCCAACTTTCATTCTTGTGGTGCTTATGGTTATTCTCTTTCAAAAGAACATAGGGAGATGCTAAGTAGATGCTAAGTACCTGAAATTTCAAAAGATGCATTCTTGAAGACATAGAAAGAAAATTAGTAAAATATTAGAGCTGTCCATGGTGCTGAGCGCTCCTTGTATTCAATTTTATATGAGGCAACAATAATCGACAGATGTGTATTGGCTCAACCAAAATCATCCAGGGACCAGAATCATAAGACTCAAAATCTCATAATTGCAAGGAACCTCAAAGGCCATCTACTTCCATCTCTATATTTTACAAATGAGAAGACTGAGGCTCAAGGAAATTAAGTCACTTAACTGGCAAACCAGGTACAAATTCAACACTGTCATCAGGTCTCTTTCATTCCTATTCTGAGCTCTCTTCATCAGACCTAGGGACTTCCAAGGAGCCAAGAAAGAAGTTTGGAACTGGATCTCCTTAGTGTCTCTGCTTCTCTGGGTATCTATGCCTTGCTGCCAGTAACTTGCAAGAACAAAAAGATGCTTCAGCTAAGGTGTGGCCCCTCCTCCTGCTAAGTCTGAATGATATCAAAAGGGCCAAATCACACAACCAGATATTGAGCCCTTGACTGTGGACAGTCTTGGTGGAGACACCCTTGGGTCCCTTGAAGGCAGCTTTTTTCCAACTGACAAATGACGGTGGTTAGGTGTTTTCCAAGGCGAAACAATTTGAAATAATTAGGAAATTTATAAAATGTCTTTAAACATGATAGTAATGGGGATAAGAAAACACTTCTGAAATGTAATCAGTTATTAGCAGCTGATCAATTATCTTCATGGATAGCTGCGACTGGCAGAGGAGAAATAATAATAAGCCCCTTGATTAACTAATTTGAATATCTTTGGAGCACAAATTTTGAATTTTCTTTTTCCTCTATTGTAATGTATCCGCACATCTGCAAGATAAACATGGGCAGAATATGGAAATGAACATGCCTCTCTGAGTGTGCCACTTGTATGGCACCATCATCATTAAGGAGCTGTCCGCTGGCCCCCAGCCAGAGTAATAGATTCAATAACAAAGAGTGTTAATGATGGGGATTCTGGGAGGTAGGGGAGATAGAGGGCTATTGGAAATGGCCATGGGATGAAATTCGGTTCAATCAACGGTCATTTATTAAAGGGGTACTTGCTACATGATGGCACTGCAGAGCCAAAGGCAAAAATGAACCAGTCACTGCCCTCAAGGAGGTTGTGTTCTGCTTGGGGAGAGAGAGTTAGGAGGTAAGGTACAACATGGACACAAACAGATGAACAGGTGAGGAAATATAGAGTCTGTGCAGAGAGCGAGACAGAGATGGAGAGAGAAAGACAGAGACAGAGAGGTGGGAGGGAGAGAGAGAGAAAGAGAGAGAGACAGAGAGAGAGAAGGAATGAGACAGAGAGACAAAGAGAGAAAGAAAAAGAGAGAGAGACAGAGAGAGAGAAAGAGAGAGACAGAGACAGAGAGAGAGAGAGAAAGAGAGAGAGAGACAGAGACAGAGAGAATGTCAGAAGTGACAGATCAACTATGCTTTGACTACTATAGCTAATAATAGTTAGCCTTTATATAGTACCACTTCACTCTTTGTGTTTTTAGGGAGCATATTGACCTAATAGGCAGAATGACACAGTTCCCAGAGCATTGTGAATGAGGATCTGAGTTCAAATCCAGCTATCATTTCTATATTATCCCAATTACACAGAAAAGGAAATAGGCTGACAAAGGCAGCTAGGTGGCATAGTAGTTAAGAGTAGGAAGTTTGAAATCAGGAAGACCTAATTTCAAAACTGATCTTAAATACTTATTAGTTGTGTGACATTGGACAAATCATTAAACGTCCCGCTCTCAAACTCAGTTTCCTCATCTGTAAAATGGATATTAATATCGCACCTACCTCACAGGGTTGTTCTAATAACTGAATGAGATTATTCCACACAAACATGTATGTATATATAATACATGTCTTCATGTATTATATATACATATATGTTTGTGTGGAATAATCTCATTCAGTTACAAACTTTAAAGCACTATATAAATGCTAGCTACTAACTTACTTTAATAGGTAACATTTAGGTAGCACCTACTCTGTGCCTGACATTGTGCTCAACACTTCACAAAATAGTACATAATTTGAAACTCACAATAACCCTGTAAGGTAGTAGATACTAATCTATTATCCTTATTTTACAGATAAGGAAACTGAGGCAAACAAAGTATTTTACCCAGAACCACACAGCAATATCTAAAGTAAAATTTGAACTCAGGTCTTTCTGACTCTTAAGTGCTATGCCTTATCCTCTGTAATACCTTCCTAGTAGATATCTGAGACGTAGTTAAGCTCTCATCTACCTGACTCCAACTTCTGTGCTCATTTTCATGCATCTAGCATGTGTGTGTATGTGTGTGTGTGTGTGTGTGTGTGTGTGTGTGTGTGTGTGATTGTATATATATATGCATAGGTGGGTGGCTGGATGGATATGTATGCATTGTCTCCCCAACTAGAATATATACTTCTTGAGGACAGGAATTGTTTTACTTTTGTGCTCAGCACAATGCTTGAAACATAGTAAATGTTAATAAATAATTATTGATAGTAGGGATTTAATAAACTTTTACTGAATTTAATTGAATTGGTTTTGGAGTTCATTTAATAATGTTCCCAATAACTACTTGAACAAATCATATCTTGTATCTGGATGTCTCCTGAATGATTTGCAAAGAGATAGATTGCTGTGTCTTGTCCAAGTTGCCATAGGTGTGGAGCAAAAGATAGACCCTTGATGATAAAGTGGACAGACAGTAGGCCTGCTAGGATCCAGAGCAGTCATTATCTTTCCTCTGTGTTCATCACATTGATAAAAGAAGACTACTTAGAGTTGGAAGGGGAAAGGCCCAGAGAGGCCAAGGAATTTGTCCTTTCCTTCTCCACTTAGTGACCATCTTTGACTTCTAAACCCCAATCTCTCTTTTGCTTCTCTCCTCCATCTTTTCCACTGGGGTTGTTATCGTGACATATGGGACTTAGTGGGAGTTTAAAGACTCATCCTGCCCAAGAGGCCTGAGACGGAACCTTAGTGAGGGAAAATATAGATCTCCGGGAAGTACCTGCAGCGATGGGTTTGTGCTTGTCTCCTTCAAACAAGACCTTTTTATTTTTAGTTTGAAGCCGATCAAAAAGTGTCTGAAACAACCTTTAAATCCCCCCTTACTTTTTTCCCTCTCCCTTCCCCTGACTGCTCCGTAGCTTAAAAATGGCTTAACCAATTTGAGTTATTTTTAGAAAAATGCATGGCATGTTGGCTGACAACCTGTATTCTAAGTTTCAACCTGATACAAAAAAGACAGAGTTTATAAGCCCCTGGGGGGAAAAAAACACCAGTGTCTTGTAATGGGAATTGTTTGTAACTGACCCAGGGCATACATCCACCCTGCAGTACAAGATGGTACCAGGTTAGATAGTGCAATTTAGTGCAGAGGGTTCAAGTATAGTCTGGTGCTCCTGTTAATGTTACACATTGGCGCAATGTTGTAGGGACCAGATTTCTCTTTTGTCTTTAAAACTCATGGTAGAAAGTAGCTTAGTCCAGTTGAAAGAACTCCAATCAGGAGACAAGGTCATTAGTGCTAATGTTGGCTCTGCCAAAGTTGACTTAGGATCAGGACACTGGATTTGATTCTTTCTGGAGTTACTGATTAGGTAGGAGATCAGGAACTCCACCTCACAGCCTCAGTTTCCTCCTCTGTAAAATGAGGGAGTTGGACAAGATGATTTCTGACTTCCTCTCCATGTTAAGATGTAGAGTCCTATTACCTCATTTCTTAAGCTTCACTTTCTCAATCTATAAAGTGAGAGGGGTGAATAAGAGCATTTCTAAAAATCCATAGGTAGTAATAGACTTACAACTAGATAGAAATCTAGGTCATCTAGTGCGGTGATTCTCAAAGGGTAGACTGAGGAACCCTGGAAGTTCCCAAGATACCTTCAGGGAGTCTAGGAAGCCAACTATTTTCATAACACTATAATGTTTAAATTTCTAACACAGTAAATATCAATATGCATGAGCCACATAAAAAAGGCTTTTGATGGGATGGGGTGAGTAATCTTGAAAAGAAGTGTGAAAGGTCCTAAGACAAACATGGCTGAAACCACTGATTTAATCTATTCTCTCAGTTTACAATTGAGGAAACTGAGGCTGAGCTGGGATAAGCAGTTTCTCCAAGTCAAACAGACAACAAGTGACAAAGCCTGATTTTGAACCTAGTTCTTAATTCTTTTATTCTAAGATGTGAGTGTGTTTTGAAAAAAACTGAAGAGGACACTAATTCATAATAATAATGAGTAAATATTAACAAGGACTTTGTATATCTGTCCTGGTATGTTTTGGTGAAATAATAGAAGTCATGAAAGTGGTGGTGGTGGTGACAATGAAGACGATCGTCATGATCTTCCCTCTGTGTTCATCACTTTTATAAAGCATGATAAACTTTGAGTTGCAAGAGGGGAAAACAGGCTCAGAGAGGTCAAAGCAAAAGTGGTAGTCACAGAACTACTTATAGTAATGATAAATCATTTCAGAACCAGCACATAGTCATAGATCTTTTAAATTACTCACAATACCCCAAAGTATTGCACATTAAAATCTTATGAATAACATTTTAATAGATGTCACAATACTAAATACTTATAATGTCCAATGCACCTGGAATGAAAAGCTTTCAAAATGTAGAGACTTAGAGGAACAGTAAAAATCATGTGGGAGCAGGATGCAATCAGCATTTGTTAACCTCATCATCCTGTCTGCTGCTGGAGTCGTCCTGGGAATGCTTTCAGTGAAGTTAAAGATGAGCTTACGTGCCAGGGCCTTATATTTAGCTACAAACATCAGTTATTTCATCTACCTGTGTGATAACGAACAGAATGTTAAATAGAAAAAAAAATAATGGCAAGAGGAAAAGAAGGAAGAGGAAGAGGAGAAGGAGGAAAAAAGAGAAAAGGAAGAGGAGGAAGAAAAGGTGGAGGTAGAGGAGGAAGAAGAGAAAATAGAGTAAGAGGAGGAGAAAGAGAAAGATGAGGAAGAAGAAAATAATATAGAGGAGGAGGAAGACAAGTTAAAGGAGGAGGAGAATGACAAGGAGGAAGAAGAGGAAGAGAAAAAAGGAAAAAAAAAGAGGAAGAGAAGAAAAAGATGATGATAACAATCATGATGATTAAGGAAGTCATTTTGGTGTTCTCTGTTCAAACCCTCATCTCTCTCTCTACCTTCTTTCCTCCAACTTCTCTCTATTGTAGAAAAAATATGTAACGTCATTGCTTAAAAACTGATTCTGCTTGACTGATCGGAAACAGAGCCTTGCTTAGGACAATATATGTAATAAATAGATTCATAAGGAGCCACTTAAGGTCCCCAAAGCACTTTACATACATTAGCTCAATGATCCTCACACAACCTTAGAAGGAGGTACCACAGCTTTTATTATTATTATCATTCTGCAAATGAGGAAACCAAGGCTCAGAGTGATGCATTAACTGTCTCGGCCAGGGTCATGTAGCTAGTAAGCATCAAAGGTAGGCTTACCCCACCTTCCCACTGGCTTCACAGACCGAGCTATAATCTTGTGATCAAATAATTGTGTTAGGAACGCAAAATGCCGTGGAACCCCTTCTGAACGGGCCCCTGGTGGTGAGTGAAGAAAGGGCAGACCTGCAAAGCATGTCACGGGTTGGATTGCCTCTTCCCGACAAACAGCCCTGAGTTCAAAGTCAGTAGTTGTTGGCTCAGGTTAGCGATGGAGAGAAGCCCATTCTCCTCTGTTCCCACAACAGCTTTATCTTTGCGGGAATGGCATGCAGAGCTCACGCGTGATGTATCCGATGAGGTGTGCTGGGGAATCCATTATTGTCAGCCATGGTGTGCGTCCCCGGCCTGCTCTTCCATCCATCCATGCATGAATAGATCAGGGCGGCAGAGATGCTCTATACATCTCTGACGGATGGTTCTTCATTTAAAAATATGGCCTGAAAATGTTAATAGATTCACAGTCAAATAATTCTCCCAGGTCCTAAAATATCATGATTCCTGTAATGTCATAAACTGATAACATTTTGGCAGCAGGGCCCCTGGACCTGTTTGTGTTTATAAATACATTCTTTCTTTCATTAACAGTAATCATGCATTTATTTTCCTCTAGTCTGTTTCCTTTCCTCCACCATATTGTGTATGTCTACTTCATTTCAGTGTCAGTCTTCCTTTGTCTATCCAACTCCCTGATCATCTTTGTCTCTCTGCTCTCTCTCTCTCTCTCTCTCTCTCTCTCTCTCTCTCTCTCTCTCTCTCTCTCTCTCTCTCTCTCTCCCCCCCCATGGTAAAACAGATTCATCATCATCTCACCTCACAATTAAACAGCTACCTTCTGTAATTTAGTTCAATTGGACAAACTTCATAAGCACCTACTATGTACAAAGCACATAGTAGGATGCTAAAAATAAAACAGTCCCTACCCATAAGGAATTCGTATATTTTTGTTTTAAAAAAATACAGGAACAAAACTCTAACCTTTTTTATTTGTTTTTCTTCTGTTTTTATATTATGGTCTTGTCTGGACAAGGTGCCCCACCCTGCTCCTAGCATTGAACTCTCCCCTCTAACAGGGAAAAACAGTTAAGCTAAAATAATGACCTCATCTCTCTGCAACATCCCATATCCATGATCTCCAATTTCTTTGGCAAGGGCATGTATTTAAAGCACTCTCTGAGTGTCAACTACTGCTATTTTTAATATTATATGATATACATGATTATATGATAGAAAGTATAAGCAGGATGAAATAGTGGCTAGAGAGCTAGCCTTGAAAACAGAAATCCAGGATTCAAGTTCTGCCCCTGACATATATGATTGTTTTACTCTGGGCAAGTCACCTAATCTCTGAGTCTTCTCAAAGATTAAAAATTTCAGAGAAGGTACCGATCTATATTGATAAAAGGATTTGTATTACCTGTCAGTTCCTAGATCATTGAAATTCCAGATCCAGTCTTTAGTAACAGCAACAGCAGTATTATTATTATTAATTATTATTATTATTAATCTGTTCTCCAAGATTGGTCATTGCAATGATCCAATGTTTGGCTGTTTTTCAGAACAATTTTTATTTACATTATTGATTATGACATATTTATCTATCTATCTATACATATGTGCCTACCTATCTACACACACACACACACACACACACACACACACACACACACACAAACACACACATCTTCTGGTTCTGCTTACTTCACTCCAGGTCTGTTCGTTCTATTATTCTTATGTTCTGAATTCCTCCTATTTGTCATTTCTTACAACAGGATGATGTTCCTTTATAATCATTTATCTCAATTTGTTCAGCCATTCTGTAGTTAGTGGGTAGATGTCTGCCAATGGTTGCTCAGGGTCAAAGGGTGGGATATTTTAATCGTTTTCTTAGCATACTTTCAAATTGTTTTCCTTAAAGATAGGCCCAATTCATAGCTCCACCAACAGTGTGTCAGCATTTCCAATTCTTCTCTCCTTAATTGTGTCTTTTTAGGGTTCACAGAAGGCACCAATGTGTGTTAAGCCTGGAGAGACTGATAGACCAAAGAGTTGTATCACTCACTACCTTGACCTTTGGGCTCTTTGATGCCTTCAGTTTAAGTCAAAAAGTATTTATTACAAGCCCACTGTCTGTAAAGTGTCGTACTAGATTCTGGGGGTACAAACACAAAATGGAAGCAAGATCTTACATTCTTCTGGGGGATACAACCACAGCATGAAACTAAATATAGCCCCCATAGCAGTCCCACCCCTTTAATGTATGAGGTATCCAAAATAACATCTCAAGGTCCAGAGTATTCTATGGCTACTTATTTTCATTTGCTCAAGACAATGGTTTGCAATCTCCACTGGTGTTTTTCTGAGGAAAATCTATCTCCCTACATCAATAAATACAAAGTAAATAGAATAATAATAGCTAATGTTGATATAGTGCTTTAAAGTTTGCAGAGCCCTTTACAAATATTATCTAATTTGATAAATGCTAGTGGCTATATAAAATAATAGGAGAGGGGGGAGCAGTAACATCTGGATTGTTTGGTGTAGAAAAAGTCACAGACTTAAATCAGATATTCTCATCTTGCCACTTCACTTACATTCGACCTCTATCACATCCCTTCTTCTCATTGAGACTCAGTTTCCCCACCTGTCAAATGAGCAAGTCAGCTTTGAGCACCTCTATGAATCTCTTCCTGCTGTTATACCCTTTCCATTAAAAAAAAATTGGTTGTGCTGTGATGATGGGAATCCAGAAGGAAAGGGCTTTTTTGTTTGAGAGTTTGGGAGATTTTTTTTTTTTTTTTGGTTTAACTTTTGTCATCAGCTCAGGAGGGGAATAATTAAAAAAAAAAAAAGACAAAAACCCAAGAGCTCCCCATCTGGTTCATTCTGTGCAGGAGTCTGTCCTTGAATTGTCTCTGGGACTTGGTTCAGTTGCTTAGTATCTATTAAAGTAGCTCTCTGCTTATCGCTTTTATTTACTGCGGCGGGGAAGGAAGTCTACCTAGAAGTGGGCACAGTTTATAGGTAATTAAACTCAGCTTGGTGGGAATTTAAACATTAATATTGATGCTCAACTTTTTAATAAAATATAGGTAGAGAAAGGGATATTGATTCCGAAAGTTTTTTTGGTTGTTGTTGTTGTTTTTTTAAGTGGAAAGGATTTGATATATCGGGAGGCCGAACAGCTGTGCGTGAAATAGGATCTTACTATATACATGAGGCTGCAAATTAAATTCTGTTCTTTCAGGCTGGGGAGGGGTGGAGATGGGGGGATGGGAGGGAAGGAGTTCTCTCAAGCCCCCCATGAGGGATCAGAGTCCCAGGGCCCTGTCTCTCTAAGAGCCCATGCAGGTCAGGAGAGCTGGCCTCCATCTCCAAGGGATTGATGGCTGCCCTTCCCACTAGACTCCTTACCTTCGACCTCCCCATCCCCATTTCCCCAGACAGAGCTGTTCATGCAAATGACTTGCAGCCCTTAAAAAGGAGAACAGCCGGCTTGTGTGGGATGGAGCTAAATTTGGGTTGGAATTGAGGGACGTCCCTGGGGGCCAGGAACGTTGGAAGATTTGGGTTTTTTTTTTCTCCTAAGACTGGATAAGACCAGAACCCCAACCTCATCCCCTTAAGGTGGGTGTAATAGGGGTGAGGGGAAATTACCCACTCATCCTTTTTCATCTGCCCTTTCTGATTTGGGTTTCAAGCTATGTTCAACCACACAGAACACTTATTAATAATCCGCTGTATATGTAGAGGGCTTTATGCCTTTCCATTTCTTAAGTGAATCATCACAGTAGCCTCAGGGAGAAGTAATATTTAATTTTACAGATGTGGAAACTGAGGTACAGGCCAGCTAATGAATGAGCATTTATTAAGTACTTGCTGTGTTTTAGGCTCAGGAAATACAAAGACAAAAGCAAAATAATAGGTCCTACTCTCTACCTCCCCCACCCAAAAAAAAAAAAAAAAAAAGAGTTTATTTTCTATCGGGGGAAATAACATGTTCACTGGCCCAAAGCTATGCAGTAAAATTAGTGGCAGAGCCAGACCTAGACAGTATATCTAATAATCCTTAATCCAGTTTGCTCTCTGTGATAACACACGGACTCCACGCTAGCAAGATAATCACAAAGGTCCCTTCCAGCTCTCTGATTCGGTGATTTAAGGATCTCTTTTCTGAATTCGGGGCAGAATGAGTTGGGGAAGGTGTGGCAGGGAGGAGAACACAGATGGGGACAGTGGAAAGTCTCTGCCTTTGAGTCCTGAAATCCAGGTTCAAATCTGATCTCGGCTGCTTTAACTCCTGAGTGGCCATAGGCCATCACCCCATTCATTCGGGCTTCCTCCAGCTCCATGATAAGGGGAGTGAAATAGATGGCTTGTAGAGATCAGCTTCTAAAACTGGCTTAAAACCCCATATGGAGTCTTGTCATTGAACATTAGGATCGCAAAATTAGGATTCTTTGTCACAATGTTTGGATTTGCATATAGACCAATGTACCGGGTGTTAGGTAAAAATTTCATGGGTGAAAAAGAGTCATGAATGGAAAAAATTTCAGAAACCCTGCCTTGGAGAGCCGCATCCTGCCATCTCTTGGCTTGTCCATCCTGAATTGTTAACCATGGTCCCCCCTCCCACCAAGAGATTGTTCTCTGTCCTAGGAACCCCCGAATGTGTATCCCTGCCATATCATGTCATGATATCGTGACCTGTCATGTGTCCCTGACATGATATGACAGACTGTATAATATTATCTCACTCAATTCTCACAACTCTAGACTGTGGTTGAATTTGAATTCAGTTCTTCTGAGTCCAAATCCAGCACGATATCCACAGCGCCACCTAGCTGCCCCCATATAAGTGCTAATACTATTACCAATGGTCAGTGGTTTTCAGTCCTTCCTGTCTGACTCTTCATGACCCCATTCGGAGTTTTCTTGGCCAAGATACTGGAGTGGGATTTGCCATTCCCTTCTCCAGCTCATTTTACACAGGAGGAACTGAGGCAAACAGGATAAGTGACTTACCCAGGGTCACACAACGGTTGTGTCTGCCGTTGGCTTTGAACTCTGAAAGATAACCCTTCAACCAATCTGTCCTATTATTATCAATACTCTTATTACTGACTCCAAATCTGACAGCCTGTCATTCCCTAGCCAAGGTCCCCCTTTGTAGAGCTCAGGCTTCCTGAGGACAGAGATTATCTCACTTTTGTCTTTGCAGTGTGTGACATACAGTAGGTGCTTAATAAGTGCTCATCATCTTGAATTTAATGTCTGCTGCCAAAAGCCCTCTTTCACGAGAGTTTCCTTTTCTGAGTGAAGACACTCAAAAGTTTAGGGGTGATTCAGGGAAGCTGCCTGACTCAGCCCTACAATCTCTCCAACTTTAAACACCGGCTTTTCATGGGGAGGGGGAGGGAGGGGATGTCTTCCGTGCAGGCCCGGGGTCCCTCTGTAGATGGCCTTCCTTTGTTCTCTCCACTGCACACAGGATTCGAAGTTCCTAGAATTCGTGCATATCAAACAGTAATCAAGGCCAAGAGGAAGCTCCCTGATTTGGATCTCAGTTTGTGCATGTGCCACAGAGATAATTAGCCATGTGATTGGCATCCTTTCTCAAGGACAACGCTTACAGTCTCCCACTTTTCCTGCTGCCGGAACCGAAGGAGCGTTCTCCTTTGATTTCCTGGAAGTCAGCAAAGGTGATCCGGAGGGAACAGGGCACAGGACGTGGCTGGGAGCTGCATCTGGGCAGCAGAATAAGGGACAGCAAGCAGCAAAATGTGGGGCCCTTCAGCCTGTCTGGAAAAAGGAGTCTCCCCCTCATTGTCATGCTGAGAATTTGGGCTGAGATTGGTTAAGAGGATGAGGAAACTCTCATCATTAATAATTATTTCTGTTTATTTTATGATTAATAACTTTGATTCAATTCATCAAACATTTATTAAATGTTTAATTGATCTAGGGCTGTTTAGAAAGATAAAAAAGAAAAAAAAAACCTGTCCTCAAAAATCCTGTGTTCTAATGGGGGCAGGAGTTCCATCTGGTCATAGAGTAAGTGATACAAAGCATCCAAAATGTAAACAAAGTCATTTCAGGGCAAGGACAACAATGTTGTCTAATTTTCAATCACATTCTAGTGAGGGCCATTCAGTCTGATCATAGAGAAAAAGATACAAAGCATCCAAAATGTAAACAAAGTCACCTTGCAGGGGAAGGACAACATTGTTGCCTAATTTTCAATCCTGTTTGACTCTTCTTGATCCCATTTGGGGTTTTCTTGGCAAAAATCCTGGAGTGGTTCCCGATGTCCTTCTTCAGCTCATGTGACAGATGGGGAAACTGAGGCAAACAGAGTTAAATGACTTGCCCAGGGTCACACAGTAAGTGGTGGATGTTAGATATGAATTTTGAAGATAAGTTCCTGATTCCAAACCCAGTGCTCTCTTCTCTGCACCATCTAGCTAACAATAGCAATAGTAAGAGTAATAGCTAGTATTTGCATAGCACTTTAAGATCTATAAAGTGTTTTGTAAATAATGTCAAATTAACAATTATAGAAATCAAGAAAGACCTTATATTTAGATCTGGGCTTTTAAAAACCAAGGGACTCTTACTACTACATAGCTGTGTGACCCTGGGCAAGTCACTTAACCCCAATTGTCTCAGCCAAAAAAAAAAAAAAAAGCCCAAGGGATTCTGAGAGGTGGACATGAGGAGTACATTGCAGGCATTGGGGGCCTCCTGTGCAAAAACACCACAGCAATATGCATATGGGGTAGAGCCACCAGTCATCTTTGACAAACTAGGGCATGTATGAAAGAGAATGATGGGAAAGTTTGGCAGTGGGAGACAGATTATTGAGGACGTTAAATGTCAAACTGAGGACTTTTGTATTTCTTTCTAGAGAAAATAGAAAGCTTTTTGGTGAGGGAAGTGGTGTGATTTTACCTCTTTTAGTAATATTAGGCAGCTATATGGAAGGTGGATGGAGAAAGCATTTATTTACTACCTACCATGTGCCAGGCATTGGGGCGAGGCTTGAGGCCAGGAAATCCATCAGGAGGCTCCTGCACTTAAGTGATTTCTCCAAGAAAAAGATATTGTGAGTGAAAGGGAGAGAATGGGGGAGAGAATATAGTATATGTAAAACAAGCTCATTTCTTCCACTCACCATCCCTGTGATTTCACAGACACAAAGATGATGTCTTTATCTATTAGAAGGTAAGCTTCTCAAAGGGAAGGATCAATTTGCTTACGTGCTTAACAAGTAGTAATTGCCAAAGAAGTAATTTTTCAATCATTCATTCAGCAATTCCCATAAAGTTAAAAGATGTAATGATCTTGCCCCTGTTTTGCTCTTAGAGAAACCGAGGCCCAAGAAGTAGTAACTTGATCAAAGTTGCTAAGTAGGGACTCTGAGAAGCTCACCTTATTGCTACAATTAGTTAGCATAGCACATTGCCATTCAGAACTCCCAGACTCCATCGATCCACTAGTCCCTTCCAGCAGCAGGGATTCTAGGAGATTTGGTATCTATCTTGTATCTCCTTAGCCATTCACATAGTGTTTTCCCTGACATAATGCAGGGTGCCAGAAAGGAGGGACTAGGATCATGTGATCATCGATTTAGAATGGGAAAGGATCTTGGAGATTGCCTAAGTGAACCCCGTTTTTATAATCAAGAAAACAGGCCCAGGTGATTGGCAGAGATTACTGGGACAGAGATTGTCCTAGAATCCAAATCTCTTGATCTCTAAATCACAGCTCTCTCTCTCTCTACCACACTGGTCTAAACCAAAGTTGGTGTGAATGTCTTACTCTGTCCCACCCTTGGATTTAGACTATAAAGAGGCATGGTAGCCTCCTCAGAAAGAGTTACGTTGCCCCTCATTTTGTCCCCAGGGACCTGGAGCATTTTAGAAGATAACCTCCACCCTGTGTCACCTCTTTCCTCTCTCAACCCCAAAAGTCACAACTGGATGAAATCCCTGTCACACTGGATTCCCCTTGCTCTGACCTCACCAGGATTTCTATAATCATGGAGGGCAGGAGGCCCGTTCCTGATTCTTGTCCAATACCCCTCCTATCTCCAAGCCTAGAAGCTTCCAGTTCTCATCACACAACATCTCAGCCTCCCAAGCCACTTCCTCAAGTGAAGATTTCATTGAGTTCCTGAAGTCATTTCATAATGAGAGAGACAGACAGAGACAGAGAAAGACTGACAGACAGAGAATAGATGAGGGATGAAGAGATAAATAAGACACTTATGACAGACAAGTTGGTAGGTATGATAGAAAGATGAGAGAGAGAAAAAAAAAGGGATAGGGTAAGAGAGAGACAGACAGAAAGACAGACACAGTCAGAGACAGAAACTGGAGACAGACTGACAGGGAGAAAAGTTAGAGAAACACACACACAGAGTCAGAGAGAGAGAGAGAGAGAGAGAGAGAGAGAGAGAGAGAGAGAGAGAGAGACAGAGAGAGACAGAGAGAGACAGAGAGTGAGAGAGAGAGACAAAGAGAGACAGAGACAGAGAGAGACACACACAGAGAGAGAGAGAGAGTCTTGTTTTTAAAATGTTGCTGACCGTCACTTCTCCTTACACTATTAATACCCTCAGAATACACAGAGAACTCAGGTTTAGCTGAATTTCTCTGCCATAGATTGTTTAATCGTACAGCAAAATATTTACACCAGCCAGGAAAGCACAGAAAGCCAGTGATTGCTCATCAGTTCACTGGGGAAAGGTTTATCGTGGGCATATGAAACCTCGACGTGGCCCCTGATAATTGGCTCTGTACATCTTTGGCATCAGAAATTTACATAACACATTGGGAATGATTGATGGCTTCCGTAACCTGGCCTGTCTTTCCACAGCAGCTTGGCTATCCATCTTGGCCATCACTGCTGGGGCCATCCATCTTGTCTTATTTCTCACCATGAATGTAGCTAGAGACGGATGGATGGATGGGTGGATGGATGGGTGGGTGGGTGGGTGGATGGATAGACGGATGATAGAAGAATAGATAGGATAGAGAGATAGTTAAATGGAAGGATAGATAGAGGGAGATAGGTGATAGAGGGATAGATAGAAAAATGGCAGGATAGATCAATAGATCATAGAGAAAGAGAGAGAAAAGGATAGAGGGATAGATAACTGGAAAGATAGATGAGGGATAGAGAGATAGATAAGATAATCATGATAGACAGGTAGGTAGATATATAGACATATGGACAAAGACATAGAATATAGATAGATGGATAAATGGAGAGTTAGAAGGATCTTGGGGATACAAACACGAACAAGAAAGACAGACCCTTTCCTCATAAAGCTTATATTCTAATGAGGGAGGATAATACATAAAGGGGAGCTAAAAGGGAGAGGGGAGTGGCAAAGAAGTGAGATAGATAATATTGCAATAAGTTATGGAGAGGTGATATGAACCTGAAGTAAGCTTCAAGCTCTGGGCTAGAAGGTGGTGTTTAACCTTCTACAAATGGGAGAACTGAGGCACACAGAGGTGAAGTGAAAGTGAAGCTGAAAGATTAATGATGAAAGCTTGCATTTTTAATTGGTTCTGAGGTTTGCAAAGCACTTTACATGTGTTATCTCATTTGATCCTCACAGCAACCCTGTGAAATGGATGCTATTTTTATCACTCCCATTTTACAGATGAGAAAACTGAGGCTGAGACAGGTTAAGGGGCTTGCCAAGAGTCACATGGCTAGGAAGTGACTAAGGCAGGATTCAAACTCAGTATTTCCTCAGTCCAAAGCCAGCAGTCTATCTAGTATACCATCTAGCTAAGGAAGAGCCGCATAGGGTTTTCATAAATTTGCATGCAAATTATGAATATTATCATAAATCATAAATATTATGAATGCAGTTCTAGATTCAGGAGTATCTAGGGGATGCAGTGGAATCAGGTCTTAGGGTCAGCAACATCCGAGTTCAAACCTGGATTCATTTACTAGTTGTGTAATCCTGGGCAAGTCACTTAACCCCAATTGCCAACCTCCCCCCCAAAAAAAGCAATTCTATGATTCAGAACATATATTATTTCAAATCATTTCAATGAACCCTTGCGTAAGCTTCGCCGCATCAAGTGCTGACCCTGGTGCTGGGAGGGAAAGCAATTTAGAATAAGACAAGTCCCTGGAACAGAACTAAGATCCTCTTGCAGGCCCCTCATTGCAGCTTCACAACCTATTGCGGCATGTTTCTCTCACTTCCTTGCTTTGTCCTCACCATACCATCTCAAGCCTCATCACCACCCCATTGCTGCCCTTTATAATATTAAACAGACTGGAAAGATAGGAAGGGACCAGATTATGGGAAGTTTAAATAGCAAGCTTAGTTATTTATGTGATACTTTCCTTATTAACTACTCTTCTCCCAGTTTTACATGTATTTTCTTTTTTTACTTCATTAGTATTTTATTTTTCCAAATATACATAGACAGTTTCCAGCATTCACTTTGTTTTTGTGTGTGATAGTGTTTGTTTGTTTGTTTTTGCTGAGGCAGTTGAGGTTAAGTGACTTGTCCAGGGTCACACAGCTAGGAAGTGTTAAGTGTCTGAGAGCAGATTTGAACTCAGGGCCTCCTGACTTCAGGGCTGGTGCTCTATGCACTGTACCACCTAGCTGCTCCCAGCATTCACTTTTGTAAGACTTTTTGTTCCAAATTTTCCTCCTTTCCTCCCTTGTCTCCCCCTTTCCCAAGACAACAATAATATAGGTTATACATGGACAATCATTTTAAACATATTCCCATATTTGTCATTACATGTATTTTCTGTCTACAAACTATTCCTCCTGGTAGATAGATTCTATGCCCCCTGAGGGCAAGAGGGCAAGAATTGCTTTGGTTTTGTCTTAGTACCTTCAGTGTCTGATAACACTGAAATAAATGTGCTTCTTTCTTTCATTCGTTCATAGAATGAAAGCTTCTCAAGAACAGGAGCCATCTTACTTTTGATTTTGTATCTCTAGCACTGGACAGTGCCTGACACATGGTAGGGACTTAATTAATATTTGTTGAATTGCACTAAACTAAATTGGCAGAATGTGGGGGTAAACTCTTTCCTTCTGGCCCAAGGAAATCTCCCTCCTCCACCGCGGAGAGCCTTCCAGCCTTTCTCTGGCAACGATTACAGTTTATTTCCATGCTGATCTTTGGCCCAAACTTTAGTAGTCTGTCTTCTGTTCTAAGCTCATTAAAATTATTTCTTCTTTAGCTGCAAATGGAATGTTTATTATTGTGATTATTTGAGTTGGTCTGTGCTGGGCTCCGGGCTGTCTGTCTGCTCCTGATGGCCGGTTAATCAGATGAATCCTAAGCCCAAGGCATGCATGGGGACCTGGGGTTGGGTTCGACGTATCTCCTAGTGCATTCTGGTTGGGGTAGGGGTGAGGGTTGGAGGGAGGTGTGGAATAGAAAGGCCCAATACTCAGCTTCTGTGTCAACTGTCAGAAGCCGTGAGGTTCCTGGAGTGGGCTTCCTTTGGCTGGCCATGAATAATGGGAAAACCCAGGGATCAGGGACATAGCTTCCATGCCATGAATCTGCCCTTTTGCCCTCTCTATGCATCTATAAAATAAAGGAAAGTGGAATTTGTTATCCATTTTTTTTATTAACAAACATTCATTTTCTCTCCTTCCCATTCTTTCACTGAAAAGGGAAAAAAAAAGAAAGAAAATCCTTGTAGCAAATAGAAATCATGAAGCAAAGCCAATTCCTCCCTTGGCCTTGTCCAAATATGTATGTCTCATTCTGCATATTTACTCCATCACCTTTGGGTCAGGGGGTTGGTCATCAGTCCCCTGCAATCATAGTGGATCATTCTACTGATTGGCACTTGGATAAGTGGAACTGAGAATCCAACCTCTTCATGAAACAGAAGAGAGAACTGATATCCAGAGAAATTAGGTAAATTGGCCAAGATCTCTCAGGGTATGATAACAATAATAATAATAAATATGGTCATAATAATAACAATAATGATCATCATAGCTGACATATATAGGACATGTCTTAGAGTTAGGAACGGCTAATGGAGTTAGTAATTATTTGAATACTTACTAATTATATGACCCTATGAGCCCAGTGCTAGGCACTTAGTAGGTGCCTAATAAATATTTATTAATTGATCATAGTTTAATTGAATTGGGTTCAGGCCCTGACTGGTATGTCACTTTGGATAATTTACTCAGCATCACAGTACCCCCAAGACGCAGGACTTGTTGATTTCAGTTGGCAGAGGGAGTTCCCAATACTGGAACTGCCCACACCCAAGAAGTCATAGATCTCAGTCCCTCAAAAAAAATTGCCAAATATATTCTATAATGTATTTTAGTCTTTTGATTTTTAACAAGACACGTCATCCCCCAGGAGTCACCGTTGGTTAGGTGGGCTCTGCTTCTGCCACATGAATTTGGATTTACCAGAAGCTATTGTCCATCCCCCTGGATGACACTGACCTTGAAGCAGTCCATTGCCAAGAGAATCTGCTAATAATTCTTGTCACTCAGGTTTCAGTGAGTGCATTATCCTGCTGCCCACTGAACCCGGAATTGTCTGCACTGATAGAACAGGGAATGATTTAGGCGATCAAGGGAAGGACATATATCCTGGAGAGCACCCAAGACCTAGAGGCAGGGGATCTGGATTCAGAATGGGTGGCTTCTGACCTGTGTGACCCTGGGCACATCACTACCCCCATTTGGCATGAGTTTTTGCCTTTCATAAGAGATTAGACTAGATAATGTCTAAGCTTCTCTCAGAGCTCTGAGTTTTTAAATCCAAAGGTCCCTTCTAACTCTGATATTCTCTTTCTTAAGATCTGCATTCCGAGTTCTAAAACCCCTCACAGCTCTGACATCCCCTGTTTTAAGGTCCATTCCAGGCCCAACATTCCTAATGTTCTAAGGCCCTTTCTATTCTGATATTCCCTAAGGCTTCTCACTCCTGACCTTCCCTGTCAGGACACCTCTAACCCTAAATAACAAACAATTCAGTTTACTTTGGGAATGGATATATATTTAATTAATTAATGGCTATTTATTCTCTGAACCAATGAGCAAGGAGATGACGATGAGATGTGCTAAGTGGGGAGGGGAAAGGCAGCCTGAAACTTAAAGATTAGTTTGAAAACAGGCAGATCATTAACTAATACCCAGATCATGGTTAACTGTGGATTTATTTCATCCCCCACTTCTCCAGATGGATTGGAACCTCCTTGAGGGCAGGGTTTACATGTTAGTCCCTCACCAAACCCCCTTTTGCTAAAGATTTATTAAAGGGAGATTGACAAGTGGAATCTCACCAAAGGAGAATGATCATAATGCTGAGGGAATTCAAAACCATGCTGTAAGCATAGAATATAAAGGAACTGAGTTACCGAAAGATTATTGGGTGGAAGAGATAATCTGATTTATGCTATTTGGTGCCAAACTCTAGAATGAAGGCCATTCAACAGAGGGTTTGTGGACGACTACATGAATAAAAACTCAGCTAAATTTTTAAATGCCCCAGTTGTTAGGGCTTCCCTGTTGAAGGCACTAGATGGCAGCAGCTCTGGAGTCAGGAAAATGAGTTCAAATCCAACCTCAGATTAGCAGTGTGACCCTACACAAGTCACTTAATCCTATTTGCCTCAGTTGCCTCATCTGTAAAATGAGCTAGAGGGGGAAATGGCAAGCCACTCCAGGGTTTTTACCAAGAAAACTCCAAATAGGGTCAACAAAAAGATGGACATGACTGCAACAACAATGAATGGGAAGCTTTAGGAGGCTTTTGTGGGAGTGTGGGGAAGGCAGGTAATGAGTTCTCCATTCCTGAAAGTCTTCAAGGTGAATGAGCATTTATTGGAAGCATTCAGATGAAATTTAGGACTCAGGGAAAAGATGGAATAAGGTGACCTATGAGATTCCTTCCAACTTGGTAATGCAGTGAATGAGTCTGTGGTTTTTATGAATGTGGAATCAAATGCTCTGCCATACCTTGTCTCAGTTGAAACATTCAATCCCATACTGGTGGTGAAGCAAAAATAAATATGATCCTTGCCCTCAAGGGGCTGCAGTCTAGTAAAGTGCTGCTCAGCTGCCCGGCTCATCTTCCTAGCAATTAACCTTTTGTCGATTTGAGTAACAGATGAAAGGTCTTCTCACCAGACAGAATGGGTCATACAGTGACATCAGGACTGGCATATGGGATGATTCTAATTTTGTGAACCTAGTTCTAAGGCAAAATCTTGTGATTTAAGAAAGGACCTTTCAGCCCCCTCTAGGTTTCCCACCATTTTCCTGGTTCACACTTTCCCCTCCAGAAAGGTGGAGGTGAGATATCTGAGTAGGAGAATCTCTCCCAAAATAGGTTCATCCCAACATCCTCCCTGTCCCCCCATGACCTGGGCCTGCTCTTGCCTTCCCCCGAGAAGGATGCAAATTGGGGGAGTAGGCTGTAGTCTTGCCCTATGCCGCCTGATTGGTACAAGGTTTATGATATTGGTGTGAATGGTCGTTAACTAGATTTACAGATGCTCAGACACGATCTAAGTCCATTATCGTGCATTTCCCCTTTTAGACAAAAAGGGATTTTTAGTGGGTTAATAGGACTTTTATTTCATTATCTAATGGTAAAAGTGTTTTGTTACATGTGCTAGATAAATGTGTAGCGGCAGTAACAAATGCGGTCTCATAGCCGGCTGCTCCTCTTCATCGGGCATATGGTAGATTAAAGAGTTCGCCCTCGAAATATACTCCTGCATGCACGCGTGTGTTTTTAATAAATCTGATTGCAGATATTTATTGCATCACCGGATTTGGAAAATTACGGGACTTGATTGCCGCAAATATAATCGGGTGATATATACAGAACTGCGGCTCGAGTTAATGTCCAGGATAGGAGGGTGGGGAGGGAAACCGTCCTTCCTAGTTCATGCAAGCAACCACATAAACAGACCATATCCTGAATTATGCAAATGAAAGCTGTGACAGTTACTAGTGAATTATCCTCCCTTACTGAAATTGCCACCATTAGAAATGAGAAGGAAAGAGAAGGGTCCATCCAGTATCCTTGCACAGCCCACAGTCTTTCTCCCCTGGATAGAAGATGGGAGGATGTGTCCCTTTTTTCCGGCTCATTTTCTTTTGTTGTTGTTGGCAGTGGCTGAAACTCTCCACGATCTGGCTCCCACCTACTTTCCTGAGATAACTGAACAATTCTCCCCCTCCTTTAACTTTCTATTGTGGTCTAGCTGGCCATTTTTGCATTTCCCTTACATGACATTCTGTCGCTCACTTCCTCCTTGCAGAAATGATCTGTCATGTCTAGAATGCAGGGAATCTGGGGATGCAATGAAAAGTCATTTCAAGAGGGAGAGATCTCTAATAACTGAATATGGAAACTACTTCCAAGAACTCCTTTCTTTTTCAAAGCAAAGTCTGTCCTGACCTCCGCAGTATTTCCAGCTATAAGTCCTCTGTCCCTCTGAAATGACTTTGGAATTTTTGGAACTGTACTGACCCATGTAGATGCTCCTCAGAAACATGAAAGGACTCCATGAAGACAGGGATATTGACATTTTTGTTTTGTTTCTTTGATAGTACCATCCCTGACACATAGTAGGTGCTTAATAAATGCTCACTGGTCATCTTTTAATAAATTTTCCTTGAGAACCTAATGTGTTCTGGGCACTGTGCTAAACTCTGAGAATGCAGAGAAGGACAAAAGACAGCCCGTGCTATGAAGGGGCTCACACTCTAATGGAGAATACAGCATGCAAACTATGTACAAGAAATATACAGATAATTGTAGGTAATCCCCCCTTAATTGAGTGATGTTGCATCTTTCCCAGTAGAATGAGGAATAGGCAGCTAGGTGATACAGTGGAAAATAGCACCTGGGGCAGGTGTGTAGTACAGTGGATGAAGTGCCAGGCTTGGAGTCAGGAAGATCTGAATTCAAATCTGGCTTCAGACACTTCCAAGCTGTGTGAGCCTGGGCAAGTGACTTAAGCCTGTCTGCCTCAGTGTTCTCATCTGTCAAAAAATCTGGGGAAGGAAGGGACATCAGTACCTTTGCCAAGAAAACTCTAAATGGGATCAACAAAGATTTGGATGTGACTGAAATGACCCCACGACCACAATGAGAATGTAGAAGGGGAGAGGGATAAGAGTAGAATCAGAAAGGACCCTGGAAGCAATCAGGTCTAATACTGTCATTTTGCAAATGAGAAAACTGAAGCCCAGAAGAGTCAAGTGGCTTGCCAAGATCACACAGACATTAAATAGCAGAATCTAGATTTTTTAACTTCATTGCTTTGAATCCACAAACAGAATTCGTTCTGTGGCACTACAATCTAAAGCCTTACTTTATTCCTTGAAATCATAACAGGTTTTATGTTTTCATCTTTGTGGTGAGCCCAAGGCCCAACACACAGTAGGCACTTAATAAATGCAGGTTCAATTGAATTGACTTGAGTCCTATGAAAGGCAGGCTCCACGCCTCCGCCCCACTCCTAGGCGGACCAAGCCCCTTCAAATCCACTCCATCTGGACCCCAGGGCCCTCAAATGAAATATTCTTTGCACTCGAAGTGAACTGGAAATAATTTACCGCGAGAGGCCCGAAAGGTCAGTTTACTCCATATCGGCACCTTCATTTTTCCAAAATCTGCCGAAATTAAAAAGCTATAGATATCTTATAGAGCTTATTTATGAACACTTAAGTGTAAGTAACTCATGGTTGGAACGGTTCCCTGCCCGTGATATATGAAAGCTGTCAGCGCCACATTCTTAGACTATAATCTGCCCATACAATATGCTATTTTGACATGGCCTGGTGATGTTTTCCACAGTTACTGACAAGCGTATGCCAGCGTTCCTTTGGAAAAATTAAGAAATGGGGTGGGGGCTGCGGGGAGGATGGGGAGACTCCACCCATTTTTATGACTATCGATCAACCCAGCTCCCAATGATCTTTAAAAAAAAAAAAAAAAGTCCCAGATTTTTAGTGAGATCTATGGTTTCTTAAATTATTCCTAGGCACCGGGACTCAATGCAGTGTCTTTTCTCAGCTTTGTAAGTTAAGAAAAACTTGTTCGGCGTTCTGTTGTGTATGATGATGAAGGGGGGGGGGGGTGGTGAAGGATGGAGGGGAAGAAAAAACCCACCCTCTTTTTTTTCCTCTTTCTCTCTCTTATTGTTCTAGAAGGAGCTTAATTCTGTTGCCTCTGAGCTGGCGTCGCGGCAGGAGGAGAGCCAGAATTCTCATAAACATTTAATTGAACTCCGTCGGGAATTTAAGAAAAATGTACCTGAGGTAGAGTATATTTGCGGCTCCGGAATTAACGCGGTGGGAAGGCAGATTTCTCTCCCTTCAAACTCGATTTTTGAAAACTGGCGACATAAGTGACTAACAAGGAAAGAAGCTAATTAGCCACAAAGAAAAATTAGCGTCCCCCGAACCCTCGAGTTCTGTTAGCATTGTGGTGCCCAGCAGTTCCATATTAAGGGAAACGGAAAGGATTTCCATTAAACTCATTGTTTCTGAAGACTCTACAAAACAGTCATTTTTTATCCTTCCTTTCTCCCCTGCAAACTCGTGGCTGAGATCTTGTGTTATTTTAAACACCAAACCTCGATGGAAGAAACTACCAGTCCAGAGATCATGTTGCTTCCTTTTCCATTTGAGCCCATGAGGCTTGTTGAGGCACAGGGACCTCCCCCTTCCTATTTCCTTCTGCCGCTTTTCTTCATCTCCCACGCCCTCTCCTCACTCTCACTTTAGTCTTTTCTTCCCCTCCTCACCTACCATCACCCTGAAAACTTTGTTTCCTGTGAGCCCGTCCTCCTTAAGAGAGGGCACTGGTGCTGAAATGGGAAAGGATCCCCAGGGGAAGGACACGAGATTTTACAGGCTCCCCTTCTCTTCTGAGGAGAAATTGAGGGAGCTTTGTCCTTTGTCAACAGGTCTCAGTGTTGCTTCTTGGAAAATTCCAGAAATTTCCAGAAGTAGAGGAAGGAAAGAAAAAAAGGAAGGATTGAAGGAAGGAAGGAAGGAAAAGAAACAGGGAGAGAGGAAGAAAAGGAAAGAAAGAGGGAGGGAGGAGAGGGAAGAAAATGAAGGAAGGAAGAGGGAGAGGGAGACAAAAAGAAAAAAGAAGAAAGGAAAAGAAAGAAAGAAGGGAGGGAGAAGGAAGGAAGGAAAGATAAAAGCCCCAACTTTATGTAGTTTTGGCAGAATATACCAGGGACCCTGAAAAAAAAATGAATTAGGATATACAGTGGTGAAGTAGAAAAAACATTGGATTCGGACTCCAAAGGAGAGCTGGATTCCAATCCCAGATGTTGCACAAGTTACTTCTCCTTTCTGGGCCTCAGTTTCTCCTTCTTTAAATGAGAGAGTTGAACTAAATGGCCTCAAGATTCAGCTTGCTTAGCTGAGGTCCTATGAGGCATTTTTTTTAATACCAGCCATGCTTTTGAACTGACAGGTCTCCATCACACTTCCATACAAGATTGCTTAATCTCAGAGTTGTTCCAAAATGGGTCATGGAACCCTAGTTCTTGATTCGAAGGTATCTCTTAGAAAGTATCTAGTCCAAGCCCCTCATTCATACAAAACTAATAACCAGGGTACATATCTAGGAAGAATCTCCAAAGCCATCTTATCCACTTACTCTCATTCTACAGATGGGAAATTGAGGCCCAGAGAAATTTGATGATTTCTTATAAGATCAGAGACCTATAAGATCAGAGGGCCAATTAGTCCAATAAGTAAGTGTATTGTACAAATAAGGAAACTGAGTCCCAGAAGGTGAACAAGATGCCTTGAAAATAGCAGTAACTTCTCCATCATTAAAGATCCTCAAGCAGAGACGCCACCTTTTGTACCTTTCCTGATTTCCCTCTCACCCCCAAACACACACACACACACACACACACACATACACACACACAATTTTTATTTATTTATATGCAGTTTTTACTAATGCTGAAAATTTTTAGAAATTATTGTTTAAAAAATTAAATTGTTAGAAAATTTTAAAAATATTGTTGTTTCACTGATTAGAAAATATGTTCTTTTCAAGAAAGGATTGTTCCAGTCTCTGTATTTTTAGACTGGATGTCCTTGGAGGTCCATTCCTTTCAATGCTAAGATTCTTTGACAGAAGGCATGGTATCAGTCATACCCACTTGGCGCAGATTGGTGATTCAGAGGCTCTGACCAAGATTCAGTGACACTCTGTGGTGCTTGGACATGGCGGAGGACCCAGAATCATATCCTGTCTCTGACACTTACTGTCTCTGTGACCTTGAACAAGTAACTTCCCCAATCTAAGACTTAGTTCCTTCTGTTGAAATGAGGAGATTGGACCAGATGATCTCTAAGTCAGTGATCAGCTGTTTCCAAACTGATTCACATTCAGTCCCTTGCCTCCTTGAATGATCTAGGCAGTAGGTAGATTTTCTTTCCTTGATGATGGCACTTATGGAGGTTCCAGGGCCATTTCCTTCAGAAGGCATTCTTCCATATAGACAGCAGTCTGGTGCTTGGACTTAGGACATCCCCCCCCGACTTCCAAATCATGTTACTTAGTCTCACTGAACCCTGTTTGAGTTGGGATTCATGAGCAGACCCTGCAGAGCATCTGAAAGTCGGGGTTCAGAGTGATATCTAGAACCAAAATGGACCCTAATCAGGATGGCTCTGATCCTCCAAATTGGGTTCAGGCTGCTGGACCTCCCAGATCTGCCTCCTTGTCTCAGGATTTGGTACTGATCTAAGTCACTAGCAGAAGGGCTAAGATAAGATGGAGGGAAAGTGGACATCGCCTTCACTGACCCGGGCGTCCCATCCACCTCGTAGGTTCCTAGCCAAGTGTTGGGCAGCAAATCTGGAAAGATTTAATTCAGTTCAATAAACCTTTGCAACATTTCAGTAGCAAAGAAAAGGTCTTTCCACTAGGCAGAATGGTCTTGCTGTAACATGAGGGATGGCATATGGCATGATTCTAATTTTGTGATTCTGAAACAGATCTCATGATTCAAGAATGGACCCTCAGCCCCCTCAAGGCCTCCCACCCCACCCCCCAGTCTCTTTCTCTGTCTGCCAAAGGGGCAGTTTCATTGACACATGGAACTCCCAGTGAGAACATTTCCTCTCCCAGCGCAGATCAAAACCTGCAGAGAGTTACCGAGTGCACTAAGGATTTTAATGGCTTACCTAAGGTCACATAGCCAATATGTATCAGAGTAGGATGTGAATTTAGGGCTTTCTCATTCTGAGGCTGGCATCTTATCCCACTGTGCTTTTTTTCTTCCTACCCTCTCAATCTCCAATCAATCACTAGGCATTTATTAAGTGTTTGCTGTATGCCAGATTATGCTAGATATTGAGCATGTAACAAAGCATTCCTGCCTGAAGAGGCTTACATTTTATCAGCTGAAACAAGTTGAACATATATCAATAGATGAAAAATGTGTAATGAATTATTATATTGGCAATAATATGCGCCTGATTTCTAGGTTCAGTTGCGCCCAACTCTTCGTGACCCCATTTAGGTTTTTCTTGGCAAAAATACTGGAGTGGTTTACCGTTTCTCCAGATCATTTTACAGATGAGGAAACTGAGGCAAGCAGAGCGATGTTATTTGCCCAGCGTCACCCAGACATTGTCAGAAGCTAGTTTTGAACTCAGAAAGTTGAGTCTTCCTGACTCCAGGCCTGGTACTCTATCCACTGCACCACTTAGCAGGCTCTGAGTCATGGATACACAAAGATAAATACAAAATAATCCCTACCTTCCAAGGGCTTATATTCTCCTGGGAGTCTGATCATGATGCTTTTGAGTCACTTGAGATTATCAACTTGAGTCACAGAGGCCACCATTTTTATTGTTTGGAAATGTAACAAGGCTATAGTTTTGGCACCTCTACATAGAACACCATGTAAAGAAATTGCAAATTATATGGTTTGGACTATGTCTGGGGGACTCACGTGTAGCTTATGATCAGTGGTCTCTGGAGGGAGACACCTGTTCTGAAAGGGGATGGCGGATTCTTCTCTGAGTTTTTTGGTTGGGAAGATGGGAGACCAGGCTGGCCACAGACCCAGGACACTATGGAGAGGATGGCAGGATCTCAAAGGTCATCTGGTCTAAGACCATCTCATTTTACAGCAGAGGAAACTGAGACCTAGGGAAGGAAAGGGAACGTGTCCAAAATGACAGAGGGAGTCAGGCAAAGAGCTGGAATTTGAACTCAGGCCCTGTTCTCTGACTTGAGCTTTTTTTAACTACTCCATGCATCCACCTTAACGATGCCCTCTTTGAATACTCTCACTGTATCCTCCCACTTCATTGAATCCATCTTTGAGAGAAGGGAAAAGAAAGCAAGCATTTACATACCTACTATGTGCTAAACAATATGCAAATTTAATATTACAAATATTATCTCATTTAATCCTTAAAACAATCCTGGGAGATAAGTGTTATTATCATCCCCATTTGACCGAAAAGGAAACTGAGGCAAACAGAAATTCAATGACTGGAGCAGGGTCACACAGCTAGTGAGTGTCTAAGGCTGAATTTGAATTCTAGCCCAATGGTCCGTCTGCTATAAGACCTAGCTTCCCTTAGGGAGAATTGGGGTAGGGATGGAGGTAGGATTCAGGTCTCTCCCTGATTTACCCAAAGACCATAATAAATGCTGTGCACCTCATCTGGCCTCTAGGAACTACAGGAAGGGCTTCCTCATCATTTCTAACTCCCATTTCTATTATATTTTTAAAATTACAAAACACTTTACCTCCATCGATAGTCTCAATCCTTCCAGAGGAAGAAAATAAGACTTAGACTGTTCCCCAGCAAGAAAATATCGGAGGCAGGATTCAAATCTCGTGACTTTTGCCACCTTGGGAACACGGTTTCTGAGCATCACCTGGCCCAGCCTGGACCTCAAACCGGTACCTGAGGGGGTCTCTGAGGGCCTTTCCTCTCCCTCTCCTGACCCCCTCCCCACAAAGCAGCCAAGTTTTTGTCAATTAGTCTCCCTCAGGGAGCAGCACAGGTGAGGTGCAAAATCCAGGCCGGGTTTTAAGCCTCCAATTTCGGCTTATATAATTTTAATACTGCATAATTATGCAATTATGCAATTAGGAGGAATAAGTTTCCATTCCTATTATAGTCGCGCCTCAGAAATTTTCTCTTTTGGAACTGGTTCCTTTGGTAGGAGAGAGAAAGTTACGTTAGGGCTCTATTTAGGAGGGGAAAAAACTCTTGGTTGGTGCCAGCTCACCTCCTACTTGTAACTCAGAGCAGCTCCCCGTGGGTGACAATGAGCAGGACACTGGGGCCTTCTGGGAAGGGGGCTGCCCCTGCCGCTGTCAGAACGAGATGGTTCTGGGAGGGAGAAGGGCTAGAGGGCTGCCTTCCTATCGGAGGCCACAGGGAATCCTGGGCCTCTTAGGTAGCTCAGGGCAGCAGACCCAGAAGCTCCTTGAGATCAGACACTGTCTTTTCCCTTTTTTAGCTCCTGCATTCAACACAGTACCCTGAAACATAGTAGGCTCTTGATAACTACAGACTGACTGTACCACACTGCCCCTCAGTTTTCTCATCTTTAAAATGGGGGTAAAATTAGCATACTATCTGGCCCTCCCCCTAACTAGCTTTGTGGCCTCAGGCTAGAACTTCTGGTCTCTCCATTTGCAAAACAAAAGGAATAATCTTCAGGAAACCATATAGGCTCCCATGAAATCCACAGTAGTGTAGTGAGATTTTGTTATTTTATTTCTTTGTTATCATCTCTCTCAACTTATTGCCAGGGGGGGGTATATAGGAAGGAAGGAAGAAAGGGAGGGGAGAAGGAAGAAAAGAAGGAAGGGAGGAAAGAAGGGAGGGAGGGAGAGAGGGAGGGAAGAAGAAAAGAAAGAAGGAAGGAAGGAAAAAAGTGAAGAAAGAAATGAGGAAAGGAGGGAGGGGAAGGAAGAAAAGAAGGAAGGAGAGAGAGAGGGAGGGAAAAAAGAAGGAAGGAAGGAAAGAAGGAAGGGAAGGAGGAAGAAAGAAGGGGAGGAAAGATGGAGGGAAGAAGGAAAGGGCTAAGGGAGATAGGAAGGAAGAAAGAAAGGAAAGAAGGAAGAAAGGAGAAGTCAAGGATAGAAGGGAGGAAGGAAAATGGAGCTTAACAAATGCTTGCTTTCTCTTTTCCTTCCCCCTTTCTTTAGGAGAGAAGTTGTTTTGCCTGGCACATAGTAGGTGCTTAGTTAATGCTAGTTCTCTCCTCTCCCACTCTTTCTTGAGAATGGGAGCTATCCCCAGCATTTAGCACAAAGTTGGCACATAAAAAGTACTTAATAAGTTCTTGGACTGATGCACTGTGTTAAGGATCATAGAACCCTGGACTCAG
This sequence comes from Sminthopsis crassicaudata, assembly GCF_048593235.1. Classification (NCBI taxonomy): domain Eukaryota; kingdom Metazoa; phylum Chordata; class Mammalia; order Dasyuromorphia; family Dasyuridae; genus Sminthopsis; species Sminthopsis crassicaudata. The sequence continues at coordinate 30,486,611 of NC_133617.1, read as the reverse complement.
AGATCTGGAGGCAATCTAGTGTAAGCCCCTCTTTTAACAAATGAGAATATGAGACCTGGAGAGAGTGGGTGATATGCCCAGAGTCACTCAGGAGCTGAGTGGGATCCAGAGCCAGACCCTCTCACCCCAATCCAGCACTCTCTGGTGCCATGATGCCACGATGGGTAGAACGAGGAAATGGAGCATTGTGGTTGTGGAAACTCATGGCACCCCAGTCAGAAAGAGCATCTGACCTCCATATAAGCAGGAAGAACCAAGGCAATCCTGTAAAATAAACTTGAGAGTTTCTCATAAAAACAATCACCAGCATTTTTATAGCACTTTCAAGTTTGCAAAGCATTTTACAAATTTATGTTGTTTGATGCTCATAACAATCCTCAGGGTGGGGGTTGACACTACAATTGTCCTCATTTTACAGATAAGGAAACTAGGCCCCAATAGTTTAAGGGTGACTTGCCCAGGATCACACAGCTAGTAAGTGTCTGGGGTAGGAGCTGAACTCGAGTCTTCATGAGTCCAAATTCAGCATTCTATTCATGGAAACACCCAGAGGCCCCAATTCTAAGCCCTTGGCCTAGGATCTCATGGACAAAGGCTAGTGTGTGCCCTTCAGGGGTCTCCTTTCCTTATCTTTTGGTGACCTCTTGGATTTCTTTTTTCAGGAAATCAGGGAGATGGTCGCTCCAGTCTTAAAGAGTTTCCAAGCAGAGGTAAGACCAAGCACTCAGTGTGCTTTCAGCTCAATCATCCAATCTCTCACCATCCCTAAAGTAGAACCTTAGCAGCAGCAGGGCACACACACACACACACACACACACACACACATTTTGTACCTATGTTCCTCTCACTAGAAATGACACCTGAACTGATCCTAGAAAAGAGCTAAGGGTTTCAAGAGGCAGAATTGGGGGAGGGCATTCCAGGCAGGAGGAACTGCCGATGCAAAGATATGGAGATGAGAAATGAAGGAATACAGGAATAGCAAATAGACTGGTTTGGCTTAATTGTAGAGTATTTAAAGGAAGTATATCAAGGTAATTAGTAATATATCAATACACAAACATTACTTGGCTGTGTTACTATCAAATTAATTTCTTTGTACTGCATTTATTGTATAAATCCACAAGGATATTACATCTGTACTATTTCCTCCCCCTGCATTCCCACTCCTAGGTCACTGTAAACTTTTAGGGTGAGACCATTTGCATTTTTATCATTGTATCCCCAATCCCCAGCCTAGCACGTGACAGATGCTTGATACATGTTTGTTAATTGATTGAGTATTGGGGCTCTCTCCCACAAATTGAACTGCAATTATTTATCTATTTCAGTGTTATATCTCCCCCATTTCCCCTACCCCAGAGTAAGAAGTTTCCCTTTTTTTTTCCTTTGTAACTCCAGTGTCTTGGATAGTACCTGATACCTTGTTATTGTTCGGTCATTTTTCAATCTTGTCCGACTCTTCCCAACCCCATTTGGGTTTTTCTTGGTACAGATACTAGGCAAATCTTCTCCAGCTCATTTTACAAATGAGGAAACTGAGGCAGGCAAGATCACACAGCTAGTAAGTATCTGAGGCCAGATTTGAACTCAGGTCTTTCTGACTCCAGGCCCAGCACTCTAACCATTAGGCCACCTAGCTGCCCATACCCACATCTTCCAGGAGCTTAATATATGCTTGAAGGAGTTAAATTTGAATTGGGCTGGACTGAGGCTGAGATACAGCATCCTTTGTCCTATGTGGATCAGAATCCTTGAATATTGACAAGCTTCCTGCTTTCCCAGAGATCTTATCTCAATTTTGTACTTATTTCTCCCAGGTCTGCCATTTACCATTGGTAAGGACCTTGGGCTCTGGGCTAAGATTTGAAGAGACCTAGTTCCCAGTCTTGGATTTGTGGGACTTTGTTTGAAGGCCTCTGTTTTTTCCTTTGTGAAATGAGAGTCTTGGCTTGGGTATCCCCTAACATCCTTCCAGCTCTAGCATTCAGCGATTCTCTAAGACCCCCTGGCCATTAAGTATAAACACTTTCCCAGCCCTTCTTACTAGGCTTCACTCCCTCCTCGAGGGCTACCCAGCGCGAAATCGATGTAGTCCACTTGCTTTCCTGCCCACTTGCCTGGCTGGTCCTTGGCTCCCCGCCAAACTGATCTCAGCAAAAACAAAAGCCCTCCTTTGGCTATCCTTGAAGCGCCCCCCAACAGGGGCCGAATCTCCCCTAATTCATTCTTCCCCTCCCTGGACCTTGTGATCAAGAGCCAGAAGAAAATGAGTCTATCCAACCCAGGAATGTCGGCTAGAAAATCATCTCATTCCCACCGGGTGGGGAGAAGGAGGGGAAAGGGGAGAAGCCGAGAAATCGTACTTCTGAATGCTTTTAAAATGATCAGTCTTCTGGGGGCTGCTTTCTGTGTTCTTCTAATGTGTTTAGGCAGAAACCCCTAGAGGAATGGGGCACCGAGAGCTCACGGCGGGCAGCCTTGGCGGCGGCAGCCCATTGGAATCCGTCATCTGCCGCCCGCGCTCCATTCCTTTAAATCTGTCTCCTTGGAACTACGTAACCACATAAGAAAATATTAAAGTAAACAGTAACTGGATTTACACAAATGCAGCTTATTTCCATATTTTTCATCACTTCGTTTTATTACTCAGTTTACTGATGTGCTCATTTATTTATAGGGCAATCCAGTATTGATTCATCCCGTTGCGCGGGTGCCTAAGCACATAAAAGAGAGTGATAATGATAGGAGTAGGTTTTCATGCCTTTGTGTTTCAAAAAAAAAAAAAAAAAAAAAAGGCATGTTCTCCCCCTACCACTACCCCTCCCCAGCATCCTTTGTGAGTGAATGCAGACGGGCTCAGGAAGCCAGCTTTTCCCCTGGTACTGAGCTGTCTCCGAGGTTACAGAGACGGCTCTCTTGGTGAGGAAGAAAGCTCTGTTTTTCTGCCTCCTTGGCGCCAATGCTCACTTGGGGGTAGGATGGGATGGGATGGTGGGGAAGGGGCAAATCACGCTGCGGTCCGGCAAGATAAAGGGTCTTACTCAGAAGCAAAGTTAGAGCAGAGGTTGCACGGCCTCCCCCACCCTTCTCCCTTCCCCTCGCTTTGCTCACCAGCGTTGTCATTTTGCAGTAGGTCCATTTCTAATCAAGCTTATATTTTTAAATCTGGGATACCATGGATCATAGTGGGAAGAAATCTGGTTTAGGAATCAGGAGACCTGTATAAGCTTTGTGATTTGGGGCAAGTAGTTTTAGTTCATGTGAATTCAAAGCTGGAAGAGACCTGAGGGCTGGTTTTTACCCAGTGCAAATCCTCTCCCTTTATTTTATAGTTGGGGAAAATGAGGCCCAGAGAGAAAAACTAGTTTCTCAAGGTCATGGAAGTGATAATGGTGGGATTTGAATCCAGCACTCTAACTTTGATCCAGAGCTGCTCTCCCCTTGAAATTGCCCATATCATCTGGGATAGTTCCTACCCCAACTTCCATTTTGGGGAGAGGCCCAGGCTGGCCATTCTTCATTCCTCTTCCAAGTGACTTTTGTCCCCTGAACTTTGATGACTCAAGAAGAATGACTTTACACAATTCTGTCTCACTTAAATCTCACTTAAGTTAAGACCTCACCCTGAGATCTCATTGGTCCTCTTTGAAAATGAAGGATGAACAACAGCTATAAATGTGACTCCTTGGACTTCAACATGGCCTCCTGCACAGGTGCCCCCCTTTTCCTTCCCCATCACCCCAGCAGCTTTTTACACATAGCCCTCTTCCATTAGAATATAAACTCCTCAGAGAAGGGAGTATCCTTCTTTTTACCTTTTATTTGTATCCCCAGTGCTAACCACAGGGCTTGGCGTGCAGCAGGTTTCTAATAAATCTTTCTTACCATTCACCTCTTACTACTGAGTTTCCTCATTTGTAAAATTGGGCTAAAAGGCCTAAATCTCCCTATTCCTGAGTTGCAAGGAAAATGCTTTGTAAAGCTTTTGTCATTTTAATTCAACATATATTTATTAGATAGAAATTGTTTAGAGATGTGTGTGTGTGTGTGTGTGTGTGTGTGTGTGTGTGTGTGAAAGAGACAGACAAAGCAACAGAGAAAAGGTGGGATAGAAGGGAGAAAAAGAGGAAAAAGAAAGAGAGGGAAAGAGAAAGAGAAAAGAAAGAAGGAGATGGAGAGACAGAGACAAAGAAAAGAGGAGGGTGGGAGGGAGAGAGGAAGGGAAGGAGAAAGGAGAGAGAGAGAGAAAGGAAAGAGAAAAGACAGATAGCGAAAGACAGAGAATTTTCCCCTCAGATTTCTCCATTAGTTACTATATTGGGACTTACTCTCTAGTCAAAGGATTTTCTAGTAGGCACAAGGAGCGGAGATTGATTTGTTCTGAAAAACAAGTAGGCAGGTAGCTGAGGTCTTGAGCTTGGGTATGGATATTTCTGGAGAAATCCCAAACCCTGAATGCAGCATGTGGAGTATAAGGAACCCCCCCCAAAAAAATCTTCCTTTGCGATTCCACTTGCTGCATGTCAGCCTCCAGAGCCTCTCTTTTGAGTTTGGACTCTTTAAAAGAACTTCATTAATTCTCGTAAGAGAGCTTTTCATCTCACCTTTAATGTAAGAAAAAGACTGCATTTGTCTATGATTTTATTCATGAAACCTCCGCTTTTCCCTTGATCTATTGACTAAGTAATCATGGCAAACTTGCTTCCTCCCACTCTTTAGGGAATAAATATTTCCCAAGGAAGGTGTTCGTTTTAAAGGGGGGGGGTGGGGGTGGAGAAAGGAATCTTTCCTTGTCCAGGACCAACTCTGTCCGCTCAGCAACCGAGAAGTGAAATCTGATTTTCATTTTAATTTTTGTTAATGAGAACCCATCCATTATCCCACCCGCTGTAAACTCACCAGGCTCACAGAGGTTGCATTGAAGATTTCCCTGCACTAATTACCACGCAGGAAACATTTCCCTTGGCGACTGCACTCCCAAGTCATGTAAGTCATATAAAGTAGCCCATAAAACGCCAGGGTTGGAGGCAGTCCCCTTTGCTCGCCGATTCTTCTCCCAACCAAGGCTTCACGCCGAAATAGAGAACGGTTTTTAAGTTCATTCCTCATTTTGTCTGAACCAACTCCACGGTGCTGTAAGCCCATGTATCCCTTTTATCTTTTCATATTTTTGTACACAAGGAAGGGCTGGAAAGGAAGCAAATTGGCCTTGCCGGGAATGGAGAGAGCTTTCCCTCCCACTACGATCCAATCAAGGATAGTCTGATTTCCCTGGCAAATGGGAAACAAAAGCTGCCCGCCAAGGTAGCTTAATGGAGACAGCTTGAAATGGACAAAGTTTGAATATCCATGCACACGGAGAAAAGAGCAAGACTCAAACCCGGCTAATTACAAAAGTTGCTTTATGAAAGATAATTCAAAGCAATAATTTACCAAACATAATCAAGTGGCACAGATGGGGCTTTTGATGAATAGTTTGCAACATGCAATTAGCGGCTCTCGCAGTTACATATCATTAACCCTCCGAGCACAAAAATTATTTTCTCATTATTAGTTGAAAAGGTAAAATTAAGCTGACTAGACAGTAAAGGAACAAACTACAATTAATTACCTTCATTTATTACAGTCATTATTTTAAACTTAGTTTTTACTCAGATAGAGAGATGAAAACATCTAAATTAAAAGTTTGGTTATGGTGAACCGAAGGTAAAACTTTCAAAGTTCTTGGTTCACACTTACCCCCTCCCCCAAGTGGCTGATGGGAAGGTGGGGGACACTAGAATTGGACATCTTTTTCATTTGTTTAATCTCTTTGAGTCAATTGGAAGCGGGGTCCTTTATGGTCAGCGTGAAATGTCAATGTTAGGATCACTGGTGACTTTTCTGAAAAATGGAAGCTGAGGGTCAAAGGGGACCTGAAGCCTCTTGGAGGGATCTGATCATGGGTAATTAATGCTTTGATTCCAGCAGATCAGAAATTCCTTCTCCCATGCTCAAGGAGAGGTTAGGTTTAATGATCTGTGTGTGAGATAGGAAGAAGGAAAATAATTAATTTCCATTGTGGGGTGGGAGGAAACATTTATTTAGCACCCATTGTTTTTAAGATGGAGTAATATAGTGGATCAGATTTGAGACTTGGCAACAAGAAAACTTGGGTTCAGCCATGCCCTCTGGTACTTAGTGGGCAGTCGGTAGAGTGCCAAGCCTGGAATCAAGAAAACTTATCTTCCCGAGTTCAAATCTGACCTTTGACACTAGCCCTGTGACCCACACCTGTGTGCCTCAGTTTCCCCATCCGTAAAACGGCAAGCCACTCCAATGTCTGTGCCAGGAAAACCTCAAAAGAGGTCATATAGATTCAGACAAGACTGAAAAACTACTAAAACAACAAAAACTTACTAACTGAATGACCTCTGAATATCCTAGGTAATTCCATACCGCTTCACTAAGATGGGCTGCAATCTGCTTAGATGGAGGGAGTTTCTATGCAAGTAAAAACACAGATCCCTTCCTAATTTTGAGAAACAGGACAGGGATCATGTTTTTGTCTTACTTTGTATCTTTAGTGCTTAGCACTGTCCCGGGCACACCGGAAGAACTTGATATGTGTTTGTACTAAATGACTGACATTTAATTCCTCTTCTCTGCCGACTAATCTGCTGGGTACTAGGGACCCACAAGGATGAAATTCAAAAATCTCTGCCTTTAAGGAACTCATTCTCGTGGGATGTCAGAGGATTACAGATGTTGAGCTGGTCAGAGGTCATTTAGTCCATTCCCCACTCCCAAGTCCTTTTTATAGATGAAGAAACTGAGGTTTCAGAATGTTTGATTTCTTTTAATTTCAGACTAGATCTCTCCAGAAGTCGATCACAGACCTGTCTCACTGCTGATCTGCACAGAAATTTTGACCTGCTCTGTTTGAGCTGGTTCATGTCTCCTAAGGCAGCCTGGTATCCCCTATTCCCAGGGATTCACCACATCAGGGCCAAACTGTGACACCCCATTGGCTTTAGTTTTGCTACAGTTCACAATTCCTAAACTCACCACCTTTGTCCAAATAGCTGGATTCCAGGTGTGTGTGTCCCAAGGTCTGGTCATGCAGATAGTTATTGGATAATAGAGCTAGGATTCTCTGATTCTAGAGCTTTACATAAAGGAAAGAGAAAAACATAGGATTGTAGATTTGTCAATCAGTCAACTGGTATTTATTAAGAGATAGGGATACAAAAAAAGAGTCCTCCCTCAAGAAACTTACCTTCTAATCAATATAAGAAGAGCAGCTAAGAATGTAAATGGAAGCAGAAGGATGTTGATTCCTGGGGGAAGGGAAGCATGGTGAGTAGATTGAAATGGGTCTGAAGCCTGACATGATAAGTAGAAGCTCACTTAGCAGAGCAACAGAACCCAGAGGAAAAGTCCCAAGCATCTGTGAGGCGGGAGAAGATTTAAAAAAAAAAAAAAAAAAAAGTAGCACCATGGTGAGGAGATGGCAGGAATGTGCTATATAATTTTAGGTTAATGTGATTATTAACAATTATCCATATATCCTAATTCATATGGTTTATTTGTTTATGGCTTATTTTACAAATTATATTTGAATATTTATAAAGCATATTTCTAGCATTACATTGTATAATTATGATGATAATATAAGTAATTATAATATCTCCTACCATAAGGATTGCACACAATTGGCTAATCTGCCATTCCCCTGATTTGGGTCCTATCCTTGGTTGGGCCAAGCCAAGGAGGGATCATAAATTTGATTGAATCTCATTTACAAGGGCTGAAGGGGAGAGGGAAGAAATTTGTCAGGATTCTTCAGCCAATGATATACATGTCCACTTCCTGCAATACAAACAGCTATCCAAACCAAAGAAATGATGCTAGAGAAAAGTGAGAGCCAATGCCGATGATCAACTAATTAGCCATAACCTTGTCTTACCCGGAATGATTGTTTTCTAATAGTTGTCATTAATTGATAATAAATAGAAATGTGATATAGGGGCTTAGAGACTGGGAGAGGTGAACTGTGAGTCAGGAGACCTCTTTTGTCTTCACTTACTGTGAGACTTTGGACAAGGCGATATCCTACAAACCTGAGTTCAATTTAAGGGCCTGAATTATTTTTTATGATTTGAAAAATTGGACATCTACATCGTCTTCATTTCCAAATTTACTCCCTCTTTTCTGTGATTAGGGAAGTGAGAGGGAAGCTCTGAGTGGAAAGCTCCACAAAATTAGCCAGTACATCAAATGAGTATGACAGTGTATACATATTCCACATTTCTGTCTCCCTACCTCTGCAAAGAAGGGAGGCCAGAACATTTTCTCCATTCTTCTTTGGGACAACGCTTGATGATTATAATGATACCATACTCAATTTCATTTTTTTATTCTTTTCATTTACAGTGTTATCATTCCCAGGTATGTTTTTTCTGGTCCTGCTTTTTTTGGATGTATCAGTCCACTTAAGACTTCCAGTGCTTCTCTCTGTTCAACATGTATGATAGCATATAAATTCCATAACATTCATGACCACTCTCCAAACAATGGATATCTACTTAGTTTTCAATTCTTTGTCCCCACCAAAAAAAAAAAAATGTGCTACTAAAAATATTTTGGTGTATGTGGTCCCTTTCTCTTCATCTCTGACCTTGTTAAGGATTATGCTTAACAGTAGGATCTCTGACTAAAAATGGATAAAACCATTTTAGTCTCTTTCTTATATAATTTCCAAGTGTTTTCCAGAATAGTTGGACCAATTTGTAACGCTGCGGACTGTGCCATTCTGCCAACAGCGTCTGTCCGCCAACAACGCATCCAACACTAACTATTCCCATCTTTTCTCATCTTAGCCAGTTTGTTGTGTGGGGGATGAAGACTTAGAGCTATTCTGCTTTGCATTTCTGTCATTTTTTGATGATTTGGAGCATTCTTGCATATAGTTGATAAGTTTGCAGTTATCCTTTTAAAATTTTTATTCATATCCTTTGATCATTTATGCTATTGAAGAATGGCTCTAGGTTTCATATGTTGGTGTTTTTTCCATATATGTCTTGGCCATTGGGGCAAGAATGATTTCTAAGGGCCCACCCAACTCTGATATTATAATAATATATCACAGACTGCAAATGTGTCAAACTCAAATAAAAACAGGAGCCACTAAACCATACATAAGGATCCCTGTGGGCCATATATTGACTTAGAAAACTACATACTGACATTATCTATGTTTTATCATGGCACTTTCCCAATTGCATTTAAATCCAATTGGGGCCCACTGGGGAGTGGAGTGGGCTTCGTGTTTTATGCCTATGAGAATAGTGCAAACTGTGAAGTGCTTTCAATGCCGAAGCTGGGGTGTTTGAATTTTTTCCTAAAGACGTAGGGAGCCACTCAGTAATTTTGAGCAGAGGGTGATACAGTTTTGGCAGTTGCATGCTGGCTGGATTAAAGAAAGGAGCAACTGAAGAGTCAACTTGCCAGTATGAGTGAAGGATGGATAATTGCTTGAGAGCAGCCCGTTCCACCATGGAATGGCTCCCATCGTTGGGAAATTATTTCCTAACATAGATCTTCAATCTGATGCTCTCTCTCTTGTTCCTGGTTCTGGCCCGTAAGGTCAGGCAGAACAAAACTAATCTTTTGTTCAGATAATAGCCCCTCAGGTACTGGAAGACAGCTTTCATATTCTTATGGAGTCCTCTCTTCTCCAGGATAAACATCCCCAGTTCCTTCAACCAATCCTGCAATGCTCTGGTCACAAGGATCCTAGATTCCAAGCTGGGAAGGCCCCTCTGACTTTTGAGAGCCAATATCTTTCTTATAGATTATATATAGATATAGATTATGAGTAGTATCAGGTCTCTCTGCCCATGGCCAAATATCTTGGCTGGACACTGCTCGTGGGAGACAGCTGCCTTCCATTTAACCTGAATTAAAAAAAAAAAAAGCTACACCAGCTGACTTTTGACAAACAAAACAAAAAAATAAAAAATAGGTCATGTCTCTAATGGGTCCTTTCAAAATATGACAAAACCTTTAAAAATAATCCGTGTTAAAAGAAAGAAGGAAGGAAGGAAGCATTTATTAAGCACCTGCTATGTGTCAGTCACTGTGCTAAACACTCTTTATAAATATTATCTCATTTGATCCTCATAACATCCATGGGGAGTTAGTATAATTGAAGGGAGAGAGACAGAGAGAGAGAGAGAGAGAGAGAGAGAGAGAGAGAGAGAGAGAGAGAGAGAGAGAGAGAGAGAGAGAGAGAGAGAGAGAGAGGAGAGAGAGAGAGAGAGAGAGAGGGAGAGAGAGACAGAGAGAGAGAGAGAGACAGAGAGACAGAGAGAGAGAGAGAGAGAGAGAGATGGACCTAAGTTAAATGATTTGCCCATGATCACACATCTAGTGTCCCAAACTGGATTTGAATGCAGGACTTCCTGAGCAGATCAGTGTTCTGTCCATTATGTCTAGATGCTGATATGTTGTTGATAGTGTTGTCCAATCATTTCAGTCATGTCTAACTCTTTATGACCCCATTTGAGGTTTTCTTGGCAGACACAGGAGTGGTTGGCCATTTTCTTCTCCAACCCATTTTACAAATGAAGAAACTGAGGCAGACAGGGTGAAATGACTTGCCCGTATGAGATCAGATAGGATGTTTACTTGACAAAGATTCTGGAGTAGTTTTCCATTTCCTTTACCAGCTCATTATACAGATGAGAAAACTGAGGCAAATAGGGTGACGTGACTTACCCATGATCACATAGTTCGTAAGTGTCTGAGGCTGAATTTGAAGATGAGTCTAGGTCCAACATTCTGTACACTACATCACCCCCTAGCTGCCCAGATGCTGATAGAGAATTAGGATCTATAAGGGACAGCACTCTGAGCCTTCCGGAACTAGCATGGAAAGTTCTCCCCACTCATCAATGACTTAGTCAACATACATGATCTTAGATTAATGGATATAAAGAACCTTGAAAGATTCCTTAACTGGGAGGAAGGACCTTAAGTCTAATCCCTTTATTTTACAGACAAAGAAATGAGACCCGGAGAGTTTATGGGACTTGCACAGTCACACACTACCTTTGACCTCGGTCTTCCTGACTGTAAATTCAACACTATTTTTCTCTTTGTCACCTGAGATTCAGGATAAGTGACTTGCCTGCATTTGCACAAGTAGTAAATGTCAGAGAATCACAGAATCTCAGAGTTGGAAGGAACTGAATTGAACTATTCAGTCCAATCCTTATCTGAACAACATACCTTAAAAAATGACTTTAAAATGATAAGTGGTGCTGAGATTTAGTGGCAAACCTGGAGTCAGGAGGACCCGAGTTCAAATATGGTTTCAGACACTTACTAGCCATGTGACTCTAGGCAAATCACTTAACTCTGTCTGCCTCAGTTTCCTCATCTGTAAAATAGTAATAATCATGGCACCTCCCTGCCAAGGTTGTTATGAGGACCAAATAAGATATTTGTAGAGCACTTAACATAATACCTGGCTTATCATGGGTGTTTGTTTCCTTCTCTCTCTCTCAAGGCAGCTCATTCCACTTTGGGACAGCACTAATTATTTGGAAGTCTTTTTTGTCATCAAGCCCCAATTGCCCTCTTTCTATTTTCTACCCATTGATCCTAGTTCTTTCTTCTGGGAACAAACAAAAGCAATCTAATCCATGTGATAAATCTTATTAGCTTGAAGATAACCATCACATCAGCCCTGCATCTTCTCTTTTCCAAGCAATATATCCCCAGTTCCTTAAATCAGTCATCTTTAGCATGGATTTGAGCACTCTCCCCATCCTAGCTGCTCTTCCTTGAACATGCTTCAGTTTATTTGCATCCTTCTTGTATAGAGATCCCAAAATGAACACAGCTTATTTTGAGTTATTTACACTGCTATTCTTCCTGCTGTATACACTTCTGAGCCCCTGTTGTTTTCATGTTGTCTTGGATCAGGATGCTTTGGTCTTGCATCTTGAAAAGATAGGTGTTTACTTCTATCTCTATGAAACACTGGGATTATTTTTGCTTTCTTATCAATCATATCAAACCATTGACAAATAATGAGCTTGCAGTCCACTGAAAATCCCAGGTCTTTTCTAGACAAACATGCTTCTTCCATCTTGTTCCTTTGAAGTTGATTTCTTGAACTCCTATGTAAGACTTTATACTTGCTGTTGTAATTGAGTAATTTTAGTCGTATCTAATTCTCTGTGGGGTTTTCTTAAGCAAAGATACTAGAATAGTTTTTGTATTTCCTTCTCCAGCTCGTTTTGCAGAGGAGGAAACTGAGCAAAAAGAGTGAAGTGATTTTGATTTGGTGAAGATCACACATTATGGGTGCCCCTCTAGTATTGGTTGCTCCAAGACTTTCCATTTGTCCCTATTAAATTACACCTTAATTTCTTTATTTTGTTGAGATCTTTTTGGATTTTGACTCTGTCATCAAGTATTTCATCCAGCTCAGATCTTTTAACTCATCTTCATTTTAATAGATAAGTCCTAGGGATTTAGTGGAATGATCCTAGGACACTTAGATGTGGAGACTTTCTTAAGATTCTGCAGCCAGAGAATATCTGAAATGGAATTTGAATCAAGGTCTTTGATTTGGTAGATATATTCTAGCTTATTGGTTGTGGCACATGGAGCTTCAGCGTCCTACCCCGCCCAGACACACAAAGCTATTAGAGGTCAGAGGTTGGATTTTAACTCTAAGCTATTCTTTCTGCTAAGAAAAAATAGATAGAACAAAACAGAAGGAAAAATAAAAATAAAAACAGTTTTGAACACTTGGGAGCTAGTAGCACCATGGACAGTTCACTCATATCTCTAAAGGAGGAAGACAGACTTGTTAATGCTAAATATTAAGCTCTTCAGCTACCCAGGCTTAGATACATGATGCTTTTATCATGGCTCATTTCCCACTTATGCCTTTACACAGATTGACTCTCTCATCCTTGCCTCTTAAACCCCCCTCCTTTCTTAAAAGTCTCAGTTTGTCTTACCTTCAGATAAAGCCTTTCTTAATGTTGCTTGATATCTGTGCCCTTCCCCCTTCTCAAATTATCTTGTTTTTATTAAAACCCATGTAAATATTGTATCCTTCCAGTAGAGCATAGGCTTCTTGAGGGCAAGACTCATCTTATTTCTGTTTTCTTATTCCCAATCCCAATGTTCTTTAAACATGTAAGGAATTTGATACATACATGTTAATTTGGTTTGGATTTAAGCATTAAGTCAATGGAAGCCTTGGTTAATGAGGTTAATATTTGAGTTGTCACCTAGATGTAATCCCTGCATTCAGAGAGCTTAGATTTTTTTATGTTTCTGGGACTATTCCAAAGGTTGAACCCCTCACTTGGAAGTTCTTTGGTTGGTCTGATAAATCTCTTACCCTGACCTCCTTTCAGAATCTCACCTCCTTCTTCCCATCTTGACTCTTGTTGACCAGATAAGAATTTGCTTGGCTGGGAAATAGCCAATGGATCCCTTCAATTCATTGCTTCTTGAGGCATTATTAACCTTGGATAATTTTATTCATAATGAGGTCACCAAAAAATAACCAGCCGGGCCCTCTGCCTCTTCCTCTGGATCATCCACAGGACTGTTTATTATGACTTCATCCCTGCCTGCCTCAAGAGAAAAAGAGTCATAATTTCTCAATGAAAGAGGTCCTGCTTCTCCCAGAGATATCATAGCTGCCTAAGTTTTCTTCAGTCATTTATTCAGGAGAAATTAACTCAGATAAAGTCTCCAGAATTCCCAGCCACCTGCCATTATACTAGGTGATGTAGAGAACATCCAGAGGAGGGCCAATTCGATGGTGAAGGGTCATGAGTCCATTCCTCAGGAGGATATCTTGATGAAACTGTGGATGTTGAGCCTGGAGAAGAAAAGACTGAGGGAAGGGAGGAAAGAAGGGAGACTCTGAGAGCTGTCTTCAAGTATCTGATGGCTTGTCATGAGGAAGCGGGCTCAACTTAGGGTCTAGACTTAGATGAGACATTAGAGGGTATCTAGTCTAGCCCTCTCCATTTACAGATTCAGAAACAGAGACCCAGTAAGTGATTTTCCAGGACCACACAGGGTGGCATATGCCATTAAATAGCATAATTCTTTTCAATGTATAGATCAGTTTTGCTGAATTTTTCTTCTTTTCCTCTTTAAAAAAATTGTATGATAAGGGATGGCTTCTGGGAGGGGAAAGGAAGAGGTATGCAGTGAGAAATTCCAGTGATATAAAAATGAGATCATTAAAGATATTTTTAAAGTTCTTCCCTTTATTGAGATATCATCAGCCTCCCAACAACTTCTTCAGCGTACTCTAAGAATAGAATCTTAGGGTTAGGAGAGTTCCTCTTGGAAGACATCTGGTCTAGCATTCACCCATTTCTCAGGTATTCCATCTCTTCCTCAAAGACAGAAGGCTTGGCAGCTTTCTTTGGAGAAAAACAGGATGATCCTTCTTTGGGAGTAAGGTTAAAAGAAATCCCTAGACCTACCCATATTTCTAATCACCCAGTCAAAGTTCACTTAACCTCGTCTGTACCTTCTTATGCAAAAACAGGAACAGAGACCTGGAAAAAATGTAATAAGAGATCATCTTTATATAATGCTTCCTTCCTGTTTTGGAGAGGGAAAGTGAAAATATTATTATCCCCTATGGTTATGTGACTCGACCATGGTCACGAAGAATAATTGGCAAGTTAAAGCCCAAACCTCAAACCAGGTTTTTGAATTCTAAAATCGTTGCCCTTTGCACAAAACTCTACCATCTCTACATAGAGCTCAATAAATGTAGGATGTGTTCTTGGATCTCACTAAAACTCTTGTTTTTATTCAAATTGATGTCTTTCATGCCAATTCAGTTTTGTTTTGTGCCTTAAACCCACCATTCCTTTAAATAACATTCTTGTAAACTAAACAAATCACAAGAAATTCTAAGTGAATAGAGAGTTCACTGTCTTATCCCAGACAAATAAATGGAATGAGTGACCTCAACAAAACGATCAAAACTGAACTATAAGATAACATCTTCTACTGCTTCTCTGATATGTGTGAAACACTTTTTAATATCAGACTTTTTTGATGTTGATTGGTTTTGCTGAAATTTTCCCTTTTTAAAAGTTATTATAGGAGAGATGGCGCATGTCAGGGAAGTACGCATTGGGAAAAGTCACTAATGTAAAAAGGTGTCAATTAAAATTTATTTTATTTTAATAGTATTTTATTTTTTCAAATACATGCAAAGATAGTTTTCAACATTCACCTTTGCAGAACTTTGTGTTTCAACTGTTTCTCCCTCCCCTCCTGTCTCCCTCCCCAAAACAGCAAGCAATCCGATACAGATTAAACATGTGCAATTCTTCTAAATATATTTCCATATGTGTTGTGCTGAACAAAAAAATCAGATCAAAAGGGGAAAAACATGAAAAAGAAAAAAACAAGCAAACAAACTACAAAAAGGTGACAATATTATGCTTTGATCCACATTAGGTCTCCATAGTTCTCTCTCTGAATGCAAATGACACTTTCCATCCCTACCCTGTTGGAATTGCCTTGAATCGTCTCATTGTTGAAAAGAGCCAAGTCCATCACAGTTGGTCATCACATAATCTTGTTGCTGCTGTGTACAATATTCTGCTCAATTCATTTAGTATCAGTTCATGTAAGTTTTTTCAGGCTTCAAATTTTATTTTATTTTTTAAAAAAGAACCAATCCATCAGTCAGCAAGCATTTATTAAGTGCCTCCTGTGTACTAGGCAATGTAGGGTACCAGGGATACAAATGAAAATGAGATAGTTCTTGCCCTAGAGGAGAACCAGTATTTCCTACTTCTCCTATATATAGTTTGCTAAGTATATATTTACTTGCATGTAATCTCTCCATGCACCCATCACCCCACCACATTTGATCATAACCTCCTTGAAGGCAGGACTTTTTTGCCCCTTTTTGTATCCCCAGTTCTTGGCACACAGTAAGAGCTTAATAAGTATTGATTGATTAATGTGAATAACCCAGAATCACACAAAGAGCTGACATCCAAACCTGCCTCATCAGAGCCTTGATTCAGAACTGAATGAAAGGGACCAAAGAGATCATTTTGTCCAGACCTCTCCTTTGACAAAGATCAAACCCACAAACCTGAGCAGGAAAGTAATTTGCCCAATGTCACAAAGCAGAGTCAAGATTTGAACCCAGCTCTTCTGTCCCCAAATCCATCCTGCTTTCCACTTCTCTGGCTGACAAATATGGAAGGTAGAAATTTCAGGAGAAATTAACCCACGTAGCCAATAGTGGCTGTAGTGTGTGAGTCTGGGGTCCCTGCTGGACATTGTGGACTGTCTTCCCAGACACCTAAAGGAATAACAGCTAGGCTCCCGAGGCACAGCCATTCTCTGGCTGGCTGGTATTCTCTTAGAAAAGCTATTGGGGAAGTTTTGGTAGTTCATCTTCAGCGTTAAAATAAATCACAATTACATGCCAACATCTCCCAAATGATCCCACACTGAAATGCTGCTCGGGAAAGGTTCAAGGCCGGGCCTTGGGGGTCAAGGTTTTCTGAGCTATTTCTATGCATACGTAGCAACAGTATTTTTGCTCTCTCATTGAAGGGAAATCTAATTCCAGGGTGAGGGTTTTCCTTTCTTTGTAAATTATTTACTCTTTCAACTGGGTTAGATTTACTTTTCTCTCCCAAAACTAGATTTTAATGGAACCTCTTGGCTCCTTTGAACCTTTGATTTATAAATGGGACATTTCCAGATTCTGGTGACTGACCATCTTCTCCTGCCAGCCTTTTCCACTTTTATCTCCACTCTCAAGAACTTAGCAGAACACCTGGCAAATAGTAGGCACTTAATAAGTACTGGTGGGGGGGGGGGTTCTTTCCTAACTTTTTTTTGTTTTTCTTTCTTCCCTCCTTTGCTTCCTTTTCCCCTCACACCCTCCCTTTCCTTCCTTCTTCCCTCCCTTCCATCCTTCTTTCCTTTCCTTCTTTCATTTCCCTCCTTTCTTTCTCTCCATCCTTTCCTTTCTTTGTTCTTTCTTCTTTCCTCCCTCCTTTCTTTCCTTTCTATAGTTCTTTCCTTCATTTCTTTTCCTCCTTCCTTTCCCTCTATCCATTTCTTCTTTCTTTCCTTTTCTTTCTTTTCTTTCTTCTTCCTTTTTTCCTTCCTCCCTCCATTCCTTCCTTAATTTCTTTCTTGTTTCTTTTTCCTTCATCTCTTCCTTCCTTTCTGTTCTTCCTCCTCGCTCTTTCTCTCTTCCTTCCTTTCTGTTCTTCCTCCTCGCTCTTTCTCTCTTCCTTCCTTCCTTCCTCCCTGCCCTTCCCTCTCCCTTCTTCCTTTTTCCTCTCTTCCCTTCCTTTTTTTGTCCCTTCCTTTCTCTTTTTCTCTATTCTTTCCATTTCTTCTTCCTCTCTCCCTCCCATCTTCACTCCTTCCTTTCCTTCCTTCCTTTCTTTCTTTTTACTTTCTTCTCCCTTTTCCTTCCTTCTTTCATTTCTTCCCTTCTTCCTTCCTTCTTTTATTTCTCCATTGCTTCTTGTCTTTCTTTCTTTTCCTTCCTTTCTCTCCACCTCCAATCTCTTACCACAAGGCCAGCAGGAAATAAGCAACTTTGGGCTCAAAGTTTGACTCTACTCCTTAATATTTAGGTGACCTTTTGCAAAATTGCTTCACCTCTAGAAGCTTTAGAATTTTTACCTGCATACCCAGAGGGCCGTAATGGAACAGAAAGAGGATGGCCCATTGGAAAGATCCCCCAACTTCTGGAGTCAGAAGACTTAGACTTCAGTTTCTCCTCTGATCTCTATTACCTATGTGAAATAGTGGTTGACCATTTATTCATTTTCTTCACCTGCAAAGCCAAAACTTTGTGATATGGTAGAAATTGCATTAACTTCTGCACTCAAAGGTACTGGGTTCAAATCCCACCTTTGGCAAGATGCTTTACCTGCCTGGTCCTCAGTTGCCTCGTTTGTCAAATAGGAAAGTTAAATTCGATTATCTAATCCCCTGAGTTGTCTTGAATCCTATTACTAATTGTTGTGTCTAGCCTGTTACCCTCCTCTGGAAGATTTGAGTCTCATTGGAAAACAAGCTATCAATCAGCCAATCAATCAATGTCCAATCTTCCTTCTCCCCATTTTGATTCAGCATCCATAGAGTATATTGACTGATGGGAGCAGGGAATAAAGGCCAGTGTGGTCTTCTCACCCACAGATACTCTCCAAGAAACCTGGGGAAGGAGGAGAAATGGCATCCTCACTTTCCATTTCTGAGACCACATAAAAATGCTTCCAAAAATTAGCTTAATATTTTAAGCAAGAACCTTATAGAATGAGGAGTAATTCCATTCAATTCATCTCAAAGGACATAATGACTTCTTGGTAGATTAATTGATTATTGAATATTGGCTTTGGATCCAGGAGACCTATGTTCAAATTTTCATATTTACCTGTGTGACCTTGAGCAAATTACTTCACAGATACCCCTGAACTCAGTTTCCTCATTTGCAAAAGTTGGAGGAGGGGATATATAGTATAGGGGAAAGAGAGCTAGATTTGGAAGCAAAGATCCTGGATTCAAATCCTGACACTGACACTACTGACTGTAAGCAAGTCAGGTGAATTTTTTGAGCCTCAGTTTCTAAATATATAAAATGAGTACGTTAAATTAGTTGGTCTTTAAAGTTCCTCTCATCTTAAAGTCAAATGATGAGAATAATAGAAAAATTAAAAAGTGCTGCTAGAAATTGGTGGATTGGTAGGGTGACCATTAGTTCAGGGCAGAAGGGAAGTCACGTTGGACCTTGAAGAATTTTAACAAGTAGAATTAGAATGGAAGTAGGGGCACATCCCTTGTATGCCGGATGTCCTTAATCAATGACCAGTTGGGCTGGGGCTGGACAAAAATGGAGATGTTGAGTAGGCTTGTTGAAGTGGTGAAAGACTAATCAATCAATCAATAAACACTGATGAAGTGCCAATTATGTGCAGACATTGTGCTCAAGTGAAGCAAGAAGCAAAAAATGTCCCTGCCCTTAAGGAGCTTATAGTCTAATAGAGAAAACAACAAGTAATCCAATATAAGGAAAGCATGGAAAGGTGAGTTGGATTGCTGAAGGCTTTGAAGGCTAAGCTAAAGGTATTTAAACTTGGGAGCCACTGATAGTCAAGATTAGACTAAATTGTCCAAGTTTACATCTGGATTCTCTCCCCCTTCTGCCAGTTGATGGTTATCAATATTTTAATAGTCTAAGCAAAACGAAGTAATGGAATTACACTCAACTAGATCTGTTGTATGTAACAGACTTGTTTGTGAGGACTGACTGAGAAAATATTTATAAAGCATGGAGAATAGTGCTGGACATTTTTGTTGTTGTTCAGTTGTTTTCAAACATGGTCAATTCTTTGTGATCCCACTTGGGGTTTTATTGCAAAGATACTGGAGAGATGGGGCGGCTAGTTGGTGTAGAGCACCAGCCCTGAAGTCAGGAGGACCTGAGTTCAAATGTGGCCTCAGACACTTGATACCTCCTGGCTGTGGGACCCTGGGCAAGTCACAACCCCAATTGCCTCAATTAAAAAAAAAAAAAAGATATTGGAGAGATTTGCCATTTTCTTCTCCAGTTCATTTTACAAATGAGGAAACTGAGGCAAACAGAGTGAAGTGATTTGTCCAGGGTCACAGAGTTAGGAAATATCTGAGGCCACATTTGAACTTAATCCTGGGGCAGCTAGGTGGCGCAGTGGATAGAGCACCAGCCCTGAATTCAGGAGAACCCGAGTTCAAATCTGTTCTCAGACACTTACCACTTCCTAGCTGTGTGACCCTGGGCAAGTCACTTAACCCCAGCTTCAGGGAAAAAGGAAAAAAAAAAGAACTTAATGCGAAGTCTGGTGCTCAATCTACTGTACCACCTAAGTGCCGGGCCAAGCACACAGTAGATACTTAGGGAAATGTTTGTTTCCTTCCTTCATAATACTCAAGTGCTCAACACTGGGGATACAAGTGCAAACAGAATGGCCTAGTCCCTTCCTCCAAGGGGGAGACAGAATGTAAAATGAAGCTGAAAGGTGGGGCTGGGAGTGTAGAGAAGTCCAGAGAAAGAGGATGGGCTGGGGGGAGAAGGAAGACATGGGTGGCCTGGGTGACCTTCTTAAAGTAAAGCTTCTGGAGGAAGCAGCCAATCAGATGGAGAGAGTAGAGGTACAAAGAGTGCTCCCGATGGGAGAGAGAAGAGATTTCTATAGCATGGCAGGGAAAGCGCATTCAGAGGTGCAGCCTGAGAGGAATGAAGCAGGGACTTCCTAAATGATTCTTGGATAAGATCAGATTGGATCCAATAAGCAGAAATCTCTTTCCCATTCCTGCCCTGTCCAACCCACCCTCCAGATGCATAGACACACACATATTATCTCACACACACACACACACACACACACACACCCCTACAATCACACTCAAACACGCATTGTTATATACATGTACATAGTCACCCTTACGCATAGATACATAATTATAAACACATAATTACATATAATCACACAATCACATACATGCAAGTATGTAATCACACTCAAACACACAACCACATACACACATACAATGATACACACAGACACAATCGCACATATGCACAGACACAGTCACACATAATCACATATATATGATCACCCACATACACAGTCACATGCGTACAATCACTCACACACACTACTGCCCTACATGCCCAAAAGATCAAGCGCACCTTTTTGTATTTGTTCTTTCTTGCGTGTATGGGGTGAATATAAATAGATGAGATCTTTCTCATCTTTTTTTCTCCTCAATTTTTAAAGAAAGTCATAAATAAAATATCTGACTCACCATTACTTAGGAACATCAGATTTAGAACTGAATGGGGCTTTAAAGATTGCTTGAGCCAAGCATCTCATTTACAAATGAGGAAACTGAGGCACAGGAAAAAGAAGTGGTAGATCTGAGGTTCCATCTCCAGTCTTCTCCCTACAAAGTCAGCAAAGATCAAAACTGAGATAAGTGTGCCTCTGGCCAGTGCTCCTGCCTACCTGCAGAAGAATTCCTTCTATGACATCCCTGATTAGTGATCATCCAGCTGCTGCTTTGAAAGAGCTCCAGTGAGGGGGAGCTCATCAGGCAGCTGAATGGGGTAGTCGATAGAGCCCTGGGCCTGAAGTCAGCTGTGTGACCCCAGGCAAGGTATTTAACCTTGATTTGCCTCAGTTTTCTCATCTGTAAAATGGGGATAATAGTAGCACCTACTTCTCAGAGTTGCTGTGAAAATCAGATGAAATAATATTTATTAAGTACTTTGCAAACCTTAAAGTGCAGTAGGTAGAATTCTGGACCTGGAGTCAGAAAGTCCTGAATTCCAGTCTAACCACAGACATTCCCTTACCTGAGTGACCCTAAGCAAGTCAGTTACCCTTCTTTGCCTCAGTTTTCTCATCTATAAGATGAGGGTAATAATGGCCTCTATCTCGCAGGTTCTTGTAAGGATCAAATGAGATAATAATTGCAAAGTGTTCTGCAAACCCTAAAGCATGATCTAAATCCTCATTGTTCTTGTTGTTATTATTGTCATTTCCTGAGGCATCCTATTTCAGTCTGGGATAGCTCTCTCTCTTAGAAAGTGTCTCCTTAATCATGTCTACTCATGTATCTCTACTTCCATCGCTGCTCTTGGTTCATTGGAGCCAAAGTGAATAGCGCTCAACTCTCCTCCAAATGGCAATCTCAAAGTGGCAATTAGGTGGGCCTCAAACTCATAGTAGCTGTGCGATCCTGGACAAATCATTTAATTTCTGCCTCAGTTTCCTCACTTGTAAAATTGCAATCAGAGTAACTCCTGCCTCCTAAAGTTCTTGTGAAGATCAAATGTGATAACTGTAAAGCATTTAACAAAGTGCCTGGCACATAGAAATGCTAATCATTAGTATTGTTGTTGTTGTTGTTGTTATGACAGTGTTTGAAATTCTTGAGCACAGATATCATGTCTTCCCCAGCTAAGCTGCTCGGAGTCTTTCAGCTGATTCCCCTATAACATGGACTCACCTCTTCTCGCCCCCATCCTATTCCCGCTCAGCTGGGTTCTTTCCACTACATCCTCTGTGGCACCAAAAAGTGAACAGACTGTAAAAATGATGTTCCATGAGGGAAGAATACACTGGAGGATGCTGCCTTCAGACTTCAGAAGCCTGAGTTCAAATCCTGCCTTTAGTGCTTATTACCTGTGTGTCCTTGTGTGTGATTAAATAGAATTGTGCCTTCAGCGTTGGGAAGGACCTTAGAGAACACTGAGTCCAACTCCTTTTTTTTTAGAGAGGACGCTAAAACTAAGAGACATCAAGTTGTGTAGTTGCCAAGGGCCTGAGGCAGAATTTGAATTTGGGTCTTTCTGATTCCCAGTCTAGCACTCTATTAAATCTACTGCCTAACCTCTAAAAGTTTTTTTCTGACTAGTCTGATTATCCTATGCCTGTTTCTGGCCTCTGACACTTACTAGCTGTGTGATCCTGGGCAAGTCACTTCACTGTTTGCCTCCATTTCCTCATCTGTGAAATGGCAAGTAATCCAGTGTCTCTGCCAAGAAAATCCCAAATGGAGTTACGAAGAGTCAGACAGGACTAAAATGCCTCAACCATAATAAAATTCACCTCCTTATGGGACCCACTGACCCAAACCTACCCTGCCGGGCAGCGCCACACAGTAAGAAATGAAGGCCAAACTTCTGAAGGAGATGCAAACTCCTTTGGTCTTCAGAATGGGATGCATCACCAAAGCCCCGTTGAGCTTGTCATAGAGCATTACAACCAAATTAAGAACCAGCAGCAATTTTCTTTCAAGCAGTATCCGACGCTTTATAAAGTAAATTATTAATACATCTTTTTTTTCAGCTAAGCACTTATTTGCAGCAGTCCCGGGTTCTTCTCATTAGAAATAACATCATCTAAAGAACGCTATTGATGGATTTTTTTAATCTCAGAATCATGGACGTGCACCACATGCGTATATGACATATTCTTTAACTAGAATTCTCATACTTTATTTTTATATTATTGATCTTTCTGACATGAATTGCTTCTTGGCCTTGTGAAAGCATTGTAAGCTCGCTGCCTTCAGAGGAATGGGTCTGGGCCCACACAGCTCTGGGAAGAATGATAACTCCTGGGTACGCGAGGTAACAGCGGACGCATTGAACAGCAATTAGTCTGCAGTGACTTCATGTTCGGCTTTCGAGTATGAAAATTTACAAGCCTTTTAATGGACTGGATTATGAAATGCTGTGGGGAGGCCAGCTGGGTGAAGATAAGGCTGCCTGTTGAAATCATCCATCTCCCAGCCCTTGCTCGGTGTGGGATGGGGCGCCGTGGCGTCCCACCATCTCCAAGGAGATGAGACTGCGGAGCAGGAAGGATGAGGTTACAGAAATAACCCCCCGGAACCTTGCCCCAGGACTTAAAAAATTCACATGACCTTCCAGTCTGCCTGAGAAGGAGGAGACGTGGTGTCTGGAGCCCTCAGATGTAGTCACAGGAAAAGGCAGAACAAGTTGGGGGTTTGAGTAGACACCAGGCTTATTATGAGTCAGTGGTGAGATACGGAGCTTGAGAAGTTGGATATGAAGCTGAAGTAAGAGAGGCAAAATGTCCAGGAAGAGGGAGGCCAGGGTTCCACTTTCCCCTGCCCTGGTAAGAGCACTTTGGAGATTTTTGCTCACTTCTAGGTGCCATATTTTAAGAAAATGAGTGATAAGATAGAGCGCATCCATAGAAGGAGAACTAGGATGGGGAAGGTATTTCTGGTCATATCCCGTGAGAACTGGTTGAAGAAATTGGGGATATTTAACTTAGAGGAGAGAAGAGAAGGCTGGCTATATTCAGAACTTGAAAGGTATTTTGTGTAGAATAATAACCATCCTCATCATGATTTCATTATCATTGTGATTATCATCGTAGTTGACATTTATATAGCACCTACTATGTGCCAGGAACTGTGCTAAGCACTTGATAATTTTTCTCTCATTTGATCCTCACAGAAATATTGGGAGGTAGCAAACCTTGGAGGTTGTTGTCTCCATTTTACAAATGGAGAAACTGAGGCAAGCAGAAATTAAGTGACTTTATTAAGGTCACATAGCTAGTAAGTATCTGAGGGCAGATTTTTACTTGGATATTAACAATAGTTATAATAATGATGATAATGATGTTAACAACAATAAAACATTTTGTGGTTTACACTGACATACATACAGATATATATATATATATATACATATATATATATATTTCTGTGGTTGTGTATATATTTATTCTCTTACTTCAGTAATAGGTATCAGAAGCAGGATTTGAACCCAGATCTCATGACTTCAGAGCCAGGAAGGAGTTTTCCCACTGTACCACAAAGTCACAGAGGGGTCTCTAAAGTCACTTCCAGGACTGAGATTCAGTGACCTGGTCTGTATGATCGCTCCCTTTAGAAAGCCCATCTAATACTTAGCCACTGAATGCCATGCTCAGTACACTGATGGTTGCCATGATGGATACTTAAACTCTGTTCCTCAATTTCTCCATTGTAAAATGAAGTTGAGAATACTCACTTTACCCTCCTTCTACGCTTGTTATGAGGAAGATATTTTGTAAGCTTTAAAGGAATATTATTTTGTTTTGTTTTTAATGCATAAAAGATACAACTCATAGTAACCTGACTGGGGAGATGGCATGAACACAGACAGCAATTACAGTGCCTAGTGTTTTGTCTAGAATAGAATCCTAAGGAATCTGTGGGTGCTGTCCATGGTACCATAATGCTCCGAGTAATGTGAGTCATTCTTGACTCCTCACACTTTTTCATCTTCTAGTATTCAGACTTACCAAGTTTTCTACCTTCAGAACAAAATTCAGGTGAAATAGAGTGAATAAGTACACCCTTAAACTAAAGAAGAAAGAGAAGGTGGCACTTACGCTGTTGCTTAAAGGATTATGGGAAAGAGTAGAGCAGATCCATAGGACCATAGAATTTTTCACCTGCCAAAACCTAAGAGATTTTTAAATGTAACCTCCTTCATTTACAAAAGAAGGAACTGAGATAAGGATGAATGTCCTAGTTTCTCTAAAGGGGAGATAATAGAATATATAAATGATTCTTTAGTAAACCCAATGGTATTTTTCTTGCAAAATTACAGAATGGGTTATCAGAGGGATGACGAGCGAACATGTAGAAAAGAAAGTCTTATCAGAGGGATGATGAGCGAACATGTAGAAAAGAAAGTCAGGGTCGCTAAAGAGCCAGCTTGGCTTTCTACATGTTCGACAGCTTGGTATCATCCAGAGCAGGTAATTTTTAGTAGACTGGTAGATCAGAGAGATTATTTAGCTAAATTTTGGAGACAGTTAAATAAAGAGCTGACTCTAAATTCAAGAAAAACAGTTCACATGTCTGTACTCCATTATGTATGACCCTGAGGTAGTCATTTAATTTCTGCCTGCCTCAGTTTCCTTACCTGTAAAGTGGGATAACAATAGCAACCACTTGCCAGGGTTGTTGTGAGGATCAAACGAAATTATATTTGTAAAGCATTTAGCACATTGCCTGGCAAATATCTGTATCCTTCCTCACTCATAACCCCAACCGGTTTTTTCTCAATTTCAGCAGTAATTCCACGATGTCTTTCATGCTAATTTTCTGAAAACTATATAGAGAGATGAGCAGAACAACAATAAATATTAAGTGGATTTTGTCCTGATTGGCTAGACCCCAAAAAGTAGCCATTAGAGGTTCCTTAGAAAGAGGTCTCTAGTGAAGTACCTCAGGAACATTTTTATCTGTGACTTGGATAAAGACATAAATGGCAAGCTTGTCAAATTCGCAAATGACACCTATGAAGGGAGAGTTAACAAACTGGAGTCAAGGTTCCAAAGTTTTCAAAGGGCTAAAACATTAGATGAAATATATTAAAATGGAATCTAATAGAGATCAATGTGAAATTTTATATTTGGATTAAAAATAAGTTTTCAAACTTTAATATTAAGGAAATGAGGGTGTGACTAGATATCAGATAATCTGGGGGGGGGAAGATCTGAAGGTTTTAGTGTACCACAAGCTCATTATGAGCCAGAAGCATAATTTGTCAACCAAGAATGTTAATGTGAAGTTGGGCTGCACTGCTACACATAGAGTTCAAGACTAGGAAGGCGACGGTCCTACTGTGTGCTACCTTAATCAGAACATGTCTATTCAGTTTAAGTGCCATTTGAGAGGGACATTGGTAGGATGGAGGGCAATTAGGATGATGAGGGGCTTGGAGATCAGAATAAAAGAAGAGATTTTAAAAGAATTGGAGAAGTAAAATGGGGGCTGGGAGAGGGGCATAAAGGCTGTTTTTCAAGTATTTGAGGTACAGTCTTATGGAAGAGGAATTCGCCTTCTTCTATTGGCCCTGAGGGCACACTCTAGGAGCAGTGAGTAAACGTTGCAAAGAGACAGATCTAGGTTTAATTCAGGGGAAAACTTCCTCCAAATGAGAGCTATCTAAAAGGGAATTGGGCTCCTCAAAAATGGAAAAGACCTTAGGGGCCGCCTAATCCAATTAATAGCTGGACAAGAATCCTCTCCTCAGCTTGCCCAGCAAGTGGTGAGCCAACCTTTAAGTAAAGAGATTTAATGAGAGAAAAAGTCTCCGCTGCCTCCCTAGGCAATCCCTTCCCTTGGAAACAGCCTTGATTGTTGTGAAGGTCTTGCTGTCCTTTGGCCCAAAGCAGCCTCCTGGCCACTTCCCCTCCCCCCATTGTTCCTCTTTCTACCCTCTGAGGCCAGTCTGAATCGGGCGAATCCCTGGTCTTCCTGTGTGTGAAGCTGCTCTCTGGTCTTGGAGGAAAGAGCTGAGCCACTAGACCAACCCTCTACTATTACAGGGGAGAAACCAAGACCCTGGGGTCTAAGTGGACTTGCCCAGGGTCACACCCTTTGTGAGAATTATTGACGGGCCTGCCGCCTCCTGACCTCTCTGCCTCACTGGCTTGGCTTCTCTTCTCTAGAGCAAACATCCTCGTGTCTTCACAGGATCTCCAGGCTCAGCAAACTCCCTGTCCCAAATGGCCCCCATCTTCTCAGTGAGACTCTCCCAATCTCAGCTTCCTTCTCCTTACTATCAGAGTCAGAGGGTGGAGTGAGGTAGGGTGGGACAGATCACAGATTAGATTCAGCGGGCTAATTTCCACATTTGGCAGATGGGGAAACTGAGGCCCAAGGGATTTACTCTCAGCCTTATGATTAGTAAATATAAAAAGCAAGATTTGAACTCATATCCTTTGACTTCAAAGCCAATACGCTTCCCACTATGCCACATCTTTTAAGATTCTCTTCCGCCTTTAAAAATCCCAACTCTGTGCTTTACCTTTCTGGGGATAAGGCAGTTTTTAGGTCCATTTTTGTGGCCCAGGTTTTCCATGAGTCTGAATTAGCAATTCTCTGTAGGGTTACCTCACTTCTTGATACCTTTTCTACTCTCTTCTACTGGTAGAATCCTCTCTCTCCCCTTCTCCCTCCCTCTTTCACCTGCCTTTCCCTCTCTCTTTCTCTGTCTCTGTTTCCCATTCTTTCTCTGTCTCTCCTCTGTCCCCCCATCTCTGTGTGTCTGTCTGTCTCTTTGTCTCTCTCTTTTTCTCTCTCTCCCTCCTTCTCTCTTTTTCTCTTTTTTCTCTCTTTGTCTCTCTGTTTCTTTCTTTTCTCTCTGTCTGTCTCTGTCTCTCTGTATGTCTCTTTCTCTGTCTCTCTCTTTCTCTCTCTTCCTGTCTTTCTGTCTCCCTCACTTTCTGTCTCACAGACCAATCCTCTCTCTCCCATTTCCCCCCTCCCTCTATCCCTTCATCCCTTTTCCCCCTCCCTACCTTTCTCCCTCTCTCCCCTCCCCCCTTCCTGCCTGTTCACTCTGGCTTCCCATCAATATTTTCTTGTCTAGAAAACCCGCCAGTGCTTTCAACACCTTCTATGTCTGGTGCTAGCAGCCCTGAGGCCATGCAATATTGCAACTTCTCTAGTGCCCAGCATGGCGAGCTGGCTCCCTCCTCCCCCCAGCCTCACCTACTTCCGCTGGGCCCACCTGTGCACAGGCTGCCCACTATAGCCATGGAGACACAGGCAGCTCTTTTTCAACTCAAGTTGCCACCCCTCCTCCCCACTCCCACCATCCCCCTATCCCCAGGGTTCTCAGCTCACTTTTACTTTGCATTCCACTAAGACTTTCATCCCCAAAGGCTCCAAACCTGTGCATTTCTCTCCTTGTGCTTGGGTACACACAGTGTGCTGCACAGAATGACTGTAGGGTGATCCCTGAAGGGATCTCAAGAGTCCTTACTCCTCCTCCTTCCTTTATTTTATAGATGAGGAAATTCAACCTCAGAGAAGGGAAATGGCTTGGCTAAAATCACCTACGAACTATTGAAGTCAGAATTTGAACTCAGGTCATCTAGTCATAGATCTAGATCTGTCAGAAGCCACTTAGTTTAATGCCTCCATTTTTATAGAGAAGGAAACTGAGGGAAAGTGACTTGTTTAGCATCAAAGAAGCTATGATTATACCACCATTTTTTCTCTAGACCCATACAATCTCCTTCTAGTGTTTCTCCTCCTCTGCTTCATCACACTTCATTGAGAGTATGACAGGGTATTCAAGGTACTACGTTTCAGGGACATTTACTGGAGGCACCTCAAAAACAATGACCCCCCTCACTGTGGTGAGGTAGACTGGAATCTAGCTCAAGTTACAATGAGTTAGAAAAACTGGGGGTGTTGAGCCTGAAGAAGAGATGACTCAGGGGTGCTTGCTTTGTTCTACCTGAGAACAGAGCTCTGAAAAGGAACTTCAGAGACACAGATTTTAGTGTGAGATGCTGGTGCCTTTCCCTCTAAGGTCACCGCCCATCTACTCAGTATTTTGTTGTTCCCTCATTTTCAGTTGTGTCCGGCTCTTTCCAACCCCATTTGGAGTTTTCTTGGCAGAGATGCTGAAGTGGTTGGCTATTTCCTTCCCCAACTCATTTTACATATGAGGAAACTGAGGCAAGCAGGTTAAAGTGACTTGCATAGAGTCACACAGCTTATAAGTGTATGAAGCTGGATTTGAACTCAGGAAGCTGTGCTTCCTAACTTCAAGCTTGAGCACCATGGCGCCACCTAGCATCATTTACTTGGTATAGTACAAACCTGTACATATGTTGTCATAGTAGAATGTAAGCTTTTTGAAGGCAAGGACTTTTTATGCTTAAATCCCAAGTACTAGCTTCTGTCTGACCTACAGTGGTGCTTGATAAATGCTTGTGGATTTAAGGAATCCACAATCAGAAGGATCAATTTTCTGATTATTAAGGCTGATAGAATGAGCTACATTGTCAAATAGTGAATTCCCCATCACTGAAGATCCTCAAGTGAAGACCAGATGACCATGTCAAAAGGCTTCTTTTTAGTTATAGGTTGTAAAAATATATCTATTATTATAATATGTATTATAATATATTATGTGTATACACATTATGCATACATACATATACAATCAATCATACATACATATGTAATTAAATATAATTATGTTTAATGTTAAATTGTTTCAGTCATGTACAACTCTTTGGGGTTTTCTTGGCAGAAACACTCGAGTAGTTTGTCTTTTTCTTCTCTGGCTCATTTTATAGATGAGGAAACTGAGGTAAACAGGATGAAGTGATTTGCCCAGGGTCACAAAGCTAGTATCTAAAACTAGATTTTAACTTAGATTTCCCTCATTCTAAGCCTAAGAGAACCTAGCTGCTTCATCAATATTGTGTTTACATATATGACTATATATATAAATATGTATATATATACATATATATATATATATTCTGTTAGCTATATATAATACAGGGGGGTTAGGCTAGATAGCCTCTAAAATCTCTCTTCACTCTAAATCGTTTTTTTTTTCCTGAGGCTGGGATTAATTGACTTGCCCAGGGTCACACAGCTAGGATGTGTGAAGTGTCTGAGATCAGATTTGAACGTGGGTCTTCCTGAATTCAGGGCTGGTGCTCTATCCACTGCGCCACCTAGCTGCCCCTTAAATCAATTCTTTCTTGTGAATCATGACTTGTATTTGAAACCCAGATCCATTGTTTAGTTCTTGTAGATCCCAAGCCCTTAAACTCTCTAG
This sequence comes from Sminthopsis crassicaudata, assembly GCF_048593235.1. Taxonomy (NCBI): domain Eukaryota; kingdom Metazoa; phylum Chordata; class Mammalia; order Dasyuromorphia; family Dasyuridae; genus Sminthopsis; species Sminthopsis crassicaudata. Next base: position 30,456,388 of record NC_133617.1, on the reverse strand, counting down.
GACTTAGCTTCTCATCTGTAAAATGGGAGTCAGCACAAATAAGTCCCCCTCTTCTCTTTTCTTCTTCCTCATCTTTTTCTTCTCCTCTCTCCATCTGTCTTTTTCTTTGTTTCTCTCCCTTTCTATCTTTCTTTCTCTTGTCTCTCTGTTTCTCTTTCCTCCTCTGTCTTTCTCTTCTCTCTCTCTCTCTCTCTCTCTCTCTCTCTCTCTCTCTCTCTCTCTCTCTCTCTCTCTCTCTGTCTTTGTCTCTGTCTCTGTCTCTCTCTGTCTCTCTGTCTGTCTGTCTTTCTCTCCCCCCACCTGTCTTTCTCTGTCTCTGTGTGTCTCTTTCTGTCTCTCTCCCTCCTTCCCTCCCTCTTTCCCTCCAGATTTTTCAAAAGGACTTGCTTTAGAATCATGAGAACTTGGAGGTCATTTAAGTCCAATCCTTCATTTTACAGATGAGGAAACTGAGTCCCAAAGAATGACTTTCTCAATATCAGACAGATAAAAAAAGATGACAGAGCAGAGCCATGGAATCTAAATTGAGCTTTCTTTCCACTGACCAATGGAGTCTCAATTTCTCTTCTCCCATGAGACTTCTCACTATACCAATATCTTCTTTCTATGATACTTTCTATGATACTGTCTACCATGTCTTTTCTTCTCCAGTCTAAAAATCTTTATTTCCTCAGTCAGTCAATTAATACTTATCAGGCACCTACTTTGTGCCAGGCACTGTGCTAAATGCTGGAAATACAAAGAGAAGTAATAGACAGTCCCTGTCCCTAGAAGCTCATAATCTTAACCTCCTGGGCATGATCTCAAGACTCATCATCATGCTGGTCATTCTCTGAATATTCTCCGGTTCATCAGCGAGACTCTTTGAGACTTAGTTTCTCCAACTCATCAGTGAGACTCTTTGAGCTTTACTTTGCTTCTCTGTAATATGGGCAGGGAAATGGACCGTGTACCAAGTCAGATTTACAGTGATTCCTATTGAAAGTCTCATCTGTGCCTTACTCAGCCACCACCATCTTCCTTGTAGCTGAGCCCAGGCAATGTTGGACGGCAGCCCTATATTTATTTTCTTTCTCTGGCTTATAAACTCGTGGCCCTTATAATCACATCACCCTAGGGCACAAGAACAAAATGATAACATTTAATTAAAATACATAAAACAGGATAGCACTGGCGACCAGCACAGACTAAAATCAGTCAAATGCCAGTTCCCAGAGTCAGCTGGCTTGAATGCCACATGCTGAAAGCCAATGACTTTTGACTCCATCAAAAGTCCTAGAAAATTTCAGCCCCCAAAGACCATACGGATGGGGGGGGAGCATCTGGAGGATATTTCTGGATGTTACAAATCACTTAACCCATTTACCTCCATTTCCTTATTTGTAAAATGAACCTAGATGAGGAAATGGCAATGCATTCCAATAGTTTTACCACAAAAAAAATCCAAATGGGGTCACAGAGAGTCAGCCTCAGCTGAACAACCACAGTAGCAAATGTCCCAGGCAGCGTGCTAAGTGCTGGGGATACAATGAAAGGCAAAAGAGAGTTCTGACCTACAAGAACATTAATAAGAAAAAATTAATGCTGGATAATAGAAAAAATAAAATTTAAATTTTAGAAATGGGAAGGCAGATGTCATAGGGTTGTAAGGAGCCTACAAAGAACTTCACAGATACTAAGTGCTATATGAATGTCAGCTATTTTTATTAGTAATAAATGTCTCTTTTGAATACAAAGGCTGATCATCCCAGATTTGGCCCTCTTCTTCGCCTTTTGGAATTCTTTGATCTCTCTTGTCCATAGGAAATCTTTGCAGAAACTGAGTCACAATGTGACATTCAAATTTCTTCTGTAGTGGGAAAAGGCTTGGATGAATGTTGGTCACCAGGGGTTCTAATGATGGTTCAGTCAGTCGACAAACACCCATTATGTGCCAAATGCTTTATTAAGTATTAGGGACACAAAAATGAAAGTCCTTATCTTCAAAGAGCTAATCTTCCATCAGTGAAGATCACAAAGTATATACCAAATATATACAAAAATAAATATCAGTTAGGAGGGAGGAGAAAACAGTTGGGGGAAGGAGGGAGATGATGCTTGAGCTAAAACTTGAAGGAAATACATAATTCCCAAAGACACAGAATTCATTCTAGGCATGGAAGAGAGCCAGTGTAAAGATATAGAGAGAGGAGGCATCATGTGTGGAGAATAGAATGAAGGTCAATGTGTTCTTTGTCTGCCAGTGGTCTCCAAGGAGAGTAATATAGAATAAGACTAGAAAGGTAGACTGAGGCTAGGTTGTAAAGAGCTTGGAAGGCCAAGGCCTTAAGGACAATAGGGAGCCAGTAGAGTTCATTGAGTAAGGGAGTAATCTGATCAGACATGGGGAAGTGAGACTGGAACAAAAATTAGGAGGTTCTAGTCTTGGCTCTCCTGTTTTTCCTCCTAAATAAGCTTTAGTAAGACCCTAACCTGGTTCCAACTTTCTTATTTTTATTGTGTTAAAAAAAAAGTTGCTGCTCAGCAGTAATATTATAAGATAAAATGATTGGAAGGCATTTAGAAAAAACTAAAACACTATCTATATTTAGAGATCCTTGGAAGGATTTGAAGAGGGTCATCCTGTGTAGATTCACAGTTTCATTTGCAATCTTCTTTTTTTTCTCTTTCTTTATAGAAATAGTCATATTTGTTGATGACTATAAACAAATTTGAGCAGCTAATTGACACAGTGGATAGAGTGCAGGTCTGGAGTCAGGAGCACTTACTATCTGTGTGACCCTAGCCAAGCCACTTCATTCTGTTTGCCTCAGTTTCCTCAAAGAGAGCTGGAGAAGGATATCACAAACCAGTCCAGGATCTTTGCCAAGAAAACCCCAAATGGGGTCGTGAAAAGTTGGGCACAACTGAAAAACAACTGAACAACAAATAAATAATTCATAATTTCTTAAAAGAGGGTCATCTTGTCCAACCTCCTGCCTCCAGAAAAGTCTCCCTCTACATTACTCTGGATGGATAGTGGTTGAAGCTATTTTAAAAGGTCTCCCAGGATGAAAAGCCTTCCTGCTCTGATGTTAAATCTCTCTGGCCAGTTAAATGTAACTTCTTCAGTAAAATGGAAGCTGTCTGAGAATAGGAATAAGCTGTTTTGTGTGTGTGTTTTTTAATTTGTGTCTCTTTAACCACAGTACCTAACAGTGGTCCTCAAACTTTTTAAATAGGGGGCCAGTTCCCTGTCCCTCAGACTGTGGGAGGGCTGAACTATAGTAAAAATAAAAGCTCACACTCTGTCTCCACTCCTCAGCCCATTTGCCATAATCCGGGGGGCCGCATCTGGCCCGTGGGCCGTTAGTTTCAGAACCCCTGAGTCCTAGAACATAATAAATGTTTTCTGGGTGTACTGAAGGACAGATCCCAAGGACCATTCCTTTCTACCATCAGCCTCGTCCTCTTCACAGGTGATGTTCAGAATGAGAAGCAATAGAGTAGAGGGGAGAGAGAGCGCTTAGCTTCAGAGTAAAAGCAGCTTGGATTCAAGCCTCACCTCTAGCATATACGGGGGGGACTACAGGCACGTCACTGATCCTCCCAGTGCCCCATGCAATTTTCCAAGATTGTAAATTGCATATCAGCTCCCAATCTCTATTGGTTGATGGATAAAATCAAATCCAGTCCAAAAAGAATTACATAACATTTGGTACGTGGTTTTATGTCTGTGATATCAAGACCATTAACTCCCTCCATTTTGTGGATGAAGGAAGCCAAGGATTAGAAGAGGTTAAAAGGCTTGACCTTGGTCACATGGCTAGGAAACATCACAGAGAGGATTTGTACTCAGGATTCTTATTATTCCAACCCTTTCCAACACCACAGTTCCCTTTGCCCCTTTTCCAGAATCCCTTCTCATGGTTCTCCAAATCCCCGGCCCCTCCAACTTCTCAAGAAAGACTAGAGATCATCTTGTTAATTTTATTGGAATGGGAATTCTTCACCAAAAGGGATTAAACTAGCCATCCTAACTCTTCAGTGCTATAATTGTCAACATCTTGTGTTATACTGATATTTTTCTTCTGGGGCAAAAGATTATAAGTACAGAGTTTAGACACCTTCTAATCTAATCCTCTCTTTTTACAGATGAGGAAACTAAGGCTCAGGGAGGTGAAGTCACCTAGATGGTATCTATTAATTAGTAATGGGGAAAGAGTTGATCAATGTTTTCTGACTCTAAAGTCAGTTCTCTTTCCTTTTCTTACTTAAATTTTTTTTGGATGGGAAGTAAGCATATAAAATTAATAATGTTTTAGATGCTTGTTTATCCATTTAAAGAAAACCATTTAACCCCCAATGAATATCTTCTGTTAAGGAGACTACTCACTTGCAAATAGTTGTAGGAGTTCTTAGTCTAAGGTTGGGAACTTTTAAAAATCTTTTCATAACTGTATTTCAATATAATTGGTTTTCTTTGGAATTCTATGTATTTTTTCTTTATGCAGCATAATAATGACTAACATTTATATCTAGTGCTTTGAGGTTTGCAGAGCTCTATATAAATATTAGCTGATTTTATCCTCATAACATTTCAGGGAGGTGGGAGCCATTATTATCTTCATTTTACAGATGAGGAAACCAAGGCAAATAGAGTTTGTCCAGCGTCACACAGCTAGTGAGTGTCTGATACAGGATTTGAACTCAGGGCTTTCTGATTCTCAGTCTAGGGCCAGATTCACTTACTCTCTTCTGAGGGGTCTTCCAGAGTGGTCAATGACACACACAAATTCTCTGTTCTCGATGCTGGTGTGCCTCCCACCCAGATCATGAATCATAGACTTCAAATTGAAAGAGAATGTCTAACCCAACCCTCTCATGTGGCAACTGAGAAAACTGGGGGACTTGTAGGGAGGAAATGACTTTCCCAAAGTCACCCAGCTAGGAAATAACAATGTTGTCATTTGAACCCAGGTCCTGTGATTTCAGATCAAGAGCCCTCCCTCCCCTGCCACATCCCCTCTCTCACCACATCAGCCATTGGAGCACCCAGGGGGAGAGGACAGTCTGACAGTTTTACCAGTCAATTGTAATAATATTTTTGCCTCCAAATGTTTAAAAAAAAGAAAAGAAAAAGGTTGGCTTGATAAGGTGTAATCACGGCGCAGAGGCTAACCTGACAATAGTTATTAATTAGGCTATTATGTATTCCACAGTGATAATTGCTTTGCTGGAAAGTCACCAACCATGAAAGAGGCGAAGCACAGAAATGTAATTTATCAATCTGAGTAGTTCCAGCAAGTCGCGTTTTCTCACCTTGAGCCCGTTGTACACTGTAGCAGGAAACAAAAAGAAATTAACGATACATCGATATATAATCTAGAGGCCAAACACTCGCCGTGCAAGGACTTCATGGTTGTGAGCAAGAGCAGCCCAGGAGTCAGGCTTATTGGCCAGACTGGTCATTTTGTGGATTGCGCAGCTAGAGAGAGAGAGAGAGAGAGAGCGCAATAAAGAAAGAGGGAAAGAAAAGGAGGGGAAAAGAGGAAAAGTAAAAGAAAGGAGAGAAAGGGAAAGAGGAGAGAAAAAATAAAGCTGGAGAGAAAGAAAGAAAGAAAGAAAGAAAGAAAGAAAGAAAGAAAGAAAGAAAGAAAGAAAGAAAGAAAGAAAGAAAGAAAGAAAGAAAGAAAGAAAGAAAGAAAGAAAGAAAGAAAGAAAGAAAGAGGGAAGGAAAAAGTGAAGAAAGAAAGAAAGAAAGAAGGAAAGAAAGAAAGAAAGAAAGAAAGAAAGAAAGAAAGAAGGAAAGAAAGAAAGAAAGAAAGAAAGAAAGAAAGAAAGAAAGAAAGAAAGAAAGAAAGAAAGAAAGAAAGAAAGAAAGAGGGAGGGAAGGAAAAAGTGAAGAAAGAAAGAAAGAAAGAAAGAAAGAAAGAAAGAAAGAAAGAAAGAAAGAAAGAAAGAAAGAAGGAAAAAGTGAAGAAAGAAAGAAAGAAGGAAAGAAAGAAAGAAAGAAAGAAAGAAAGAAAGAAAGAAAGAAAGAAAGAAAGAAAGAAAGAAAGAAAGAAAGAAAGAAAGAAAGAAAGAAAGAAAGAAAGAAAGAAAGAAAGAAAGAAAGAAAGAAAGAAAGAAAGAAAGAAAGAAAGAAAGAAAGAAAATCTTCCTTCCATCTGTTCCCTTCGTTTATTGCTTATTGCAGCAAGATGAGTGGGGAAAACAACAACTGTTGAAGGCCGTCCGGTTGGGAGAGGAAGTGCCTATGGAAGGCAAACATCTCCATCTGTATTTCCTTTTCTGGCCAGAGTGGGATTTGGAAAGAAACCCAAGTTGCGGCTGCTCCCGTTTCCTGTGGGGGTTCACCTAGACCCGAGTCATCTTGGCAGAAACCCTTGTTGGTGCTGCTCACTGCATTCTAGTTGTCCTTCACAAGTGATAATAGGATGGCTGTGGTGGATTGGCGTTCTTGGAGCCAGCCATGACAGCATATCAACATTAGGATCCAGGCTCTAAAGGTCTATGGACCCCCACTAGGGCCACAGAGATGGTGTGATGGGTAGAGCACTGGACCAGGAGTCAGGAAGACTCGAGTTTAAGTCCAGCCTCAGACTCTTTTTATCTTTATCTTACTATGGAACTCTAGCAAGTCATCTCACTTCTGTAAATGGAGATCATCTGTAAAATGGGGATAATAATAACTCCTTCCTCCCAGGATTGATGCAAAGATGAAATGAGATAAAAGTTGTGAAGCCTTTAGCACAGTGCCTGACCATAGTAAGCACTAGACAAATATTAGCTCTTCTCATTATTACTATTATTATTAATGGGTAGAGCCTGGGTCACCCATGCTAAGAGCACCCACAATGGCACACAGAAAGTGGCTCATTCATTTAGATTTTGCCCAGACCCCATTGCTGATTGGAGGTGTCAGGGCAGAAGCAGATACAGAAGTGACTGCTATGCTAAAATGAAATAATGTGTAAAGCTCTTAGCACCACACCTGGCACACAGTAGGTACTTAATTCTTCTTTTCTTCCTTCTTTCTGATACTCTTCATTTTGAATGAACTTTTGGTTTTTGTTTTTTTCAAGAGAAGTGCCTGGTACAGTGAAAAGAGCATCGACTCTGGCTCCAGAAGACCTGGTTTTAAATCACACCAATGAGGCTGCCTGTGTGATTTGGGGATTCACTCAGCTTTTCCTAGCCTCAGTTTCCTCATCTGTAAAATGAGCATATTGGTCTTGCTGTACTAGGAGCTCCCTTCCAGCTCAGGCTTCTCCTTATCCCCGCTTGTCACTTGCATCACCTGTAATGATTATTAATTGTAATAATAGCTTTTATATAGCATTTAAAGGTTTGCAAAGCATGATATTTATATTATCTCATTTCATAACCAAAACAACCATTTGAGGTGGGTCCTTATCATCATCCCTGTTATACAGATAAGGAAACTAAGAATCCAAGGTCATACATTTCTCTCTCCCTTTTTCCTTTTTTCCACTTTTTCTTCTCTCTCCTTTTTCTTTTTCTCTTCTTCTTTCTTTTTCTCTCCTTTGTCCCTTTCTTTCTCTCTTTTCCTTTCTCTCATTCTTTCTTTCTCTTCTCTCTTCTTTCTTTTATTTTTCTCTCTTCTTTATTTCTCCCTTCTTTTTCTTTCTTTCTCTCGTTTTCTTTTCTCTCCCTCCTTTCTTTTTCTTTGTATCTCTTTTCTCCCTCTTTCTTTCCCCTCTCCCACTTTTTCTCTCTCCTTTCTCCTTCCTTCTTTCTTTTTCTCTCTTTCTCTCCTTTCTCCCTCTTTATTTTATTTTTCTCTCATTTCTCCCTTTCTTTCTTTCTTTCTTTCTCTTCTCTTTCCCTCTTTCTCTCCTTCATCCTTTTTCTTTCTTTTCTCTCTTCTCTTTCCCCCTTTTCTTTAATTTTTTCTCTCTCCTTATTTCTTCCTTTCTTTCTTTCTCTCTCATTCCTCTCTTCCTCCTTTCTTTTTCTTTCTCTTCATTTTTCCTTTCTTTTTCTCTTTCTCTTTTTTCTGTCCCCCTCTTTCATTCCCTCTTTTTCTTTCCCTCTTCTTGTTCTTTCCTCTCTCCCTCTTTCTTTCCTTCTCTCTTCCTTCTTTCTCCTTCTCTCTCTAAGTGTTTAATGTAAGATTTGAACTCAGAATTTCCTTACACCAAATCCAGCTCTCTTATCTCTCTGTAGCTCAGTTTTCTCATTGCAAGAATGGACTAAATAGCTTTCAGAAACCTTTCAGTTCTAAGTCCATGATGTTGTGGATTTTGTCTTGCCTCTTTCTGTGTCATCCATCCCGCACCCATTGAAGGTATGAGACCAGGTCGCTTTGTTTCTCAGTGGGAGAAGAATCCAGCCCAGGGAGTTCCTGTCATTTCTGAAAAAAAAAAAGTCTCTCTAGAACCATTGAGTCCAGCTAACCGCCTGCCTAAGCTCCGTGTCTCTACCATCCCTAATAATTGGTCATTCAGCCTTAGTTTGAAGCCATCCAGTTACAGTGAACTCACCACTTCCCGTAGAGAGTCCATTTCACTTTTGAATGCCTCTCATTACTAAGGCATTTTTCTCACCTCATGCTGTCTTTATATTTCCAGCATTAAGTACAGTGCCTGCCATATAACAGGTGATGCATAAATATTTGTTGGACTGAATTGAATTGAAATAGTGTCAGTGATCTGTGTAAGGCTTTGGAAAGTGGCAGACATGCAACAAATATGGAGAAAGCTCCTGATTTGCTTTGCTTTGGTTTATTTTAAAGAGATAAAGGAGAATAGAATCCATAAACTACAGATCAGAGAGTTTGACTTTGAATCTAGGCAAGACTGGAGACCACCTTATTATTAATGGTAATGATAATATCAAGAAAGAGCTTACTAAGTGCCAGGCACTGTACCGGAAGCACTTTATAATTACTATCTTATTAGATCCTCACAAGAACCCTGGGAGGTAGGTGATATTATTATTCCTATTTTATAGATGAAAAAACTGAGGCAAACTGAGATTAAGTATCTGTCCAGGATCCCACAGCTAGGAAGTGTCTGAAACTGGATTTGAATGTGAGTCTTCCTGATTTCAGGTCCTCCGCTCACTAGCTTGAGAGCATTTAGAAAGGAAAAAAGTATTGGATTACTTGCTGTCTAGGGGAAAGAGTGGGAGGAAGGGAGGGAGAAAGAAATGAAAGGTTTTGCAAGGGTGAACATTTAAAATATCTTTGCATATATTTTACAAATAAAAAGCTGTTGTTTAAATATTTTTTAAAAGAAAGGGGAAAGTGATCATGTGACTTTATCATGAACCCATTTGAGCCCAAACTTTTAACAGATTCGGGTGGGTATTGTTTTGGGTCAACATAACAATACTGATCAATAAGGGATGCAGGAAATTCTCTGTTTGTAGATTCCACCCAAGTATAAGCATCTCCTGGGCTGACTTTGTGGACAAAATGGACTAGATTATCATACAATTCAATGGATTTGAGACTTGTTGGCCAGATCCAAAAGTTCCAGAAAGAACTGAGAGAGTAGTAGGTGGAAGTTGTAAGAATGATAAGAAAAAGAACAATATCAAGTACATCTCTATGGGGTGCAGGTAGTAGAGCACCAGGCTTGGAGTCAGGAAGATCTGAGTTCAAATGCAGCCTCAGACATTTCCTAGCTGTGTGATCCTGGGCAAGTCACTTCACCTTATTTATGTCAGTTTCCTCATCTGTACAATAAACTGGGGAAGGAAATGGCAAGTCAGCCCAGTATCTTTGCCAAGAGTTAAATTACTAGAAGGGAAGGCTCAAGCACAAGCTGGACAGCTCAGGTGTATTGGAGAAGAGAGTTTTGTTGCACAAAGGAAAGATTTTTGTCTTTGGAGCTAAAGGAGCCAGTTCAAATCCTACTTTTGTGATTTCTCACCTTAGGTTAGTCACTTTTCTCTAAGCCTCAGTTTCCTCATCTGTTAAATGAAGAGCTTGGGTGAGATAGCTTCTGGAGTCCCTTCTGACAATGAGCATCTTTGATGATCGCTCAGTCTGCTCTCTCTGAGCTGGAGAAGCTTTTGCCCACCGTGGTGGGAGCAAGAGGCTCCCCATTGGTGACATTTCACTTTTCCCCCTAAAGTGTCAGTAAACAGCCCCCAGCAGAGGAGACAAGTATATCCTCAGTAGTTAACATTTAAAGCCAATAATTAGAGCAGAATCCAAGGAGGGGCTCTTAACTGTGTTTGCCAATTAAGTTCCTGTAACAGATCCACTCACACTTGATTATTTAGGGGGTCTGGGCTTGCCCAATGCGCCCTTTCCTTAATTTGCTGCTATCCTGTCCTTTATCCATGGGTCAACTGGCGTAACTCAGGGGGTCTCTCCATGTGACTTCCCATGACTAATAATAAATAGCAAGAGAAACCAGATAATTTCCATAATCATAAAAGCTAATGTTTACATAGCACTAAGATTTGCAAACACTTTAGACATCTTGTCCCATTTGATCTTCATAACAACCAGCTATTGTTGCAATTATCGTTGTTTAATCTTTTTTTCAGTCCAATCTAACTCTTCTCAACTCCATTTGGGGTTTCTTAGCACAGATATTAGAATGGTTTGCCATTTCCTTCTCCAGTTCATTTTATAGATGAGTAAATTGAGGCAGAATAAATTAAGGCCCATGAATAATAAGCCTCTGAGACCAAATTTAAACTTAGTTCTTCCTGACACTTTATCCACTGTACCAGCTAGCAGACCCAGGTGCTGTTATTATTCCCATTTTACATGTGAGGAAACTGAGGCAGATAGTCAAAAGTTGGGTAATCATTATCACCATCATTATCATAGTTAATATTTATTCAAAGCTTACTATGTACTAGGCACTGTGCTAAGTACTTTATAATTGTTATCTTATTTGTATAAGTACTATAATTATTGCATAAGTACTTATTTCTGTAAGTACTTTATAATTGTTATCTTATTTGATTTTCACAACAACCCTGGTTCTATGTTACCCTCGTTTTACAGATCAGGAAACTGAGGCAAACAGAAATTAAGTCATTTGCCCAATATCATACAGTAATTTATAAAACAGAATTTGGATTCAGGTCCTTCCTCTTGACTTCTGTGTGCAGCCCTCTATAACAATAATGGCTAACATTTACATAACACTTTAAGGTTGACAAAATGTTTTATTCAAACTATCTGATTTGATCTGCTCACCACATCTGTGAGATAGAGACAGATAATTATCCCCATTTTACAGATAAGAAAACTGAGGCTAAGACGGCAAACAACTTTCACAGCTCAGACTCAGATCTTCCCGTCTCATAACTTCCAGAACTCTATCCTTTATCCCTCTTCCACCACCCCATACCCAAGCCCCCAGAGGTTCTACTCCTCTGATCTATGGAACCTTTTATACAGTAGCTCCCTCTCCACCTACAAAGTGAGCTGGAAAAAAAAACAGTTTATTATTTTGCTGTAAATTATGTTGTTTCAAATTTTGTTCAGGAGGGGTGGGGAGGAGAAAAATTGCTTCCATTAAACGGATGATATTATTGCTTCTGGCAAAGAGAAAGAAAAAGGGGGGCATTTGAATTAAATGGTTTTCTGTAATATCTTGCATCTGATGCTAGGGCAAGAGGCAGGGGAGCAAAAGCACCAATCTTTCCCCTCCTCCTCCTACTCTACCTCCTCCTCTTCCTCCTCCTCCTTTGGGAGCCTTGTCATTGGTCCTGGAAAGGGCAGGATTTGAATTTTCTCTTTCCTCCCCAGAGACCCCCCAGGATGCATAGAAAGGTGATTCCAGCTGTGGATGCAAAACCAATGGCTGAACTCAGTAAGGTCAAAGTAGAAGATTTTAATCAATCAAGTAGCAAGCTTTTACCAACTGACTCCCCTGTGCCAGGCACTACACAGGGTGCTAGGGGTACAGAGACTAAAGGGAGACATTCCCTACCCTCAAGGGGCTTCCATTCTCTCATGGGAGCCAACGTGTATGCTAGTGAATCAGAATTAATTATTAATTGTAATAAGTACTGAAGATACAAATAAAATCAAAAAGAAAGATATTCCCTGTCTAAGGAAAAATAGATTTTAAAAAAGGAGGTTCTTCCCCTGGAAAAGGTACCCATGCAGTCAGTTTGGGGTTAGGATGGGGTTAAGTCTGGAGAATGAGAAGTGGCTGGTCTGGATCTTTCCCCAAAATGTGCCCATCTTGTAAAGTAATGGTGTCAAATGGAAGTAGAAGATAGTTGTATCCTCTGACCAAAACCTGTGGAAGACTAGAGAGGGAAAAAAATTTATTGGTCTTCAGGATGGAAAACTCTGGTCCAGGTTTTCCCAGGGACAAGGGCAGCACACGTGAGATCAAGTTGGGCACAAGGATGGAGGAGGGCTTTAATGGGGCCATCGGAGACCAGACTCCACTGAGACATCCCAGAAAAGCTTCCGCTAAATTTAAAGGGCTTCGGAGGGCGAAGAAGGCAGCAGGCTGGCAGGGACAGAATCGAGAGGGCGGGAGAGAGATCGCATGATATTTAGGTGAGTTGTCTCTCCGGTAAAGGGCATTTGAAATTTTTTTTGACTTGTTCTTCTGGGCTGACATTTTGTAGTGTTGCCCAATGTCACAGTCAAGAGGAAAGACAGCTGCTGTGTGAACGAGCCCAGCTGGTCTCCAAGCGGTGTCCCCAGCGAGGGGCTGCTGAGGGAGACCATGCCGGGATACTGGCTGCCATGTTTGCCAGCTAAATAGAGGAGTCCCAGAAGATGAGGGAGGAAGAGTCAGGGTGCTCAGCCCCAAGTCCTCCTCAACTCCCAGCAGGCTTCTAACTCGAGTCAAGTCAGCAAATATTGATGAAGAGCCTGCTAGATGCAGAGAAGCTACAATAGAAAAACCTTTTGGCAAAGTAGATCAGAAATTGACCTAATCGTTAAAAAGTGGCTTGAGTTCTAATCCTGCCTCTAAGATATGACTTTGGGGATTGGGGATTTATTGTGTTCTTTTTGCCTTTATTGGTACATACCCAATGCCAAGTACAATGCCTGGCAGATTATAAAGTGCTTTTGTTTAGTTGTTTCATTTGTAGCTGACTCTTCTTGGCCCCATTTCATGTGTCCTTGGCAGGGATACTGGAGTGATTTGCCTTTTCCTTTACCAGTTTATTTTACAGAGGAGGAAACTGAGGCAAACAAGGTGGAGTGACTTGTGCAGGTACTAAGTGTCTGAAGCCAGATTGAACTCATGAAGTATCGCTACCTAATGGCCCGTTGTAAAGCACTTAATGAATGCTTATTGAAGGACTGGCTGACCCCGGGCAGGTCCCTTAACCAATCAGTGTCCCCAAACAATACTCCGACATCCAAGTTGCTGGTCTTCCTTGGCGATGAGAGTTTTCTCACCAGAGTTCTCTCTGCCATTGCAATTCCTGCTCTGGTCAAAGTTGATAGGTGTCTTCCTGAGCACCATCCCTGGCAAAAGGCCTTCCCCCTGCCAATTAGGGGGGCAGAACCCTTCTCCTGAGGGAGCCCATCCTTCTTTGGGACAAGCTCTGATTCCTATTTTTCCTCCCCTCAAACCCAAATCTGCCTCCCTGTATCTCTATGCAGAAATGGCCGTTTCTAGGGTCAAGAACCAGGTTTCCAAAAGTGGCCCTGCTCCTTGCTGCCTGTGTGACCACGTCCCCTCCCTTTTCTGATTTCATCTGTAAAATGGACGGGTTAATCTGGATAAAGTCCTTATCACTTCTAAAACCTGTTCATTCACCTCTGCCCTTTCATCCAGCTGCACCCCTTTCTTCTAATACCCAGTTTCTCCTCTCTTTCCATCTTTCAAAGTTTGTTTCTAATCCAGGTCAGGCCTTTATTTCCAACCAAATCATTTCATTTTACAGATGAGGCAACTGAGACCTAGGAAGGTAAAACTATTTGCTGAAGGTCACAGAGGCAATGAGTGACAGCACCAAGATTCAAGCCCTTCCTCCCAATCCACTAGATCACAGATTTAACACTATGAGAGGAGAGATCATTGGGACTCAGAAATGGAGAATAAGGACCTTTTTTTTTTTTTTTTTTTTTTTTTTAAAGAGGGAGGAAATCCAAGACCAGAGACTTTCTTCTCTTCCCTTGTATCCGCAAGGACCTAGCACAGAGTGAGAGCTCAAGGTTACTCAGCCAGGAAATCAACGAGACCCTCAACCCAGTCATCCAGTCAGCAAGTCACAGGGGCAGCTAGGGGGCGCAGTGGATAGAGCACCAGCCTTAAAGTCAGGCAGACCTGAGTTCAAATCTGGTCTCAGATACTTAAACACTTCCTAGCTGTGTGACCCTGGGCAAGTCACTTAACCCCAGCCTCAGAAGAAAAAAAATATATATTTATTAAACACCTGCTGTATGCCAGGCCCTAGACTTTGTAGTCCCCACAGGCCCATTTGGGATCTAGAGCCCCAGCTCCTATTTCTATCCTGATTTCTTCTCAGAAACCACTTACAGATGACAGATGAGGGACCGCGCCACCAAGGGGTATAACTGGTCCCATTAAAGCCCTCATCGCCGCACGCATATGGCGCCTCCGTGGGTAATTGATCGTCTGCATTTTGTTATGGGAGCACATGGCCAATTTTTTTTTCCGCCCAACACCCCAAAGCAGAACGTTTCATGGGTGAGTCGGTGAGAGAAAGCCCCTCCGTTGCTTTGATGCCAGGAGCACTGACGGCAAGCAGGCGGAATTGTGGCCCCGCTGCTTTAAAAAATAAATAAATAAGCCCCGGCTTATACAATTTTAACAATAGAAAAATGAACTTTGTGCTACCGTGCGTGCAGGCTGGGAGAGTGGGCCTGGGAAGCCGGCAGCCTGCTCAGGTGGCTGGTGAATTACAAATGAGGAGTTTGCCTTTGTTTTGAATGACAAGCAATTGCAAATTCAGTCTTCTGTGGAGGCCGAGAAGATTTCCCCCAGAAAGGAAAAATGGGGGGGGGGGAGAAGAGGAAGAAGGGGGAGGGGGACGGAAAGGCCTCCCGTTAGACTTGCCAGGCTAGGAGCCGGCTGTGGCGCCGGGGTTACAAGTTGGAACTCAGATAATTATAAAATCAGTAGCTTGCGATGGGGGTAATTGATGATTACACCATCAGTAATGGCATCCCTGCCCACCTTCGATGGGGGACATTGCCGTTGCTGTACCTCTCTCCGTGCCTGGCAGGTCTGAGGCCTGGCTTTGAGCACCAGCACCCCAGGTTTCGGGGACCTTGAGCCACATGTGTTGGTGCTTCTGTGGGAGGCTGGGGGGAGGGGAGGAGCTCATTAAGCCAGTTTGGGAACACCGTGATCCCTGCCGGGGAGAGAGAGATAAAGGGGTACATAGATAGCTGATAGAGGGATAGATGTGAGAGAGAGAGAGAGAGAGAGAGAGAGAGAGAGAGAGAGAGAGAGACAGAGAGAGAGAGAGAGAAGAGAGAGGAGAGAAGAAAGAAAGAGAGAAAGAGAGAGAGAGAGAGAGAGAGACAGAGAGAGAGAGAGAGAGAGAGAGAGACAGAGAGAGAGAGAGAGAGAGAGAGAGAGAGAGAGAGAGAGAGAGAGAGAGAGAGAGAGAGGAAGGAAGGAAGGAAGGAAGGAAGGAAGGAAGGAAGGAAGGAAGGAAGAAAGAAAGAAAGAAAGAAAGAAAGAAAGAAAGAAAGAAAGAAAGAAAGAAAGAAAGAAAGAAAGAAAGAAAGAAAGAAAGAAAGAAAGAAAGAAAGAAAGAAAGAAAGAAAGAAAGAAAGAAAGAAAAAGAAAGGAAGGAAGGAAGGAAGAAGGATGGATAGATGAATAGATATATAGACGGATAGATAGATAGATGCATAAATAGATGGGTGGATAGATGAATAAATGGATGGATGGATGGATGGATGGATGGATAGAGAAATGATAGATAGATGGGTGGATGGATGAATGGATGGAAAATAGATATAGATGCATGTGTATAGGGAAGCTATTTCTAATATTTATAATTATTCCCTGACTTAAATCTATAAATAGATATGTGTATACATCTATGCATATATATGCATACAACTGTATATATACACATTTGTATATTTATTTGTATATATTTTATGAACTATATATTCATTTGCACACATGCACGATGGATGGATGGAAAATAGATATAAATGTGTGTGTGTGTGTGTATGGAAGCTATTCCTAATGTTTGTAATTATTCCCTGATTTAAATCTAGAGGTAGATATGTGCACATATATGGGATGCATACATATGCATAGAAGTCTATATAAACATTAGCACATTTATTTGTGTATATGTTATGAACTGCGTATGCATTTGCATGCACGCACAATGGATAGATGGATGGAAAATAGATATAGATATATATGTGTATTATATATGAAAGCTATTCCTAATGTTTGTAATTATTCCCTGATTTAAATCTAGAGGTAGATATGTGCACATATATGGGATGCATACATATGCATAGAAGTCTATATAAACATTAGCACATTTATTTGTGTATATGTTATGAACTGCGTATGCATTTGCATGCACGCACAATGGATAGATGGATGGAAAATAGATATAGATATATATGTGTATTATATATGAAAGCTATTCCTAATGTTTGTAATTATTCCCTGATTTAAATCTAGAGGTAGATGTGTATACATATATGTATACATATGCATATAAGTGTATATATATGTATATATATATACATTAGCACATTTATTTATTTAGTTTATTATTATGAACTGTGTATGCATTTGCACAAATGCACAATGGATGGATGGATGGAAAATAGATATAGATATATGTGTGTATAGAGAGAGAGAGAAGCTATTTCTAATGTTTGTAATTATTCCCTAACTTAAATATGTGTGTATATATATGCATGCGTGTGTGTGTATATATATATATGTATATATATACACATGTTTGCACATTTATTTGTGTCTATGAACTGTATATGCATTTGCATACATGCATATATGTGCTTTATTGGGTGTATACGTGTTTTTTCAAGATGGGGAATAATTACAAACATTAAAAATAGCCTCCCTCCGCTCCCTCCCAGCAAGGAGAGCCAGCTCTCCATCAGATTCAATGCATGGTGGGTCTGAGGCCTTTATAGCTATTTGATGGAGACAAAAGAGCGGCCAAGGGAGTGAGAAGGGATTGCTGCTGTCTGCTCGGGTGATTTAGAATCACGGAATAAGACTGTCAGAGCTGGGAGGGTCCTCAGAACATGAAACAACACAGCTGACATGATCCTAAGAACATAAGAGAGTCAGAGCCAGCAAGGACTATCTAATCTGTTCCCCTTATTTTTCAGAGAAGGAAACTGAGGCACAGAAAAAGGAAGGGACTTGTTCAAAATCAAATGACCCATAAGGCATGAGGCTTGAGAACAGCAGTAGGTGGAGCATAAGGTTGGGAGAAGATATGGGATCATGCCTCAGAGATTTAGAACCTTTCTACCCCTTGGTCTTCTCATCTGTAAGATGGGAATGATAAACAAGATAGTCACAAAGCTCTATGTAATCTGTCAGTTATTCTGTAAATCTGCTAGGTTTCTTCCTTATCAGGTCAGAGCTCTTTTTAACAAGCCAGATTTAGGTCAGGGTTTGGGCAAAGCTGGAGCATCCCATGCTTTTGGGAAGCCAAGTCCCTCCTAATTTAGAGATACCTGTTTTCATGGCCCATATTGCAACTGAAAACCATCATCGTTAGAGAAAGTTTAGGATTATTCATTAAAGTAAGAAGCTAGCAAATGACATACCCTCATCTTCCTCATCTATAAAATGAGGATAATAACAGAATCTACAGGTCTTTGTGAATTTCAAATGAGATATCTGAAACAAGTGCCTGGCACATAGTAGATATGATATAAGTACTTTTCTCTTTTCTTCCCACCCCCAACCTCCTATTTCCCCCCTTCTTTCTCTCCCCCTCCCTTACTAATAGCCACCTCAAATGAGTTCCTCAACACCCCAGCTCCCTTTTGTGTGTTTTAGATGCTGAAGTAGAGCAACCTTAGGGTGTCAGGACATTTGCTGTTGCCTCCCCCCGCCAAATGAATTGAGGTCCTGCTTCTGGCTGTTTGCCCAACATTTTATGCCTCATACTTGGGTACATTTTAGATGATCTGCATTAGATGCAAAATTGCAGAGTGGGGCATTGAGAAGGGCCTTCGCAATACCCCGGTATAGGTTTCATGAGGGCAGGACTCTGCTGCTTCTTTAGCTCACCTTACAGTATGGAACAGAGACAGCTTCATGACTGGTACCAGTAACTTGTAGGGGAAAGAGCCAGGGCTCATGTCAGGAGAGAGCTGAGTTCATGTCCTATTTCTGACAATTATTAGTAGTTAGTCATTAAAACATTTATTAAACACCTACTGTATGCCAGGCACTATGGAATACAAAAAAAAAAAAAAAAAAAAAAAAAAAAAGCTTTTGTTTTTGACAATCCCTGCCTGTGGGAAAGACAACATACAAACATTCATGTATAAATAATGTATATCAAATGAGATAATAATTATAAAATACTTAGCACTGTCTGGTACATAGTAGGTGCTATAAAAATGTTAACTATTATTATTATTTTTATTATTGTCACAAGATAAATTGAAGATAATCCCACTAAGGGAATTATCTTAGTGATTAAGCACTTAAATTAAGCAAAAGCACTTCACATAAACTGTCTCATTTGATCAGTACAAAGAACCTGAGAAATAAATACTATGATTTTTATTTTATAGATGGGGAAACTTAGGGCCAGAGAGATTAAGTGATCTTCCCGAGACCCCTTCTTTGACCTTTGAAAGGTCCTGGGCACTTCCTAAAATCTCTGTTTGGTTTGGTACTCTAGGGTTTTGATTTTCATTATAGTGTAAGCTCCCTGCGGACAAAACTGTCTTTTGCCCCTTTTTGTATCCCCAAGGTTTAGTACAATGCCTGACATATAGGAGACACTTAATAAATGTGTGTTAGATTGAATTGAATTAAATTTTCAGGGTTTCTTCTTAGTGTAGGATTTTTTTTTCTGTTTCTCATCCCAAGAAGTTGAACTTAGGGAACCTTCCAATTTCATTTTTGCAATCATTCATTTAGTCATTTAGTCATTAGTTATTCAGCCTTTTACTAGGTACCGGGGGAAGCATTTTATTCTTTTGAGATTCTTTTTTTCTCATCTTCATCTGGGAGAATCTCTTAATTCCTTACAGGTGTGTTTTACATTTATTTATATGTGTAAATTTTGTCTTCACCTGTAGAGTGTAAGTTCTTCCCAATATAATGTAAGTTCCTTGAGGACAGGAACTATTTTGGTTTTGTTTTTGCCATTCAGTTCGTATATTTGGTGAACATTTCAGGTTTTCTTGGAAATTATACTAGAAAGGTTTGCCATTTCCTTCTTCAACTCATTTTCCAGATGAGGAAAGTGAGGCAAACAGGGGTAAGTGTCTTGCCTAAGGTAGTGTTTGAACATTTGAACTCAGGAAGATGATTCTTTCTGACACCAGGCCCAGAATTCTATTCAACCTGGATGCCTGTCTCCTGGCACATAGTAGGTGATTAATGAATGGATGGACAGATGGATGGATGAATAAATACATGGATAAATGATGAATAGATGGATGGATGGATGGATGAATACATAGATGGATGGATGGATATTTGGATGGATGAATACATGGGTGAATGGAAAGATGAGTACATGGATGGATGGATGGATGGATGAATGGATGAAAGCACATATGTAGCTAAACTCTAAACTCTAAAAGTTACAATCAATTAAAAATGCATAAAATCAGTATATTTGAAAAACTAAGGAATACAAAGAGTCCTCTCTCTGATGAATGTCATGCCGTAGAAAGAGTGTTGATTTTGACATCTGAAAATCCAAGTTCAAATACTAGCTCTTCTTACTACCTGGATAATTCTGGGCAAATCTCTTCCCCTCTCTGACCTCAGCTTCCTCATATACAACATGATATACCTAAACTACACTAACTAACCCTCTCCCTTTTTACCCTCAAGTCTTAAGTTTTTCAAAAATCAAAGATTTATAAACCTAAAGAGGCAGCCTCAGAGGTTGACTTGTCCCGGGAGCCTCTGGTGTTTACAAGTTTTCAGTTCCTGACACCTTCCAGGAGTGAGACTGGGAAAGGATGCTAATAATAATAATAATGGCTCACCTTTCTATAACACTTTACAGTTTACAGAGTGTTTTCTTCACAACCACTACACTGTGAGATAGGTAGTGTCGCACCAACCCTGTTTTATAGATAAGGAAACTGAGACTTGGAAAATTGAGGTGCTTTGCCCATTGTCAGACAGCCAATAAGGATCCAGGCCTTCTGATTACTAGTCTAGTATTCTTTCCCATTAATCAATCAACAAGCATGTATTAAGCACCTACTGTGTACCAGGCATTGTGTTTACATTAGGAGATGCAGAAAAAGGCAAGAAAAACTGCTCTCAAGAAGCTTATGTTCTAAGGGGGAGACTACATACATATGTGTATATGTAATATGTGACTATACAAAACGAAAACAAGATAATTTTGAAAGGAATGGCTAGAGCAGTTCAGAAAAGACTTGTAGAAGTAGCTACAAGTTTTTTTCTCATGCAAGAACAGAGAAGTCATATTAATCTGAAATCCATCCTACACACACACACACACACACACACACACACACACATACTGTCCAAGGATGTCATGGACCAAGGAAGGTCCAAGACTGTGACCCTCATCTTCACCTTCACCCTTAGCATGGATCCACTGCAATAGCAATAGCTTTTAAATTTAATTTTAAAAATTAAATATTCTGTTACAAGTTGAAAATATCAATAATAATAATTATCAGTTTAAAATTAAAGCAATAACATACTAATATAATCATCAGTTAAAATAATAATTAAAATTATAACTTATATGCTATAAGTTAATTATTTATAAATAAATATACCATTTTCTGTTTAAAAAAAAAATAATCATAAATTCACAGATCCAGAACATCTTTTTAAGGTTTTATTTAACAGCACATATCCAGGGAAAGATGTTTATCTTCACCTTGCTGCCCGACATATTTTTTCATGTTTTATCTACTTACTCCTTCTCCCAGCCTTGTCATTGATTAGTGTGAGCTCAAGGAATCCTGACTAATTTTAATGTTTGAATATAAATGAGGTCCACATCCTGCAAGGGGCTTTTCCTGGACACCCCCCTGCCACTGATCCTCCTCAAAAGCTACTGACTGTCTGCTCTCGATGTGTCTTGTATGTAGTTGTGTGCTTGTCATTTCTCCCACTGGAATGGAACCTCCAGGAAGGCAGAGACTGCTCTGATTTTTCTTTGCATCTTCAGCACTTAGGACAGTTCCTTGCATATAGTAAATGCTTAATAAATGCTTGCTGATTGTTGGATTGATGAGACTTTAGCAGAATAGAAACCCTAAAAGGGAATGAGAAGCAGTCGCTTTGTAGACAATGGTCTTGAGTTCAAATCCAAGTGTGATTTGAGGCAGATCACTCCACCTCCCTTAGCCTCAGTTTACTCATCTGTAAAGTGGACGAGTGACCTCTATGTCCTTTCCATCTCCAAACCTACAGTCCTTCGACTGCTTTGTTTTTGTCATCTAGTTATCAGCTAGGATTTATCTTTTATTTAAGGTTTGCAAAGCGCTTTACAAATAGCATCATATTTTTATTCTCAACGACAATCCTGGGAGGTGAGTGCTATTATTATCTCCATTTTACAGATAAGAAAATTGAGTCCCAGAGAGGTTAAGTGTTCTGCTCAGGGTCAGACAGCCAGTATATATCAGAGGCAGGATTCACTTCCATTTTTCAAGGCCAGCTCTATCCATTGAGCCACACTGTCTCTGCCTCTCTCTCTCTCTCTCTCTCTCTCTCTCTCTCTCTCTCTCTCTCACACACACACACACACACACACACACACACACACACACACACACACAAGCTTTTTTTTATTGAATTGAACTTTAGCTTAACCAGAACATTATTTACAGAGCCTCTACTATTACTATAATTCATTCATTTCTACTCAACTCAATGTAATAGGAAGAGAGCATCAGGTTCAAATACACCTGAAGGAAGTAATTTGTATGCCTTAAAGGGCCATAGGAATGATGAGCTTATTCTATTATGATATTTTTGTTATATTATTATTATAATAATTATAAAGTCAAATATCTCCGTTTGGGGGTGGCAGTTGAATAACCACCCATAGCTCCCTCTGACTAGATCATAGGGAGTTGACGGAGCCTACCGGGATGCTCCGAGGTGCTCCCCTCCCCATCCATCATCTCTAAGTGTATGTTGGCTGAAATATCCCATCCCCCTCCCCACCCTCACCCCCCACCCGTAAATAAACAAACAAATCAGGAAGCTAGCTGTTCGGCCTTGGAATCAGGGACTTCCTCACCAGCTGTTAAAGCTTTCAACTCAAGTGAATGATTTATGCCCATGCATTTTAAATGACACGAGGACAAACTTCCTATGTGCAGGTCAGATGCTGGATCTGGGGCCCATCCCCAGGGCCATGTTTCGGCATCAGAAAGCCCTCCTCCAGGGCCAGGGGTGCTCTCCAAGGTGGATGCAGACAGAGCCAGGCCTGCTCCCTCCTTCCTTTAGCGTCATCTCTCCCACCCCAGCTCCCATCACCACCCATTCCTCCCATCCCTCCCCCCACCACGGACCAAGAGGGACCAGAGTCAACAACCAAATATTTAAATAAAAAGGAAAATTCTTATTTTTTATTTAAGCTCCAGCATTAAATGATAATTTCCATTTGCTCAGCCCTATCAATGATTCATGGTGGCTGTGTTCCTAACAGCACCGTTAGGAATTCCGCCAAAAGCAGATGAGTCCTGTTTGACTCTCGGCGCCTGGCACACACTGGCAGCTCTGGGATGGGTCCGGTCTCCTGTTTGCCTTACTCCTTCCAGGTCTCATATCCTCTGCCCCCTTCTTCCTACTACCTTACTTAATCTGACTTTCTTGAGCTCGACATACAATCTCTCTCTCCCTGGCACAGAACTGTAACATCTCAGCATTGGAAGGATCTCAGACTCAAATCACAAGCTTATCTCTAACAAGTGGTCATCTATCCTCTTGTTTGAAGACCTCCAGTGATGGGGAGCTCACTACCTTTCCCTTTGAGGTAGTTCGGATCATTAGGAAGTTTTTAGTTACATAAAGCCTAAAGTTGCTCCTCTACAGCCCACTGCTCTTGGCTCTGCCCTCTGGGGATCCAGCAGCACAAATCTAATTTCTTTCCCTCCCTCCCTTCTTTTCTTCCTTCCCTCTCTTCCTCCTTGCTCCCTCCTTCTTCTCTGTCTGTCTCTGTCTCTCTCTGTGTATCTCTGTCTTTGTCTCTCTCTGTCTCTCCCCCTTTTTCTCTCTTTCTCTCTCTCTTCCTCCCTCTCTCTCTCCCTCCCTGTCTCTTATCTCTCTATCTCTCTCTCTCCCTCTCCCTGTCTCTGGCTCTCCCTCTCACTGTCTCTCTATCTCTTTATTTCTCCCCTCCCTTTCTCTGTCTCTGTCTCTCTCTGTCTGTCTCTCTTTGTCTCTGTCTCTCCCCTCCTTCTCTCTGTGCACTCTCTCTCTCTCTGTCTCTCTCTCTCTCTCTCTCTCTCTCTCTCTCTCTCTCTCTCTCACACACACACACACACACACACACACACACACACACACACACACATTCTCTCTCCCATCCCAAGCCAGGAAAACTTGCCCATCTCACCTTTGTCCCTTAGTAACTCTGGCTTCCTTGATGATCCAGCTCCTTTGACCTTGAGAGGTCTTTCCCAGTCCCACAACCTGCTTTTGCCCACCTCAAGGCTCTTTATCTTGTATATACCAATTTAGGTGATTGTTCTCTCCCCATTAGAATAAAAGCTTCTTGAGAGCAGGACTTGGTTTTACCTCTCCCTCATATTCCCAAAATAGTTTCCGGTACATGGTAAACATATAATAAACACTTGGTTGATTGGGTACCTGCAATTTGTTGTGTTGTTCTCATGGAAAAGATAGAGAGCTATATAGTAGAGTTAGGTAAATTCTAAACTGGTTGAATAACTGGAGGCAAAGAGTATTAATTAATGATTTGAAAGCTTCATGATTCTTTGTATAAGCCAAAAGGAGGTCTCCAGTGGAGTACCTAGGGCTTCTGTCCTTGCTCATATTCCGTTTGACAATCTTACCAATGACTTCAATAAAAGTAGAGAAGATATGCTTAACAGATTTGTAGGATTAGAAGAGATAGCTAACACACTAGACAATAGGATTCACATCTTGACTGGCCATAACATTGAGCTAAATCTGATGAGATGAAATTTCGTAAGGGAAAGAGTAAAGTGCTTCACTCTCCTTCAAAAATCCAGTTTCACAAGTTCAAAATGGCAGAGGGAAGCAGGGCTTGATAGCAACTCATCTGAAAAGGATCTGAGATTTTCATCGGTCCACCAACTCAATTTGCATCAATAATTTGATACCAGCCAGGAAAGCTGATGTAATTTGGGGTTTCATTAAGAGAGGCCAAGTGTTCGTGACCGGGATGGTGAGAGTCTTGTCATCCTCTGCCCTGACCAACCTTCCCCTGCGATATCATGTGCAATTCTGGACACCTCAGAGATCATACAAAGGAGAGAAACCATGATTATCAAGATTCATATAAAGCTAATTTTAGGCTGGAATTCAGAAAACCTAGGGAAGAAGACACGAGACCTATTACTAAGTGCTGAAAGGGCTGTCATGCAGAAGAATCAGACTTGATCCAAGGGTAGAATTGGGAACAACGGGCAGATCTGGGATTGACGTGCGGGAAAACGTCCTAGCACTTTGGTCTGGCCAAAAGGAGAATAGGCTGCTTAGGTCAATAATGGTTTTCCCTCTACTGGATGTCTTTAAGAAAAGACTAAAATGATGACTTACTAAGATGATATTGAGGAGATTATTGGTAAGCTATGGTTTAGAAAGAGAAGGGAGGAAGAAAGGAAAGGAAGGAAGGAAGGAAGGAAGGAAGGAAGGAAGGAAGGAAGGAAGGAAGGAAGGAAGGAAGGAAGGAAGGAAGGAAGGAAGGAAGGAAGGGAGGGAGGGAGGAAGGGAGGGAGGGAGAGGGAAGGAAGGAAGAAAGGAAGGGAGAAGAGAGGAAGGAAGGAAGAAGGAAAAAGCAAGGGAAAAAGAAAGGAAGGAAAGAAGAAAAGGAGAGAGGAGGGAAAGGAAGGAGAGAAAAAAGGGAAAGGAGAGGAAAACATATTAAGTGCTTATTATGTGCCAAGAACTATGCTCATTGGCCCTTCCAGCCCTGAGGATTTTGTATAATCTTGAATACCAACCAATGATAGGGAATCATTATTGATTTTTGTCAGTTGATCCCTTCCAAAGCAGCCTAGTTCCATGGTGGGGATTTCTTTCATGTATAAGTTGGACTAGATAAGTTAATGTCCCTTCCACCTTACAAAATTCTGTGACAGTATCATACATTTAATTGTTGGAATGTTCTTAATACTGAGTCAAAAATCTGTCTTCTTGTAATTTCTGCCCACTGTTCTAGGTTCTTCCTACTAGAGACACAAGGAACAAGTCTTCTCTTTCTTCTGCCCCATAAATACGTGAAGGCAGATTGTCCCTTTGGCTGCTTTCTTTCTGTTAAACATTCAATATCTCTTGGATGACCCAGTTTCCCTAAGGAACTCTTCCCAATGGAGGTCAGCCAATCCTCCATTTCTTCCCCCATCTTCCAGGGCTGTGTTCAAAAGATAAACAGTTTGAGCTGGAAGCATCTTTTTTTTTTGGAAGCATCTTTAGAGGGCATCAACTCTATAGTCTCATTTGCAGATGAGGAAACTGAGGCCCAGAGAAGTTAAGTAGCTCATCTAGAGGCTCACAGCTACTTAATGTCTGAGGCAAACTTCAAACTCAGACTTCTTGACTCCACACCCAGTCCTTGATCAATCACATGTCCTTCCCCAGCTTTCTCCCAGATCCCCTGGAACCCCAGGAAACTGTGATCCATCAGCTGGTGGAAACCTGGCTTCTTGGTGTCCCAAGAGTTGCCATTTATAACCTACTTGATAGACGGGAACCAGAAGGAAGAAACAGTTTCTCACCTCCCTCTGGCTTTAGCCTCTGCCTGATACGTATCCACACAACTACACCTCTTATTTTAATACCTGGGAGACCAAACTTATTTTAATCCTTTATCTATTAGGGAAAAAAATGTGTGATGTCAATGTCTTGTGCTTTGTCAGCCACAGACTATTTCTGATGCTGAGATTTCAAAGGGTGGGTCTCTCCATTTGTATCCTCTTTGAAATAACACTGCCTGAACTGCCCCTACACACACACACTCTCTCCCTCCTTCTCTCTCTCTCTCTCTCTCTCTCTCTCTCTCTCTCTCTCTCTCTCTCTCTCTCTCTCTCTCTCTCTCTTTCCTCTTTCTTTTCTCTCTCTCTCCTTTTCTTTTTTCTTTCTCTTTCTATCCCTTTCTCTCTTTTTATTTCTTTCTCTCTCTGACCTCTCTGAGTTTTGTGTATTTGTCTTTTTCTCTCTTTTTCTCACACATTTACATGCACTCTTGCAGCTCACTCTCCAGAATTCTGTGTCTTTTTCTCTGCTCTTCTTCAGAGAGAAAGGTTGTAGTTAAATAAATGTGTTTTCATTTATTTATGCAAAAGTATGTTCAAGGGAACATGGATGAAATTTTTTCTTCTTGTCTCTCCAATAAGTGATGTCATTTAGTAAGTAAAGTTAATGGTGATATAAGAAGAATACTTGATATTTGTAAAGTGAAAAAAAAAGATAAATATCTTTATTTCCATTTTACAAATATCAAATATTCTGGAGGAAGGAAGGAAGGAAGGAAGGAAGGAAGGAAGGAAGGAAGGAAGGAAGGAAGGAAGGAAGGAAGGAAGGAAGGAAGGAAGGAAGGAAGGAAGGAAGGAAGGAAGGAAGGAAGGAAGGAAGGAAGGAAGGAAGGAAGGAAGGAAGGAAGGAAGGAAAGGGAAGGAGGAAGGGAGGAGAGGGAGGAAGGAAAAGCATATATTAAGTCCTCCCAGACTTTGATACTCTTTCATCTCATTTGCCACTTTTGACCCTCACAGCTTTCTAGGTTGCCCTCCTCCAGATTCTCGCTATAGCTTATCAATGTCTCTCCTCAAATAAAGTCTCAGAACTGAATACAGTCCTTCAGATATGGTCTGATCATGACAAAGGACATTGAGACTATAACTTCCCCAGTGGCTGGAGGTTAATAAGACAGATATTTTCTCACCTCTTCCTCCATTTTTAACAGTTAAAGAAACTGAGATCCAAAAAAGGAAATGTCATTTGCCCAAAGATTAATGTTCTCCAATTGCTAACTCCTTTTCTAGAATGTGGATAGACTCTGAATCAGTAAGTTATTTCAAAGCAGAATGGGATACCACAATAAGTGATGAGTTCCCCATCTCTAGAGGTGTGCAGGCAGCATCGGATGACCTCTTACTGATGTCTTGGGCAGAGGATCCTTTTCTTGTCCAGGAATAGGTCAAACTACATGGCCTCTGGGGGCCCTCTCATCTGTGATTTGACAAAAGTTGTCCCTCTGGGAAGTCACACTCTATTCCATAGGAAGTCTTTGCTCAAAATGATTTTGAACTCTCCTTTGGAATTGTCTTCAGGGCCTGTTTCCAAGCCACATTAAAAAACATCCATTTCATTGCTTTCTAATCATGGCACATATTAAAGTCTAACCAATGATACTCAGCTTGCCACCCACCTTAGTCACCAGCCTTCCCTCTGAAAAGCTTTGGGCCATTTCCAAAATTGAAATCCACCCTCAAAAAGCAAAGACCATTCAAACAGTTTAAAAAAAGAAATAACCTTAGAAACTGTCTAATCCACCTGCCTCGTTTTACAGATGAGGAAACAGAGGCCCTGACAAATTAAACGATCTGGTCACCATGGTCTGACGTTTTGTCCACTACACCACCCAACAGCTTCTCCAAAGAGCATTCAAAAGGAGAAACTGTTTTTTTTTGGATTGAATTGTCTTGACTGTGAATGAATCACAGCCACTTCCAAATGAGGAGCTTTCAGAAGGGTTTTGAAGAAAGGATCTTTTTATTCATATAACATTTTATATTCATATAATATTCATCTTTGAAATAAATGAATAGCCTCTGAAACAGACTACTCTGAAGGAGTCCACATTCATTTGAATGTCAATATTTTAGTATGTTTGTCTTACAGTCAGATAACACTCGGTTTTATAATCCTAACCAAAAAAAACTATTTGGACTAAAAGAAATCAGTAAACATTTATTAAATACCCACTGTATACTAGCCACTGAGAATAAGGGCAGCACAAAATGAGACACAGGGTGAAGAAGGCAGGGCAGGGTTGATGGGAGAGTCAGAGTGACGGAAATGGGCTCCTTCTCAAAATGAAGTTCCAGTAAGAATTCAGTAATAGGAGAAAGGTACCACAAAAGGCAAAGGGATGTTCCAGGGAGAAAGGGGCACAGGTGCTAAGGGAATTTCAAGAGCACAAAGGCAGTAGAAGTGGAAGAAGAAATGTGTTGAGTCCAAGGCGAAGTGACAGTTGGAGGATTTTTTGTTACTTGAGCTAATTAAGTTATGTTAACCAAGCTGTTAGCTTCCCTTTAGTATTTTTGAACTCTGCCCTGTGGAAGCCACAGCTGGAGTTCCGTTCTAGATCACACCTCTTTGGAGTTTTGTTCTGGATACCAGATTTTTGGAAAAACATTGATCCTGATTTTCTTTGTGACTTAGCGATTAAATTTCCTGATTTTCAATGTTCTTCCAAAAAATGAAAGCATTGAACTAGACAGACACTTAGATTCTTCCAGCTTTAAGCCAGTTTCTAAAATCCTTTGTTAATAAAAAGGCATCCAGGGAATGGAAAAGCAGGCTACCAAAAGACCTTGAGTCCACAGCATCACTGGAAGAAGGTGGAGTTATTTTACTCAGAGGAGCAAAAAATCTTGGGAAAGAGGCAGAGGATGCAGATACACATGAGCATATTCAAATAACTAAAGGGTTGTCATGGAGGAGAGATTTGTTCTGTTGTCCACAGAAGAAAGAACTAGGAGTTATATGTAGAAATTGCAAAGAGATTAATTTTGTCTGGTTGTAGGGAAATACTCAGGAGCAATTATAATTGCCCCAAAGTGGACCAGATGTCTCTGGGCAGTAGAAGGTTCCCTTTTCTTGGAGGTCTTCAAGCCAACTCTTTGTGACCACTTGCCAAGTGTGTTATAAAAGGGCTTCATGGGGAGATCTAAGTTGGACTAGATGATTTCTCAGATTCTTTCCGAATCTTAAAATTGGATTTTATGAAAAGATATCACAAGACAACAATTCTATAATGTGGCAACTAGTGGTAAGACAGATAGAGAGCCTAGAATGGAGTGAAGAAGGCCTGAGTTCAAATGTGGTCACTTCTCTAGTAGGGTAATCCTGAGCAAGCCATTTAATTTCTGTCTGCCTCCATTTTCTTCTCTGTAAAATGGGATTTATGTTCCCTGTGACTATCCCAAAGTGGAGAGGGTTGTGTTCATCAGGAGGTGGTGAGTTCCCCATCAGGAGAGGACTTCCATCAGCAGCTAGGTTACATTACAGAAAGGCTTCAAGCTCAAACGTGGCTTAGACTTGGAGCCCACAGACTGAAGTTGAGCGAGCTCAGCACTATAGACATCTCAGATGAGGGAATATTCCCAGAGTGCTTGGTGATCATAAAAAGACATAAACAAGAATTACCAACACCATTATTATTATCAATTTTATTATACTGCCTTTGTAAAGAGCCGATTAGAGGCAGCCTCAGGAAGCCGTCGTTCCTAGACTGAAGGCAGACCCCAACGATCGTGTGGTAAATGATTAAAAGGGAGAAGATCTTATCAGAAATGTTTTATAGGGATATATTTAACTCTGACTTGAAGGCGCTGAAGGGAAAGACGAATGGGAAGATTTCAAATGAGTAAGAAAACGTGGGCAGTTATAGCTTATCCGAATGCAGGACTTAGAGGCTTGCAGTTAACCCAGTAACATGAGTAGAACCTTGGACTGGGAGTCCAGCAGATCCTTCTGGGTTCAAATCTTTTTTGGATGACCCCAACCCTCAGTTTTCTCTTCTGTCAAATGGGAATAACAGCACTGATCTCACAGGGTTTTGTGTAAATCAAATGAGATGCTATTTGCAAAGTGCTTTGGAAACCTTAAAATGCTATAAAAAATATTAGCTACTGTTGGTAGGGTTGATCTGGTTTAGTGGCTAGAGCAAACTTGACTTGGCGGCAGGAAATCTGAGTTCAAATCCAACTTTGGGAGTCCTACCAGTTGTGTGACCCTGAGCAAGTCACTGAAACTCAGAAGCCCAGTTTGCACATGTAGAAGATGAGAGTAATAAACAGCACCTACTTTATGGGGTAGTTGTGAGTGTTAGATGAGAGTATATGTAAAGAGCTTTGTAAAACTGTTAAGTGAGAGAGAAATGTCAGCTGTTGTTATATTATTGTCTCGAATGACTCAGAAAAGCAGGACTCAAAGTCAATTTTAGTTCTTTACAGTCTGGGGAAGGGAGAAAAGGGAGGAGGGAAGGAAAGAAAAAGAGGGGGGGAGGAAGGGAGGGAAGAAAGCGTAAAAGAGGAGGAATGGAGGGAACAAAGGAAAAAAGGAAGAAGGGAGGGAGGAAAGAAAAAAGGAACAAAGGAAAAGGAAGGTAAAAGGGAGGAAAAGAGGAAGGAGGGAGGGAACAAAGAAAAAAGAAGAGAGGGAGAAAAGAAAAAAGAGGAAGGAAGGAACAAAGGAAAAAATAAGGAAGAAGGAAGAAAGGGAGGAAAAAAGGAAGAAGGGAGGGAACAAAAGAAAAGAATGAAAAGAGAAAAGAAAGAGGAAAAGAGAAAAAGGGGAGGAACAAAGGAAGAAAGGAAAAGAAGTGAGGAAACAAAGAAAAAAAGAAAGGAGAGAGAAAGAGGGAAGAAGGAAGGGAGGGAGAAAGAGTAGAAGGGAAGGAAAGAAGGCTAAAAGCTAGGAAATCCTATCAATATCAGGTTTTTCTATAGCAGAAAGAAAATATATTCTCTTATCAGGCATACAATCCCCATCATAACCCACATCTCCTATAATAAGACCATTGCAAAGGTCCCATCAACCCAAGAACCAGTGCCTGAGACATCGCAGCCAAATACTCAAGTGTGGACTGTCCTGGGGAACACCTTGGGGGTGGGATTTGACAGTCGTGGTCAAATCAATCACTAGGCAACGAGGCATTGAGACCCAAAGCGTCTTGTTTCTATTGTGTGGGCCACACAAAGCCCGTTTGGCGTGGCTGAGGTAGCTAAGACGGGCAGAGCCCCAGCTGGTGCCATTCTCCAGGATTTGGAATTTGTGTCTGTCTGTGAGTGTGTGTGTGTGAGAGAGTATATGTGTAAGTATGTGTCTGTGAGTGTGTGTCTGTCTGTGTGTCTCTGTGAGAGTATGTGTGAGAATGTGTGTGTGTGTCTGAGTGTGTCTGTCTGTGTGTGAGTGTGTCTGTCTGTCTTAGGGTGTCTATGTGTGTGTGAGAGAGTATATGTGTAAGTATGTGTCTGTGAGTGTGTGTCCATGTGTGTCTGTCTGTCTGTGTGTCTGTGAGTGTGTCTGAGTGTGTCTGTGAGTGTATGTTGTCTGTCTGTGTGAGTGTGTCTGTCTGTCTTAGGGTGTCTATGTGTGTGTGTGTGTGTGTGTGTGTGTGTGTGTGTGTGTGTGTGTGTGTGTGTAAGTGTGTGTTGGGAGGGTAAAAGCAGGGTGGAGGCCAGAAAGACTCCTTGGTCTGTGTGTGACAGGCACTCGATAGCTGTTTCTGAATGAATGAAGGCTCTGTCAGCTCCCAGAATGCTACGGTTTTGATTTCCTCATTCATTCGATGCCATCGATGGCTCACTCCTTGTTCAAGAGGCCATGTGATAGCCAGAGTTCGAAGAGCCCTTTTAATTTTTTTTTAATTGGAACAACTACTCTGGGCTCATTTTAATTTTTAGAAACAGGAAACTGAAGTCTTCTCCAACTTAACCCTTTCCTCCAAAACACACATATTGGGGCCCACATGTGCACACACATATTCCCTGAAAAAACACAACAGATGTGTCATTCGAGCATCCTGCATCTGGAACAGCTTAAAAGAGGCCCCTCGGCTAACTTAGGATGTCCTCCCGCCTCATCTCGGTTTCCGAGCATCCTTCCATCCTGCTCTTACATGAGGGCCTTCCCTGATCCCCCCATCATGAGCCGCCTTTCCCTCTTAAAATAATTGCTTTTTGCCTATTTGTCTGTATATCCTCGCCCCCACTCTCCGCCACCCCATGAGTTCCTTAAAACAGAACGGTTCTCATGTTTGTCTTTGCAAACCCAGTGCCTAGTAAGATGTCTGGCACACAGTAGATGCTTAATAAAAGCCTTTATTAATTAATTATTAATAATTAAGTTAAAATTTTAAATTAATCATAAGTAAATAATTAAATATTCATATAAAATTGATGCAGTTAGTGGGCTTGTTGCAGAATCCCTCTCATCCTGCCCCCCCAGGGTTACACTCACATGTAAAAAGCTAAAGTTCCGCCCCAGATTTGACCCCCATAGTTATCAGTGATCTCTCTTTTTTCTTTCTCTCTTTCTTTCCTGTCTTTTTTTTTTCTTCCGGATCCCAAAGGTGGTTGCCCTTAGTAAGAGGAGCCAGGAGGCCGAGTCTGCCTTCCTGAGTGTCTACAAGCAATTAATTGAAGCCCCAGGTAAGAAATGCTGGGACCACTTAGGTGAATAATTAATGGTACAGAGGAATTGGTAAGACTTGCAGACAGAGGTAACCTAGTAGCTGGAGCCTGAGCAGACTGAACTCTATGATGGATTCTTGGTGGAGCCTTGCTTTCCTGGAGGTGAGTTTTCTGGGTACCCCTCTTTTCTAGCAGTGAATTTTATGGGTACCCCTCTTTCCTGGCAGTGAGGTTTCTGGGTACCCCTCTTTCCTGCAGGTGAGGTTTCTGGGTACCCCTCTCTCCTGCAGGTGAGGTTTCTGGGTACCCCTCTCTCCTGGAGGTGAGGTTTCTGGGTACCCCTCTCTCCTGCAGGTGAGGTTTCTGGGTACCCCTCTCTCCTGGAGGTGAGGTTTCTGGGTACCCCTCTCTCCTGCAGGTGAGGTTTCTGGGTACCCCTCTCTCCTGGAGGTGAGGTTTCTGGGTACCCCTCTCTCCTGGAGGTGAGGTTTCTGGGTACCCCTCTCTCCTGGAGGTGAGGTTTCTGGGTACCCCTCTCTCCTGCAGGTGAGGTTTCTGGGTACCCCTCTCTCCTGCAGGTGAGGTTTCTGGGTACCCCTCTCTCCTGGAGGTGAGGTTTCTGGGTACCCCTCTCTCCTGGAGGTGAGGTTTCTGGGTACCCCTCTCTCCTGCAGGTGAGGTTTATGGGTACCCCTCTCTCCTGCAGGTGAGGTTTCTGGGTACCCCTCTCTCCTGGAGGTGAGGTTTCTGGGTACCCCTCTCTCCTGCAGGTGAGGTTTCTGGGTACCCCTCTCTCCTGGAGGTGAGGTTTCTGGGTACCCCTCTCTCCTG
Organism: Sminthopsis crassicaudata; assembly: GCF_048593235.1. Lineage (NCBI taxonomy): Eukaryota > Metazoa > Chordata > Mammalia > Dasyuromorphia > Dasyuridae > Sminthopsis > Sminthopsis crassicaudata. Next base: position 30,422,838 of record NC_133617.1, on the reverse strand, counting down.
CAGGTGAGGTTTCTGGGTACCCCTCTCTCCTGCAGGTGAGGTTTCTGGGTACCCCTCTCTCCTGTAGGTGAGGTTTCTGGGTACCCCTCTCTCCTGCAGGTGAGGTTTCTGGGTACCCCTCTCTCCTGCAGGTGAGGTTTCTGGGTACCCCTCTCTCCTGGAGGTGAGGTTTCTGGGTACCACTATCTCCTGGAGGTGAAGTTTCTGGATACCTCCCTTTCCTGGGGAACGTTGCTGGGGGTGGCACTTTCCATCTTCCTCAGGCTCCTGCATTTGTTTGTCCCTCTGGTTCAACAGATGTTGGCTGGGTAACTGACCAGCTTTCCCGTATTTCTCCAGAAGCTCCTGGTCTAGCCCTTCCCTGGCCCTCTGACCAAGTGAGAAGCTCCCTTTAAAGAAAGGCTATTTTCCTGCCACGGCCCAGTGCCCCATAGTACTAAGATATATAAAAAGGCCCTCTCTGCCGGTGAATAAGATAATGGACTTGGGTATAGACTCCATTGATCTGCCCTTTCCTACTACTCCAATAGCCCTTCCCCTGACTGTCTCTGCCTCCAGTGCCATTGCAAAAGCAGCACATTGCAGTGTGAAGGGCTTGGGATTTAGAGCCTCAAGGTTGAGTTTAGATTTTGTCTCTGCTACTTGCTAGCCAAGGGACCCATGGAAAATAGTTTTGTCTCTTAAAGAACCTCAGTTTGCTTCTCTGTAAAATGGATCAGAGGGAGTAGGTAAATTACTAAACTGAACTATTCACCCCTTCATGATCCTTACAAGGAAAGTATTTGGAGGCTTTGAAAACCCAATAAATTTGAGGTGTTTTTATTATCAACATTCAGTACCACCTCTCCCCCCCCCTCATTCTCTAGAACTAATGGGCAAAAGTGCTGACTTTGGATGTCCCAAAACCACAGAATCCTGCTGGAAGGATGGATTCTCAGGGGAACAAGAATGTTACCCTAATCCAAGTGTTGCTAATGAAAGGGAACTGGGACATAGATAATCCAAAGCATTGATTAATTATCAATAAGCTAAAATAGAATTTTAGAGCTGGGAGTGACTTTAGAGCAAAGAATATCAGAACTGGAAGGGCCTTAGAGTATGGATTGTCAGGCATAAGTAGGGTCTTAGAACTTAGTCACAGTTAGGAGGGACCTTAGAGCATGGAATGTCAAACATAAAAGGGGTCTTAGAATAGGGAACATCAGCTAGGTGGGGCCTTAGAGCATGGAATGTTGGGGCTGGGAGGGAGCTTAGAACATGGAATGTCAGGGCTGAGAGGGAATTTTGAACATGGAAAGTCAGAATTGGAAGAGCCCTTAGAACATAAAATGTCACATCGAAGGGATCCTAGAATTGGAAATTTCAGCTAGGAGGGGACTTAGAACATAGAATATTAAGGCTGGAGGGAGCTTAGAACATAAGAATGTTAGAGCTAGAGGGTCCTTAGAACATGGAATGCCAGAATTGGGAGGGCCCTTAGAAATCTTAGTCTCATTCAGCATCTTCATTTCCAAGAGACTGGGGCCCAGAGAGAAGAAACGGCTTGCAAGGACACTTGGTTAATAATTGAAACAGACCCAGACTTCCCACTGAGATCTCCAGATTCATTTCTATTTGATTTTAAGATGCATCCAATAAAGCCTCACCCCCTCCCCAACAGTTTGCTTTCTCCCAAGACTTTTCTTAAGCTAATATTACAAAGAGACTGCATAACCTGACTGAGTTGAAAGCAGGAGACACAATTAGAAATAAATCTGGGTGGGCAGAGAGCCAAGGCGAGCAGCAGGATGACCTGGCCCAGGTATCCCCCCTAACAATACTGACTGTGTGACCCTGGGCAAGTGGCTTAGCGTCATGGGGCCTCAGACAAAGTAAACTGCAGAATAGGTGCTCATTTGCATTCATGGGAAGAGTTTCCTCATTGAGAGTTTCTTTTACAAATGAAATTCTGGGCCCATCCAAAGAAACGTCATCTCTTAGAAGACAGTGGTCTATCCCTGAGTCAGACTTTCTGCCCTCTCACAGGGCACCTGATCCTTTTCTTGGCAACAGCCAGGAGTCTTCCCACTCGTGAGCTTCAGTGTGCAGTGGACTTAACCTGCCCACAAGTCCCTCCCTCCTCAGGGACCTGTCCATGCATTCTAATTCATTTTGGCCACTTTCCATTTAGAGTGCATGTAACTTTCACATCCCAATGGTCCCTAAATTAACACCATTTTTTTTGGTACTTTCTGAGCAAAGGTAGTAGAGACAGAGACAGGCTGGCCCCCTCAGAGTGAGGCTGGAAAAGGGGCTCACATGAGAACTAATTGATGGAAAATGAGAGGCTCAGGGTCATCTGATCATCAATTTCCAATAATCCACAGGCTGTGGTGGGAAATCCAAGTGGCTCATTCGGCTGGGTCCAGCTGGGTAGTAATAGGTGGAAATTTAAAAGAGGCTAATTTATGCTTAGAGCTCAGAAAGAACTTCTGATCATTTGATTTGTCCCACGATAGAATGGGCTACCTCTGAGATTACTGGGATTCTTCCTCACAGAAGATCTGTTAACCAGAGTCCAGCCTCTCTGCCTCCAATTTCCTTGTCTTTGCACAGGCTAAACCCCATCTCTACTTTAAAATCCCTAGCATTTTTTTACAGAAAGCCCTTTCTCATCTCCCTAGTTTATTTTTTAATGCTTTCTCCCTCTTCCTTAAAGGATTATTTCTATCATCATTCAGTTAACGTCCAGCTCTTCACGCATGTCAGTAATGTCCGTTCATGGGACGTTTCATAGAAAAGCGATTGGAGTGGTTTGCCATTTCCTTCTCTGGTAAATTAAGGCCCTCAATTGATTGTAGGCTAAGCCTGAGACTGGCTTTGAATTTGGATCTTCCAGACCCAGCACTCTTATCTTTTGAGCCACTGAGCTGCCTCCAAAGGATCATGGATTATATTTATCTGTCCTTCCTACTGCTACTCCTAATAGAATACAGAATCCTGGTTCCTCAGGGGCAACACTCTGGAATCATAAAAACTGGGTTCAGATTCTGATTCTGATGCTTATTAGTTGTGTGACCTTGGAGATGATCTCTGAAGTCCCTTCCAGCTATATATCCTAAACAATCCGAGGACTCTTTTTTCATGGTATTCAATGTTGGAAACCAAGACTGACTCAAGGGGCCCAATAATTCCCTTGATTAAGAGAAAAATCCCATATTCCTGCCACCACTCCCCCAACTAAAAAGGAAGGTCATTCCTAGCCTGATATGGGTTTTGATTGCCTCATTTCCCAGCTCTCCTCAATACGAGATGGGGGAAGTCGGCCCCAGCTGTCAACAAGTCTGAGAATGAGCAGCCTGTAACTGATGGAGATGTACCCTACAAAAGGCTCCTTCAGGGCCTCTAATTCATTTTCGAGACATTTAAGAATAACAAAATGTTTTAATGATTTCTTAGGGGAATTAGGAAGACATATTTTTGTTCTCATTAAATTTTATCTGGAGATACAAGAATCAAATGTCAGCTCAGTTGCCAGTGTTCTGAGAATCTCAGCCCCAGCTCCCTCCCTTGGAAATAATATTCCGTTAGAATTCGCCAGAATGCCCAAACGCTCACTCCCCTGTTTTTCTGTTTCTTGACAGGCAAATTATTTGTCGAAGGCTTTTTTTTTTGGAAGCCCTGATTCAACATTTTTGTTTTGAATGGCTGCTGTCAACACAAATCTTTTGCCGAGAATGCTATATGGTCTGATTGCTCAGCAAGTATTTTGATAAGTGAGCTGGCTGTATGTCTGTAATTACGAAAGAAAATCGTAAATCTTTTTGATATTGTTCACACAGATGTGGCGTGAAGTAAAAAAAACAGAGCAGTAAAAACGTGTTAAAAGCATAATTAATGTCATTGTTGTCGAGGATGATTTGATTTAAACCTCATTCTGACTTCTGTATCGGTGACGGGCTGATTTCTTTATTGTGTTTGCCGAATCACTGGGTACCCGCCTGAGCTTAAAGGGAGCTAACTTGTTAACTGAGTGATTAGTTAAAATCAGGGCAGCCAGTCCAGCAATGGCCTGGCATTAGAGATGAGACAAGGAGAGGACTGACATGGTGAGTTGGATTTTTCTCTTCCTCTCTTTTCCCCCTCTTTTTCTCTCTTTCACATCTTTCACCTCCCTCCCATTCTTTCTTCCCTCCTTCCTTCCTTCCTACTCTGGGTTTGTATTCATTTCTTCCCTTTCCCTCTTTTCTTTCTTTCCTTCCTTTCTGTCTTTGTCTTCTTTTCTGTCTTTTTCTTTCTTCCTGTCTTTCTCCTTTCTCATTTTTCTTTCCCTTTCAATTTTACCTTTTTTCTCTTCCTTGTTGTCTTTCTCTCCCACATTCTTTCATCTTCCTTTTTCTCTCCTCCTTTTTCAATTCATCTGTCTTTCTTTTATTTTCCTCTTTTTCTTCCTTTCTCCCTCTTTTTTATTCCTTCCTTTTCTTTCATCTTCTTTCTCATTCTTTCTTTTTCTCTCCCTCTTTTGCCATTTCTCTCTCATCTTCCTCACTTTCTTTTTTTACTTCTTCTCTTTCCTTTTTCTATTCTCTTTCTCTTTTCCTTTCTTTCATCTTCCTTTTTCTCTCCCTCATTCTTCCTCTTCTCTCTATCCTTTCCTATTCCTCTTTCTTTCACCTTCCTCTTTCATTATTTTTCTTCTTTTCTCCCTTATTCTTTCTCTTCTTTTTCCCCTCCCTCTTTTTTTTCTTTCTCTTCCTTTCTTTCCCAAAACTGGAAATTTTAGGTTTTTGCAGTGAGCCCTCTAAACTTATTGTTGAGAGAATGATCATTTATCCAAGCACTGGGTTTCGACCTAAATTCTAGGTTTAGCTCTTGCTGCCTTCTTTCATCTTTGTAGTGAATGATACTTTGACACATAGTAGGCATTTAATCGTTATTTCTTGAACTGGACTAAAAGAAAGTGTTCAGGATCAAGCGTTGGGATCACCAGACCAATATGGCATCTAGATCATTAACCCTCTCTGTGTGTTTTGCCTACACAGGTGTGCATGCATGCATGTATGTGTGGTATCTTACGTGTAATGTGTAGATAGAGCTACAAGACAGAAATATCTATTATGGTGTGCGTGGGTCTGTCTATTTTTCACAGCTGAAGACTGCTGTCCAAAGTGGAGAAGAACAATTAGCAAATTCATTCATTAGGGTCCTTTTATTCTCTCATTGACAAGGCTAATCATTCGTTCTATTCTATTTAAGATGTACTATTTTTGAACCATTCTTTTGAACCATTAGGGCACCCATTGGCAAATGAGATTATGTTTGAATTTCACAACGGGGACCCAGGCCCCATCAATAGTTTTTGAAACTGGTAAGATTCAGCAACTCAAAATACTTGTACTTTTAAGCTGCAACGTTATTATCCTTTGCAAAAGGAGCAGAAATAAGTAGTTTGCTAATTTAAGAATTGTCAAACTGTTCTTCTGTATCGTATATGTAAGCCAGCAGTATATTATACAGTTAATCCCCATGAAAACTCTAGGGTTGGGAGAGAATGAGAATTTGCATTATTGGTCTTTGGGAACACCTGTATCTAATTAGCACTGGAATTGAAGTTTGGAACTTCAGTCGGGTTCAAATCCAGGTTCTGACACTGGATGTTTGGGCCATTTAACTATTCTGTGCCTCTGTTGTGAAATGGGAATAACCGGAGTAGAAAGCTTACAGAGAGGTTCTGAGAAAATTCCTTTGTAAGCCGCCAATCGCTATGGAGATGTCAACAATGATTGTTGTTATTATTACAGTGACTGAATAAGAGAGAAGGTTGGATCTATAACAGTACTGCCCCTATAGAGTAGGAAGGAGCTGCCAGAGGCAGTGTCCATATGGACAAAGAAAAAACACTGAAAAGGGGGAAAAAAACTGTGTTGTCATGGTGTAAATGTAAGTTATTACACTAGCTCTAGCTAGTTGTTGGAGGTGGAAAAAATTTGTTCAAAATGGAAACTGCATTTAGAAGAGGCAATGAAGTACAGTAGAGAGATTATTGATTTAGGGGACAGAGGACCTGAGTTCAAATGCTGCCTTAGATACTTACTACCCATGGGATCTTAGACAAACCATTTCCCTTCCCTGGACCTGTTTTCTCATCTATAAAATGGAGATAATAATAGCACCAGTGTCCAGGATCAAATTTATAAAATAATATTTTTAAGGTATTTTACAAATGTTTAAGTGTTTATATCTATATCCATATTTAAGCTATTATTATTATATTTATATTCTATTACTATTATTATTATTATCATCTCCCCATCAAAAAGAGCGTGCTAAATCTGTGTTTCCCATCCAGAGTTATTGATCAGGGAATGGAAAAAAACTAAGATGGGAGCAAAAACAAGTGTAAGAAGAAGATGGGTTAGAGAGCTCAAGAAGACATTTGGGACAACTGAGGCATAACTTGGGATAGTCAGTGCCCTTCCTACCAGCACCTAGCATCATGGTGTCATCTATTCAAATAGGACCTAGAGGTTATTGAGCCAAAGTTCTTCATTTTACAAATAAGGAAACTGAGGCTGAGGGCAATTCAGCAATTAAGCCTAAGGTCACCAGTTGGAAAGGTTAAAATACAGGTCTTCTAGACTTCAAGTTGAGTCCATTCTGTATCTTAGGCCCATGTGCAGCCTCAGAGATGGAGACATTCAGAAGTTCGGGTCCCCCTAGCCCTAAACAGAGAGAAAGGGAAAAGCAGATCATCACTGAAGATTCATCTCTCAGCAGACTGCAGGCGTATGGAGAGTGCACAGCTAAATCACAGATACAGAATGGGTGAGGGGAGGGAAAGGAGAAAGAAAGGAGCAAGGGAGAAAGAAGGATAAAGAGAGATGGGGAGAGGAAGATAGAGAGAGGGATACAGAAAAATGGGGAGAGGGAAGGAAGGAAAGAAGGGAGATCAAGAGGAGAGAGGGAGAGGAAGAGACAGATAAATAGAGAGAGGGGAGAGGAAGAGGAAGTGACAGTGGAGGTGGGGAGGAGGGAAAGGAAAGAGAAGAGGGGAAAACAGAGGAGACAGAGAAATAGGGGGAAGGGGGGAAAAGGGAAGGAGGGAGAGGAGACAGAGACTGAGAGCCAGAGAGAGACAGGGAGTGAGTGTTGCATACTAAAGCAAACACTCCTACTTCCTTTCACCCAAAAGTCCACAGTCTCTAGCCACAAGTCCGTAGAGCTATTTCTGAAGCCCTCTCTTCACCATTATCCCACCTTGAAACAAAATGACTTCTTCAATGACCTTGAGTGAACACTCAGAATTTCTTGGATTAGATCATCAAAAATCCTCAGAAATGCAAATGTGTTACCTAGGGGATGTAACTCATTAACTGGTGGTCAACTATTTACCCAAAGTTAGTTTCTCTAATTTTTCCTAAGGAAAGTGGAACCTAATTAACCAATCAATAAGCATTTATTAGATCCTTAAAATATCCCAGGTACTGATGATATAAAGAAAAAGCAAAAAATACTCCCTGCCCTCAAGGAGCTTATGTTCTAATCAGGAAGATAGCAAACATTTCCCAAACTTTGTAGGTGGAAGGAAACCTTAGAGGGAAAGGTAATGGTAGCTGGGGGTGCTGGAAGAGTAGATCTTGAGCAGTCGTAAAGGAAGTTGGGTATTTTTAGAGTTGGAAATGGTGAGGGGAAGAATGTATGGATATATCTGGTAGGGATACAGCCCATGCAAAGGCATGGGCGATAGGAGATAATGGAGTGCTATGTATGAAGAAGAGCAAGTAAGTCATCCAGTATGGCTGTAACATGGAGTATGTAACATGGAGGCAGTAAAATCTAAGACCAAAAACATAGGAAAGGGCTATCTGGTGAAGAGGTTTAAATGCCAAATGGCATTTTTTATTTGATCTTGGAGGTAATAGGGAGCCTTTAGAGAAAGACTTGGTGAAAGCTGCACTTTAGGAAGGTAACTGCCAAAAAATGGATAGAAATGAAAAGAGAGATAAGGGATTGGAATAAGGAGTGTTTCTAAAACACCAATATACATGGAGGAATGAGAGAGAGAAAAGAAAAATAGAAAAGAAAGAAAAAAGAACAAGAGAAGAAGAAAGGAACAAGAGATAAGAAAGAGAGGAGAGAGAAAGAAAGAAAAGAGCAAGATGAAGAAAGGAAGGAGAGAAGAAAAGAGAAAAGAAAGAAAAATAGAGAGAAAGGGAAATGGGAGGAAGGAAGAAGAAAGAAAAAGGAAGGAAATGAAGGAAAAAGAAAAGAAAGAAAAATAGAAATGAAAAGGGGAAGAAATGGTCAAATGAAGGAATGAAGGGGAAAAGAAGAAGAGGGAAAAGAAAGGAATGAGAAAAAAGAAAGGAGAGAAAAAGAAAGAGAAAGGAAGAAAGGAGAGAGAAGCAAAGAAAAAGAAAAAATAAAAGGAAGGAGAAAGAAAATAGAGGAATGAAAAAATGAAAAAAGCAGAAGTAAAAAAGAAAAAGAGAAGAGGCAGAGATTTGAGAGCAAATAAAAGGAAAGAAAGGAGAAAGAAAGAAAGAAGACAGGACTCAGTAAACCCCTCCAGCATTAGAAGTTAAGGCACTGGGCTCAAAGTTAGACTGACAAGTGGCTGTCAATACCCAGTGCTCAAACCCACACAGACGCACTCAGTCTGGCCCAGATGGTGGGAGGCTTCTGTCTCCGTGATATTTTGGAGGGGTTCACGCATAGCTCTGCATATATGTGTTTTTAAACAGCTTCTCGGACGTCGTTTCTTTTCCTCCCATTTCCCTAAAAAAAGCCCAACAAACCCCCGCCTGCCGCTTCCCCTCAGATGGACCTAGTAGGAGTGTTAAGAGGCCCTCTCTCTTCCTCGATTCTCTGCAGATGCTAAAATATATATATATTTCTCTGTCTATATGTCCAATAGCATCAGCTAGTGGCTGAAGTTAGAATAGTTGCCTTAAATCGAGCTCCCGAGACAATACCTTTGGAAAGGCTTGTCTTATATTAAAATATTATAAATCCTTTGCCGGCTTCCTCAGGAGGTTCAGATCTACTGTAATCAAAATGAATTAGTCATTTGATTAAGTGGTTTTTCTGCATAAAGAACAGGTTAGGGGCTATCACACAAAGACTGTTCCATTTTCCATCCCTTTTTTGTTTGGTTTTGCCATTTCCTCCTAACTGTCAGGAGCCTCTCCAGGCATCTCCAACATCCCTGTCGGCCCTCCGCACTCAGTACATCAAAGGGACTGTTACATTCAAACGCTTCCAAATCTGAGTTTTGTTCTTCCTTTTTTCCTGGTGGTTCTTCAGAGGGGGAGGAGGGAGGGTGGTGATCTGGCAGCTGCCCTAATCCATATATTGACATGAAGCTGCTCAGTTCTGGACTCCCAGGTCGTGTCTGCCCGTGCCCTGTTCTGAGCTGGGACTTTCCCTGAGAGCACTGTGGCTGCTTGAAACTAAGAGGAGGGAAGCTGAGCAACAGCGAGTCACCATATACTCATGTTTCAGAAGCCCAGATAACAAAAGCCCAGGATCTCTGAGCAGATCGGGCCACCGAGTCCTTACAGACCACAGATGTCCCTCTGAAATATCCCAATTTCTACCCAGTGCCCTTCTATTACAGAGAGCCCACTACCAATCAATCATAGGACCATAAGATCACAGGTATAGAGATGGAAAGAATCTCGATTGACCAATCAACCAAAAGCATTTATGAAGTTCCTACTGTGTAAAGAGAGGAAGCACAGTGAAAAGGCCAGTCCTCTGGCACAAACTGGTTCTGTAGACTCTAGTAAATCCCATAAATGCTAATAAATTAGCATTTATTAAGCACCTTCTATGTCCCAGGCACTGTGCAGAATTTTGAGAATCACAAAGACAGCAGCAATAACATGCAGTAACAGAGAATCCCCTTCTACAGGAGTTCCCTGAAGCACTGTACTAGATACTATCAATCAGTCAGTATTTATTAAGTGCCTGCTGTGTGCCAAGCACTCTGCCAGTCATTAGGTACACAAAAACAAAAACAGAACAGTCCTTATCCTCAAGAAGTTTATATTCTATTTTGGGAGATGACATGGAAATATGTCATTGTCTTTCCATTGGGTTGGACTCTGTGATTTCATTTGAGCTTCCTTGGAAGAGATACTGGAGTAGTTGATGGCTTCCTTCTTCAGCTCATTTGACAGATGAGGAAACTGAGGCATACAGGGTGAAGTGACTTGCCCAGAATCACACAGCTAAGAGGTGTCTTAAGTCAATTTGAAATCACAAAGATTAGTCTTTTGTCTTCTAACTTGGCATTCTATCCAATATGGTGTCATCTAGCTACCATATATATAAATAGAGCTATATACAAAATAAAGATAAGGTGATTTGGTTGGTTGATGGGAGAAGGGGAAGGAGCTAAGGGAAGCTCTGTTAGCTGAGACCAGGAAAGACTTTATTCTCTCTTTGGCACTACCTCCCCAGACTGCTCAGCCTACTGTTGGCTAGCACTGATGTCAGGAAGTGTTTCCTTATGACATGAGGAGCCAGGGTTGCCTCATGGGATCAGACAAGAACATTCATCTTCCTCATCTCAGTTCAGCCAAGCCACAGGTTTTTCTTGTTATCTATATCAGAGCCCAGCAGGGAGAGACAATTTGCTATCATGGAAAGAGCTGAGTTCGAATCCTGATTTTGCTTTTTTGTATCAGTGATTTTCACAAGGGTCATTCTTCTTTCAGAGACCTTCCTATTGGAAGATAGGATTCCATCTCTGAAATCCTTTCCAGCTCTAAATCTGTGGTGTACAATTCCATTCAATTTGACAAATATTTATTAAGCCCCTATTGATTGCAAAGCAAAAGGAATTATGAAGAACTGGATAGAAATATTGGAATCAGGAAAACCTGAATTCAGGTCCAAATTCTAACACCTGCTGGTTTTGTGACCCACAGCAAAGCACTTAAATTCTTAGCCCCCAAAGCAACTTTAAACATTTTAAATACAGGTGTCTTCCCAGTTTTCATCTGTAGAGGAAGTCCCTTTTACAGGTAAAAATCTGAGTCAAAATAACAATGAATATTAATAACAATAATGATAATGTACTAGGCCTTATGTAAGAGATAGAGACCAGACCTGTGATTTTATTTCTATGTAAAACTCCTTCTACCAATGTAAAATGGTAATTTTTTACTATTTTTTACTATTTTACTATAATTTACTATATTAAAAAATTTCCAGAAGCAATACAGAAAGAAAATTGAAATATATCCCTATAGGATACATATTGACTTAGAACATCATAAATTAGCCTTATCCACGCCGTACTATGGGCAAGTAGATAGCGCAGTGGATAAGGCATCTAAGGGCACCATAGTGCATGGAGCACTGGTCTAGAGTCAGGAACACTCAACTTCTGAGTACAAATCTGGCCCCAGATACTTACTAGCTGTGTAATCCTGGGCAAGTCACTTTACCCAAGTTATTTTAACTGTTTGCTTCAGTTTTTTCATCTGTAAAATGAGCTGGAGAAGGAAATTGCAAACTACTCCAGAGTCTCTGCCAAGAAACTCCCAAAAGTCACTTTTATCCTCTGTGCCTCAGTTTCCTCAATTATAAAATGAGCTGGAGACAGAAATGTCAAACCACTCTGGTATCTCTGTCAAGAAAACCCCAAATGAGGTCCCAAAGGGTCAGACACAAATGAACAACTAACAACAAAATAGGATAAACTCTTTGAAAACAGTAATTATTTTGGTCTTATACTGGAATTCCAGATCCTAGCTCAATACCTGGCATATAATAGGTGCTTAATAACTGCTTTATTGTATGTTGAATGAGTGAGTGACAGTATGCTGTAGTGGATAGTGTTAAGAATTAGACTGGATTCAAATCTCACCTCAGACCCTCTCCAGCTGTAGTCTTGTCATTTCAACAATCAAGAGCCTCAAAGGTCTGTTCCAGCTCCAAATCTAAGATCCTATGGAGGAATGAGAGCCACTCCTCTGGCCTCAAAGCCCTGATCACTCAACTACTCACAAAGGCAACCTAATATTAATAATAACTAAAATTTCAATGTCATGGTAAAGTTTGTAGAATTTTTTTTATTCAGTCATATTCAATTCATGACATTTTAGAGTTTTCTTGGCAAAGATGCTGGAGTGATTTGCTATTTCCTTCTCCAGCTTATTTTACAGATGAGGAAACTGAGGCAAACAGTTAAGTGACTTGATCAGAGTCATTCAGCCACTAAGCATCTGAAGTGGGATTTGAACTCAGAAAATTCCTGACTTCAGAACCAAAACCAGAACCTTTTATTTTCAAAACATATGCAAGGATAATTTTTCTTTTTTTATTAAAGCTTTTTATTTTCAAAACATTTTCATGGATAATTTTTCAACACCAATCCTTGCAAAACTTTGTGTTCCAAATTCCCCCCCTTCTCCCTTCCCTCTCCCCTAGATGGCAAGTAATCCAATAAATGTTAAACATGTACAATTTTTTTATACAGATGGTGGATAGAGCACTGGCCCTGGAATCCCAGGCAGCCTCACACACTAACTTTGTAATCCTGAACAAGCCACTTAAAAATCTGACTGCCTCAGTTTCTTTATCTGTAAAATGTGGATAACAGCACCTACCTCCCAGGGATGTCGTGATGATCAAATGAGAAAATATTTGCAAAGCATTTTGTAAACCTTAAAGCAGCATAATAAATGCTGACTACTACATATATATAATATATTATATATTATAATATATGTTATATATATTATTCCTACTACTGGCTATGTGACCTGAGATACATAATGAACTCTGTAAAATAACCAGAATAATTTCTACAGTTCTTATCTCAGAGGGTTCATAGAATCATAGACCGGAGCCAATCCACTCACATTACAGATGGAGAAACTGGGACTCTGAAGGATTGAAGTGGCTTCCCAGAGTCACCCAGCTAGGAGCACAAGAATACAGATTTATAGCTGGAAGAAACCTTAGCAGCCATTGAGTCGAACCCCCCTCGTTTTATAGATAGAGAAACTGAACAGCACAATGACCTGCCCAAGATCACACACCTCGTGAGTGTCTTCTAAGGCTCAGATGAGATTACATAGGTAAAGCCTTTGGCAAACCTTACAATGCCATAGAAATATCAGCTGTTATCAATTCTTCCATTGTGTTCCTCTGGCCTTATAAGACCTAGCTTCTTGAACTGTGGTTCACAACCCCTTCTGGGGTCTCATAATTGAATATGGAAAGGCTGGAATTCTGAGTTGATGCACTGAGATCGGACAATCAAGCACATGCTTGGAAAATGGTCCTTCCCACAATTCTGTGCTGGCTCTTTTGATGTATATAGATAATTGTGGGAGGGATTAGGGGGTGGAGTAAGATAAGCCAGAATTACTGGTAATAGAAGAGGAAAAGGAAGGAGGAGATCCTGTGTCCATCCAATTCACTTCTCCCCATAAAGACCATGGACTTTTGCTTATCCTGACTCCGGCTGATTCTGGGGCATCCAGGGTGCTAACTTGGTCTTCATAATTTATCATCAATAAATGTTTGATTTGTGGTTTATATACTAGTTCATATACTAGTTTAAATGCTAGTTTATATATCTGTATATATGACCCAGGGTCATGTAAAACTTTCTCAGGCAAAAAGGAATCACAAGTGGAAAAAGTTTAAGAAGCCCTGCTATAAGGCATGTAAGATAAGAATTATTACTCCCATTTTCCAGATGAGGAAACTGAAGCAGAAAGAACTTCAAGTGTCTTATCCAGGATCTCATGGCTAGTAAGTGTCTGAGGCTGGATTTGAACTCAGAACATATTTGATCATTTGAGGAGGAAAAAAACAATGAGGAAAGGAAGAGCTTCCCCACAGCGGATGATAGATAACTGAACTTTAAAGAAAGCTCACGATTTTAAGAAGCAGAACATTTTCCAGGAATCCCAGAAATTTTATGCAAAGATAGCAGAAGGAAAGAGAATATTTGAAAAAAAAAAGAAAAAAACCATCAAGCTAGCCAGTCTGGGCTGGGAATGATAAACAATAATCCCTATCAGAAAGGTAGGCAAGAGTCAACTCACACAGGATTTTAAAGTCTCTATATGGTCCTATAAGCAATAGGGAGCTATTGAGGATTCTGGATCAAGCTGTATTTATTGAGCCACTGGCCCTGAGCTAGGTACTATTGGATAAAAGAAAGAAGGAAGAAAGTCACAGCCTCCCTAGGGCTATTATTACTTCTATTTTTGCTAAAGAACTGACTCCGGATATTATAAAACCTACCTTTGGTTGCTGTTATTGTTTTTCCTCTCTCACTTTCAATTTACGTTCGTAGGAACAGCAACTGACATTTAGCTGATGCCTTAAATAACACTCCTGGACCAAATAGTTGGGAACACCTTTGATTCACCAGCACGCCTATTCCATACATTTTAAACCTGCATAATATGACAGATCCTCTCATCTGTTCCTCTAAATAATTCTTTCATGCCCCCCTCCCTTGAAAGAAACTCCTGGAAAAGAAATTCAGAACGGGTAGCAAAGGGCTCTGTGGACTTAACCCCAGAGAGGATTGAGGGAAGAAATTAGTTTGCAAGCTCGCTGAAAAATCTAGGAACTCAGCAATATGCCGGGGGGAGGGGGAGAGAGAATAAATAACGGAAGCTATCCTGGGAAGTAAATTATAATCATCACTGTGTACATTTTAGAGCAGAGACTTAAAACAGCTCGCAGCCTAACTCTTTGTGTGTTCGGAAATAATGAGAATTCTCTAGGAATGGGGCTGCCTTCCTGAATGGAAACTGCCTCTCCATGGAGGCCCATTGGAATGGGTTAGAATGTAAAGCAGGGTACAAGTGAGTTTGACTCACATAAAAAACCCCTCGCTATTAATATTAAGTAAGATGTCGGGCTACTGAGTTAAATCCATCACCGTTGAGCCGATGTGGACAGGCAGTAAGATTCTCCCAAGGGTGACGTCAGAATCTCTTCAATTGGATTTGATTGAATCTGCAATTATTAAGTGACTGCGGTATGCTGGGAACTTATTATTTGAACGGGCTGGTTTTTTTTTTTCTCTTTTGGATCTGATTTTTCTTGTACAACATGACAAAAATTGAAAATACATTTAAAAGAATTGTACATATTTAACCTATATCAGATTGCTTGAGGTTTTGGGAAAGGGGAGGTAAGGAAGGGAGGAAGAAAAATTTAGAATGCAAAGTTTTACAAAAATATGTGTTGAAAACTATATAAGTATTTGGAAAAATAAAATACTATTAGAAAATAAATAAGAAGAAAAAGAAAAAGAATGGTATAGGGTATAGAAAGCCAGTCTTGAAATGAGAATAAGAATAGCTAGAATATAAGATACTTTACAAATATGATCTCATTTGATCCTTATAAGACAGGTAGGTTGCTCTTATTATAATTTGGCAGAGGGTTTTCTTGGCAATATTTTGAAGTGGTTTGCCATTTCCTTTTCTAACTCATTTTGTAGATGAGGAAACTGAGGTAGAATTCAAATGATTTACCCAGAATCATATAATAAATATCCAAGGCTCAGACCTTCCTGACTCCCAGTTGAGTACTCTATTCACTGGGCTGAAGCTAGATAGCTTCAGTTTAAATTCTGCCTCTGATACTTATAGGCTGTAAGACCTTGGACCTCTCAGCGCGCCCCAAACAACTTTCTAAGACTTTATCCAAGTCACAAACCATGTGCCAACCTCTTTGGTTTAGCAGACCTCTCACACTGAGATTTCCCTGCAGGTCTGAAATCACAAATCCATTTTTAAATATGTCCTAGTTACAAAGACAAATGATACAGCCCCAGCCCCCAGAGAGCTTACAGTCAACCAGTGGGATATAATGTATCCACACAAATAAGTACAAAGTAATTCTTGGGAGAGAGCATAAATAGTGGGGCAGAAAGGAGGAAAGGGCTCCTGGAGGAGGCTAAGCCCAGAGGAGGGCTGAGGGTGCCGGGGAGGGAGCCATGCCAGGTGCAATAATAGCTGGCATTTCTGGAGCTCTTTAAGGCATCCAAGGTGCTGAATCTTTGCCCCAGTCCTGGAAGGTTCAGTCATTTTTCTTTTCTTTTTTTTTTTTTTTTTTTTTCCTGAGGCTGGGTCTAAGTGACTTGCCCAGGGTCACATAGCTAGGAAGTGTTAAGTGTCTGAAACCAGATTTGAACTCAGAGACCTCCTGAATTCAAGGCTGGTGATCTATCCATTGCGCCACCTAGCTGCCCCTGTTCAGTCATTTTTCAATCATGGCTGACTCTCCATGACCCATTTGGGGTTTTCTTGGCAGAGATTTCCTTCTCCAGATCATTATACAGATAAGGAAACTGAGTCAACGAGGGTTAAGTGACTTCTTCTTGATCCCATTTGGGGTTTTCTTGACAGAGATTCTGGAGTAGTTGGCCATTTCCTTCTCCAGCTCATACAGATGAGGAAACTGAAGTAAACAGGGTTGAGTTACTTCTTTTTGACCCCATTTGGGGTTTTCTTGGCAAAGAGAGTAAAATGACTTGCTTGGAGTTACACAGTAAGTGTCTAAGACCAACTTTGAACTCGGATCTTCCCGACTTCAGACCCATTGATCTATTCACTAAACCACCAAACTGTTCAATCCTATTATTGATCCTATTATTAGCCCCATTTTTCAGATGAGGCAACTGAGGCAGGATGAAATGACTTGCTCAGGGTCACACAGCTGGCAAGCACCTAAGGCCGACTTTGAATTCAGGTAGTACTGATTTCATTACTCTATCCACTGAACCATCCTGCTGCCCAATCTTAGGAGGGAGGTCCTAGGATGGGGCAAATGAGGCTGAGAGTGGTGCAGTGCCTTGTCTTGCCTCTAGGGTCTGCAGTGAGATTCAAAGTCATGTCTTGCAGCTTGAAGGCCAAGCCTCTATCCCTAGGACTTCTTAATCTTTTGGGTGTTTTGAATCCCTTTGAAAATCTGGGAAATATAACCTCTGGACCCCTGTTCAGAATCATGGCTTTTAAAACAGACAACAAAATACACAGAAAAATACAAAGGAAACCAATTTGATTGAAGTCCAGTCATTATAATATGTAAAATAAATTCACCGACATCTCCCCACCAGGTTCAGGATTTCTACTTTCCTCACTGAACCACCTCTCCCAGATACTCCGGGATAAAGGACAGAAACAGATGAAATACTGTGTACAAGAACAGCTGGAATGTGAAATAACTAACTGAAGATCACTCAGTGCATTTATTTAGCACCTATTATTTACCAAATACTGTTGTAAGCACTTGGGTAAGCATTTGAATATACAAGGAAAGCCTCCCCCCCTTTCCAAAAACGTCCCTTCCCTTAAGTCATGGAGCTCACAGTATAATGGAAGGAGGGTTAACATGCAAATAGCTCCCTACAAACAGGACTTTGTAGAGGAGATAAGTAGAAAGAGAAAGGAAGAGGCATTTATAGAGCGCTTACTACGCACTAAGCACTTTACAAATAATCTCTTGTTTGATTCTCACAACAAACCTGCTCTTATTGTCTCATCTACCTGAGAAAACAACCAATTTTTGAGTTTTCACTGGCAAAATAAGTGCTTTGTAGGCAAACCCTCCTACGTGCTGAGAATGGCTGATTCCATCTTTCCACATTATAAGACTTGGAAAAATGAGCCACAAGAAGACCTCAAAGATTTGGGCTCACTTGGCCTTTTCTGTTTGGGATCTTTTATAGACAATAATATAAGATGGTTTTCAGTCATATCATACTCTTCATGACCCCATTTGGGATTTTCTTGGCAGAGATTGGTTTGCCATTTCCTTCTCCAGCTCATTTTACAGATAAGAAAACTGAGGCAAACAGGATTAAGTGACTTATCAAGGTCACATACCTAAGAAGTATCTAAGCAAGGATCTTACATCCTAAAGGGAGAAAAAACAAGGACATGTCTAAGTAGATACAAATTCAGTTTCTTCATCAATAAACATTTATTAAGCACCTTCTATATATATTCTTTCACTCTGAGAGGTATATAGTAGGTACTTACTAAATGTTTATTGTTAAATTCCTTCACTTCTAAGAGGTATACAGTAAGCATTTAGTAAAGGTTTATTGCTAGATTCTTTAACTCCTGAGAAGCATATTATAGGCACTTATTGTATTCCTGTATTCCTGTAGAGGCATACAGTAGGCACTTATTAAATGTTTTTTGTATTCTTTCACTCTGAGAGGCATATAGTAAGCACTTACTAAATGTTTATTGTTAGAATCCTTCACTCCTGAGAGACATATAGTAGGCTTGTCTGAAGTGATAAGCAGAGGCTCATCTCAGTATCCCAAGTACTCTCTAATACTCCATGTAGAAAAAAAGGTGTTGATCTGCTTCAGTGAAGGTGTAATGTCAGAGAAACTGAGGCAAGATAGAGATTCTTTATAGGACTTTAGTGATAAAGGAGAACAAAGACAGAAGGCGGGGAGGCAGAGTGAGCCCTGGACAATTCTGATAAGTTGGGAAGTCCTGAAGCCATTGTGTCTAAAATAGAAGATCTTCCCCTTATCTGAGATTAAAAATTTACAGTTTATAACCTTAGGGTAGCCAGCCCTAAGTTATATCAGTCCTAATAGTCGGTGGGGAAAGGGCTTGCAACCAGGGGGACTAAGGCAGAGCAATTCAGGGAAAGTGAGGTAGAACAATCAAAGGAAACTGTGGTACAACAAAGGGAGCTTCCTTACCTGGGAGTTCCCTCTTGATAATTAAATCACAGAGCCACACTCTGATTCTTCTCTATTGATCCTCATCAGTGGTAGGCTCCATACATGTACCATGCCTTCAGCACCCTCTCTGAGACTCTGCCTAAATCAAATACATGTAAAATCCCTGCCCCAGTCACTGTTAGGGTCTTTTAAATTGGTCAGCCCAGTGCAAACAGGAGGTTGAACTTGAGCAATCTAGAAGTAATTCTGGGGCCAGAGACCACCTCATGGGCAGGACCCGGGTCATATTGAAATAGCTTCATAATGGGAGCCATCTCCCTCTCTGATTGGCTGTGCGTGTGACCTTGCAGACCCTTCTTAAGCCAGGCTAGCTTAGTTGGTAGAGCATGAGTCTTAATCTCAGGATCATGGGTTCGAGCCCCACGTTGGGCGCCACATGTAAAGAGCAGAATACTTAACCCTGGACAATCACTTCATTTGTGAATGCCCTAGAGTTACTCTGCAGCTCTTTATGTTGCCAGTCTCTCCTAATTCCTAGGGCTTCAGAGAATCCTCTGGCCACTGACCTTTTGCAATGTCAACCAATAACCCAGTTTACCTCTTCTAAGGTCTTCAGAGGTCTCTGGCTATGATTTCATAAACCGTAGTTTAATAACCAATAGTGCACTCAAGAATGGCCATGTGCAAACTTAAAAGTCTTTTATTATACTTGCTCACATATTGCCCTGACCTGTTAGCTCCCAAGTGAACACCGGATCTTTGATAGACCCACGTGTTCACTATCAAGCTTCTTCCCTCTTAGCTATCCATACATGCGGCTTCCCTAGGACAAAGAGACTGACCTCTTGCTGCACCAGACTTAAGAAGGGTCTGTGAGGTCTCATGCACCGTTAATCAGAGAGGGAGACGGCTCCCATTACGAAGCTATCTCACAATATTACCAGGGTCCCGCCCATGAGGTGGTCTCTGGTCACAGAAATTACTTCTGGGACACTCAAGCTCAACCTCCTGTTTGCACTGGGCTGACCCATTTAAAAGACCCTAACAATCACCATGCCCGATTGCCTTGGCAGCTCAGGGTACTTGCTCCAGTCCCTCCCAGCTCTGACATTCTCTATTTTAAGGCCCTTCCCTGCTGTAACATTCCCTGTTCAAAGCCCCCTCCCAGCTCTGACATCCCCTATTCTAAGCCCCTTCCCAGTTCTGACATCCCCAGTTCTAAGGCCTTCCCAGTCCTGTCTCTACCACTATATAGTCAGACTTTCCCAGTCTGTCATTATGGCCCAGTTCTTTACGCCATCCCTGAATCCTTCCTTGTGATTGATCCACAAGTTACTTCCTGAACCTGAAGCCCTACAACTTGCCTTGAACTTTATTTCTTCCACATGAATGATCAGGCAGGTCCACAGGAAGCTTCTGGATCCCAAATCCTTTTAAAAAGCCTTTTGGTCTCTTTTACCAAAGGCAGAAGCACAGAACCTCTGAAGTCACCTAGCACAGCCCACTCCTGTCTCTAGCCTCCAACCACATCTCTAGCAGCACTATCCAGGGTCTGCTCCAATACTGGAGGGAACTCACCAGCCCTACACTCCACTATGGAACATATCTCATCCCTAGGGAGCCTTCCCCCTCCCCATCAGGACCTACTTGGCTCTGCCCTTTTCAACCCATAAGACTTCTTCCTGTTATGGGCCTCCACTTCTTCATCTGTTAAATGGAGCCCTAACTACCTAACAGGGTCGTTGGGGACAAAAAAAAAAGTTTATAAACCAGAAGCCTTTCAGAAAGGCCCCAGGATCATTTAAGATTTATCTGTAAGAGACCACATCCAGCCTTCTCATTGTACAGATGAAGAAATAGATGCAGAGACATTTAGTCAATCAAGAAATCAATACACATTTGTGTAAGCACCTACTATGCACCAGGTATTTTGCTAAGCACTGGAGATACCCAGGAAGGTTAAAAAAATAGCCCCTGCTTTCTAGAAGTTCAAGAAGCAAGACAACATGCAAGCAAGTCAAGATAGAGACAGGATAAATTGGAGATTTAGTGACTTGTTATGTAGTCCCAGATCACCCAGCGCACTTGTGAAGATCAGAGCTTAATGGGTATAAAGCACTTTGCAATCTTTCACATGCTAGGAAAATGTAAGTTATTTTTGCTCTACGAAGGTCATTTCATTATTCTTATTATTGTTATATTAACATGTTATTGTTATTCACCTATGGATTTCCCTTGCCAGGATGTGCAGAGTCAAGGCAGATGAAGCATCCACTTCCCCTCGTCCACCAAGCCTGTAATTTCGTCAGGGCAGGCTATTGGCTTTGTCAGACCCAACCCGTATTTTATGAACTGGCTTTGATAATCGCTCATTATATTGTTTCCCTTCTAAGTGTTTGCCCATCAATTGCCTTCTTATTTGTCCTAATATTTTACCCAGGATTGAAATGAAGCTAACTGGCCAGTAATTTTATAGGTCTCCCTCTTTAAAGATCGGCACAGTCTTATTTCAGAAAAGCTTTCCTGTGTCATCCTGGGAGGGAGGTACAAAACTTCCCTGCCCAGACTCCTCGCTGCCCAGGAAGACTTCAGAAGGCTTCTAGAAGGGAGAGGGAATAAACAGGCTTCTCAGAACAGCTGGGCTGAGACACAGGCAGATCCAAGATAGCATCCCAGGTCTCAAGAAATGAGTTCAAATTCCAGCCCTGAAATTTAGTATTTGTGTGATCTTGGGCGAGTCAGGCAGGCAGTAGAAGTTTGTTAAGTGCCTACTATGTTTCAGGCAGTGTGGCAAGCACTGGAAAGGTTAAAAAAAAAAAGGAGGGGAGGCAAAAAGGTAATCCCTACCTACCCTGAAGGAGCTTATCTAGATGTATGGGACTGGCCAACCTTCTATAGCACCTTAATTAAGTCACTTAAATTCAGACAAAGTTTATTTGTAGTCATAAATGCAAAAGTCCTGGCCAGAACATGTGTGCAGTAGTCCTGTTCAGTCCTGGGTACTGTATTTTAGGAAGGACTTTGATAAGTTTTAAGGTATCCAGAGAAGAGCAACCAACATGGTCGAACAATTATTAAGCGCTTACTATATGCTGAGCACTTTATGATCATTATCTCATGTGATCTTTAAAATAAACCTGGGAGATGGGTACTATTATTGTTCCCATTTTACAGATGGGGAGTCTCAGGCAAATTTGGATGCCTTGTCCAGGGCCATACAGATAAGTGTCTGAGGCTTGATTTGAACTTGGGCCTCTGATTCCACCCCCTGACCTACCTCAGAGCTCCATGCTTACTTCTCTGCCAGCATATGATGAAATAATCCTTGGCCATCATCTCAGGAATCCCATAAATGATAACTTTGGTCCTATGAAAGCTTTACTTTTCTCATCTGTAAAAATGAGAGAGTTTGACTAGTTTGAGAGTCCACTATTAACCAATTACTCCATCTAAAAAGCTAGGGTGAGTCGCCCACTGCTCCCATCTCACTGAGATCCTTTTAGTTTGGACATACCCAGAGAGCCTTGGGTGGTGGCTGGATCTCAGCAACATTTCATCCCATTGACTCCTAGCGAATCAGTCCTCCAAGCACAGGGCTAAGCAGAAGGGGGTACAGAGAAAAGCCAAAGACAGCCCCTGACCTCAAAGAGCTTACAGTGTGTTGGGGAAGACACCATGGAAAAACTGTATAGACAAGATGGAGACAGGTCTAACTGGGAGTCATCTCCAAGGGACGGCATTCATAGTGGAGGGATCAGGAAAGAGGTAGGGTTTTAGGTGAGACCTGAAGGAGACCAGAAAGTGAAGATAAGCAGAAAGAGTATTCCATGCATGGGGAACAGTCAGGAGGTGAGGGCATCCTGTGTGAGGAACAACCAGGAAATCAGTGATACTGGTTTGAAAAGTAAACAGAAGGGAAGGCAGGTATAAAGAAGAACAGAAAGCTAGGAAAGAGTCAAGTTGTAAAGGGCTCTCAGAACATTCCCCCTCAGGCTTCTAAAGATACTTCTGAGATGTTGAGATGATCCAGAAGTAATAGGGAGCCATAGGAGGTTATTGAGTTGAGGAGTATGGGGTAACATGATCAGACCTGCACCTAAAGAACTTTGAAAGCTGAGTGGGAGATGGATTAGAGTGGAGAGAGAATGGAGGCAGGTAGGCCATTCCCCACCCTGCCCCACAGGTTATTTCAATAGTCCAAGCATGAGGTGATGAAGGCCCAGACCAAGGTGGGGACAGTGTCAAAGGAGTGAAGATATACTTTGAAGGTAGAATTGACAAGACTTGAAAACAGACTTGATACTTTCGAGTTCAAAGGAACCTTTGAGTAGCCATATAGTCCAACATATTCATTTTGTAGATGAAGAAATTAAGCCACTGGGAAAATGAAACTGTTTGCCGAAGGTCCCAATTTGAACCTAATCAGGAAGCATTCATTGTGCTCCTACTGTATACCAAGCACTACAATGGTCGTCCTAGTTCTCAAAATGCCATTGAGTGACTTCCTGGAGGTACTTCTTCTGAGGCCTTGGGCCTGAGGAGAGGAAGAATAGATGCACAGATTCCCCTCCGTAAACATAAAAACAAGAGGCTTCAAACATTGTGAAGCCTTATCAAATCTCCACTTAACATCCTCCTGGTCTGCATGCCCCGAGCTGACCCACCCTCGGCAGCCCCACTTAGGAGCCCCGTGATGACAGAGGTTCCAGGATTGAATGGGGAAGGAATCACAGTGACCCAAACAATTATACTGTTCAAGCACAATGCAGCATCAATACTGTAATTCACATACCGTGAATGGATGCCATCCTTCATTACGATCTCATGTAATTATCCTGCATTGATACTTGTACAGGCTGGGTGCTGGGCTGGGCTCTTTCCCCTTGCCACGACAGAGCTGGATTTTTCCTCTCCAGTCATCCTGGAATCAAGGCAGGGCCCTCCACAGTCCCCCACAAGCCGGGCCTGGGACCCGAGCACCCCGAGCTGCTCTCGTGTTGGTACGACTTCCCTGACCCCGGACCCTTCTTGACAATTTTTTTTTTGAGAAACCCAACACAATAGGCAGCATTTTCTTGAACTTATTAAAAAATCCAGACTTGTAAATTAATTTGTTCGGTGTTGTACAATGGCGGTGCAGATGGACTCATTAGCATGCACACAACAAATAATTATAGATGAATTTTTAGCTGGCCTGCCTAATGGGCTTGCTGGGTTAATTATGTCAATGTATAATTACATCAGCCGTGGGAGACATAATGGTACACCCTGCTGAGCAGACACTAGCTAATGATGGTGTAATGCTGACAGAGGAAAGACAGACTGTTTGAATGCACCTGCTTACCTCGGCATAAACTGCTATTGTCTCCTTCTTCCTTTGCCTAAATAAACAGGCATTATTAGGAGGAGGTGGTGGTGGGGATGGTGGAGGGAGGCAGAGGGAAGAGATGTGCTTATGGAGGCCAAGGGGCAGCCAAGGAGCTCTCTCCCAGTGCTTCTGCTGGGAAGAAGCTGGGTGGGCCCCGGATTCTCAACAGGAGCAAGGTGAAGATGCTACTCTGGGGTTAATGCATGGCTCTGAAATGCCCACTTGGGATAAGAAATGGAGGGTGAGAAATGGAAATGAAGCAGCGTGGGATAGGGGAAAAAAGGAAATTGAATTGGGAGCACTGAGGCTGACTGTGAACTCTCTAAAGGAAGTACCTCCCCTCTCTGGGGGCATGTCACTGTCAAGGACATGAGGGGTCAGAGGGATGGACATTGCTAGCTCTGGCATCCAATACTCTTAAGGCCTCTATCCACTATGACATTTTGGGCTCTAGAGTTCCTCTAGCTCTAGCTTGTTATGATCTAAGGCAGGGGTTCTCAAATTACGGCCCACAGGCCAGATGCGGCCCACCGGGTTATGGCAAATGGGCTGAGGGGCGGAGACAGAGTGTGAGCTTTTGTTTTTACTATAATCCATCCTCCAACAGTCTGAGGGACAGTGAACTGGCCCCCTATTTAAAAAGTTTGAGGACCACTGGGCTAAGGTCTCCTAATTCTGTATTCTAAGTACTGTTCCATCCCTGGTATACTATGGACTAAGAACAACTCTTCTCAGGTCAGACATTCCATATTCTAGACTCTGCCCAGCTCAGACATTCCATGTTCTAAGGTCCCTCTAGCTCTGAAACTTGTCCCCAGAGGGCTGACTAGCTTCATTTCCCCCTCAGGATTCTCAGGATACTACTGAGATGCTGGGAAGAAAGAGATTTCTGCTGCTAATGGGTCAAGTCTCCATTTCTGTGTATTTTCACCAGTATCAATTGTCAATCGCAGTTAGTATCTCTCCTATATCATTGATTGACCCAGTGGTTAGCACTTCAGTATTACTTAATCAATTAATATCAATTACCCTTTATAAAAGAGAAATTTATTGAGAAGCTATAGCAAGAACAAAAGTACAAACTCATCCCTCCAAACCTGAAGGGAGTGAGACACCCCTTTTCTTAACACCTCAGCCATTGGAGGGAAATGAGATCAGGTTTAAAGTGGTTACCATGAAGCATTCACCCCACGGAAGCTCATCTTAGAACTTCATCTAACAGCTGGACGAGTCCCTTCCTTGTTGCTGGGCCTTGGCCATTACTGTTACTGTTAATGAGCTGGTTTTTTTTTCCTTTGGGGTTTCATTTAGATCTGGATAGGAAGAGTACAGCCATTGGTGTTCTCCCCACCCAGAAGCTTACAGCAATTTTTTCCTCACTCACCACCATGAAAAAGGGAGACTAGCGTATTTTTGTACATACACTCATTTCTGGCTCAGGAGCCAATCAACAGGCTCCTCTTCAATGGACAATAAGCAGGCAGGAAGGAGTTACAAAAGCCTATGCTTGCCCTCCATTACACATACTTAGAAAAGGCTCACCAAGCATCCATGTGGGGAATTGCATCATCAAAGCATTCTGTTCTCACACTAAAGGATTGGCCTTTCACTGACCAGTCTCCCATCAATCACATATGTAGTCCTTTCTTGAATTCAGGAACACTTGAGTTCAAGTCTGGTCTCAGACACTTAACACTTCCAAGCTGTGTGACCCTGGGCAAGTCACTTAACCCCAGCCTCAGAAAAGAAAAAAAAAAAAGAAAGTTCTTTCTTTACAAGAACCTTAGGATTTGTGAGATAATAATACTCTTAATACAGTTATTGATTAATAATAGGATTAAGCACTATTGATTAATTAACAGCTCTATGATTTAATAGTAATATTTAAACACCATTGTTTAATAGACTGATTAAGATTAATTAGTTGATATCATTAAATAATATCATTAATAAACTTTTAAGTTAATAATAATAGTGCAACTATAGATTGTTTTAAGAAATACATAGTACTTTTCTCACAATAACCCTGTGAGGTTGTAGCACAAATTTTGTTGATCCCATTTTACAGATGAGAAAAGTGAGATTTTGAGAACTGAAAGTCTCTTGAGTGAGACTTACCAAGATCACATGACTAGTCAGTGTTGGGAGGCAGAATTCATACTCTGACATCCAGACTCCTAAATCCAGGACTCCTATCACAACAGGCTGCCAGAGGCTTATAATTCCCATATTAGAAATTGGAGAAATTGAGATCTGACCTCAATTCCTGTGCTTTCCTCACTAAGCTAGGCTGGCTCCTTCCCATGATGGAGCTAAGGCGGTAATGTTAAGGTATGGGAAATGGGCAGGTCACTCACCAGGTTGCTTTCTCCGTAGACCCCGTGCCTGTGTTTGAGGCAGCAAGAAGCTTAGAAGATAGATTGCAGCAGCTACAAGCTTTTGACCCCACCAGCCAACCCCTGAAAGATCTTCACGTCCAGTGGAAGAAGCATCCAGAGATTCTCAAGACCAAAGGTACCCACACTTTCTGCTTTAAAGATTCCCTGAAGAAAATAATTTGGAGGGTTAGTGGGTTGTAAGTTCAATACAAGTTCCAGTATTGGAAACCCAAAGTAGCACAAGCTTGGGCAGCATTGGAACGGGCAATCTGCCCTGATCAGATCTCGTTGCAGGGTATTATATTCAGATCTGGACACCATCGTTTAAGCAAAACATTGAGAAAAGAAAAACTATCCAAAGGAGAACCAGGGTGGTGAAGGACATGTGTCCGTATCATATGGGATGTTAACTTAGGAAGAGAAGACTCAGGGGGACAAGACAGCTAGCTTCAAGTATATAAAGGGCTGTCATCTGGAAGAGAGATTCGACTTATTCTGTTGCAAGGCAGTACCAGTGGCAGTGGACAGACATTTCAAAAGAGTCTAGTTTGAATTGAAAGTCAGGAAAAAGTGGAATGGGCTGCCCTGAAAGATGGTGAATTTTTGAGCAGAGGCTGGATGGTCTTGGTCAAGTCTGCTATAATAGAGATAGATGCCTCTCATGTAGGGATTGGACTAACAGATGGCTAATGAGGTCTCTCCCATCTCCCTCCTCTGATTCCACTTTTTCTATATTTCCCCAATTCCCCAATCTCCAGGGAATTGCTTCCAAGCTAAAGAGACTCACTTTTTTCAGGAGTGGAAAGGCTGAAAAAATATAGAGAGTTTAATTTCAAGAAGCATTTATTAAGCACTTACTATGCCCTAGGTGCTGTGTGTCTGTACTCTGATATAATTAAAAAGAATGAAATGGTCCCCGTGGTCAGCCCCCCAAGGAGCTGACCAGAGCAGAGCAGGGATACACTTGTATACAATCACCTTATCAACATTTAATAAGTACCCACTATGTGTAACATACTGGGGATAGAGAAATAAAAATGAAACAGTCCCTATCATCAAGAAGCTTATATTCCATTTGACAAATGAAGAAACTGAGGCAAACAGAAGTAAATTACTTGTCCAAAGTCACACAGCTAGGAATTCTGAGGCCGGACTTAAGCTCAGATCTTCCAGGGGGCAGCTAGATGTTTCTGTAGCGGATAGAGCACAGTCCTGGAGTCCGGAGGACCTGAGTTCAAATGCAATTTCAGACATTTAACACTTATTAGCTGTGTGACAGACATTTAACACTTACTAGCTGTGTGACTTTGGGCAAGTCATTTGCTCCAATTGCCTTGCAAACAGAACAAAACAAACAAACAAAAATAAATAAATAAACTCACATCTTCCAGGCTCTAGGCCCAGCATACTCTATCCCAGGGGTTCTCAAACTACGGCCCACGGGCCAGATGTGGCCCGCTGAGGATGTTTATGCGGCCCACTGGGTTATGGCAAATGGGCTGAGGGGTGGAGACAGAGTGTGAGCTTTTGTTTTTACTATAGTCCGGCCCTCCTACAGTCTGAGGGACAGTGAACTGGCCCCTATTTTAAAAGTTTGAGGACCACTGCTCTATCCACTGCAGGAGCTACCTAGTTGCCCCATTCCTATGTCTAAGTGACCCCAAAAGTGAGATTAGAAATACTAATTCTCCAAGGAGCCCTGATTTCACCACTGTGGGTATACCTTGCATTGTTTTAGCTCCTAACTCCTTTATACTACTAAAGGAGTAGATGGTCTGTTTCTAGGAGCTTCTGTGTCCAAAAAGTCCTCCCTCTGTGACTGGGGGAGCCTTTTTCAGACTCTGCTAGACTGGAAGCAACATTGTAAGATTTTCTTCCTAGAGCTGACAGGGACATTTGTGATTATAGAGTCCAAACTGTTTAATTTACAATTGAAGAAATAAGCCCACAGAGGTTCAATAATCATAAGATCTGGATCTGGAGCTTAGAGGTCAGTTCCATCATTTATCACATGAGTAAACTGAGGCTAGGAAAAGGGAAGTTACTTTACCAACAATCACATAGAGAATAGGCAGCAAACCCAGGATCTGAACCCAACTCTTTGGACCATAGAGCTTGTCTCCCATGTGTGAACATACATGAAGCCCTTCCCGCTTTTATGAGACCTGACCAACCTTGCAGAAATAGCAAATTTCCATCCTGTCCCTAAGTCAAGGCCTCTTAACATTGGTCATGTCATGGAAGCAATCAAGTGAAGCCCTTGGATTCCTTCCAGAATTAATGCTTTTAAATAAATAAAACATGAGGGATTACAAAGAAACCAATCACAATTGACATCCAGTTTGCAAAATCTTTTTAAAAACAAGTTCATACTCTTAAGTATCCCTGCTGGTGAGTACTTCAATGCCCACAACTCTGGGATAAGTTTCTAGTTGACATATTCAGTCTTTTCAGCTTCCAGAGACCAGAGTAGTCATTGAGGCAGGACTGTACCCCAGAAGGAACTCCACTAGCATATACCCGCCAAGTGATCATCCATCTGGAAGAAGAGAGGGAAAGAGAACCTATTATTTCCCATGCTACTTGTGAAAGACTCTCATCGTTGGGAAGTTTTTTCTGATGTCAACGTAGCTCTGAAGCTCTGATGGAGACTTAGTTGGCCCCTTCCCCACTTCCACCCACTGCTCCCCCCACTCACTGCTCCTGGTTCTGATCTTTGGGACCAAACAGATCTTCACAAGCCTAGCTTTTGAAAGCCCAGGATTTCCCACAAGCCACTATCAGACCCTGGAAGGGATTAAGTCCCTGAATCAACACAGAGCATTTCCCCTTTCAAAGCACTGCCCTTTGACCCCCACCTCAGTCTTTGTGAGGGAGGCAGGGGAGGGATCTTCCCCCTCCACAAGCATATGTTGAATGCCGGCCTTGTATGGGAGAGGACTAGGCGGGAGGCGCATGGAAGGATATGGCCTCTTCTTCATTCCCTGAAGGGGAATAGGGCAGGGGTATAGGACAGACCCAGGAAGCAGGTAAATGACAGCACAAGGTACTCAATGAGTGAGGGCCACAGAGGACTCTGGGACAACAGGAGAAATTAATGACTTCTCAAGGAAAGCTCCCTGGGAGAAGCAGAATTTCTATTCACACCTTGCACTCTAGGAAAGGGCAGGGTCTTCTTAAAAGATAGAGGCATGGAGTGGAAAGAGAGCTGGATCCTGAGCCAGAAGATATAAGTGAGATCTGTGTCTCAGTTTCTTCATCTGTTAAATGGGAATATTTATGTATGTGCTGCTTCTCTTACAGAGGTGCTATGACAATAACTCTTCTCAATTCTAATGCCTTCCCCCTTTTAATTATTTCCTATTTATCTCAAACATGGTTTGTTTTTATATTTCTGTTTGCATGCTGTCTCTCCCATTAAATTGTAAGCTTCTTGAGGACAGGAACTGTCTTTTTCTGCTTTTTGTATCCTCAGAGCTTAGCACAGTATCTGGTACATAGTAGCCACTTAATAAATGTGTATTGATTCATGTAACTAAAATTTTTACATAGTACCCACTATGTGTCAGGCAGTGTGCTCAGAGTTTTGCATATATTTATCTCCTTTAATTCTCACAGCAACCCTGGGAGGTTGGTAATGTTACAATCCCACTTTACAGGTGGGGAAACTGAGGCAGGCAGTAGTTAAGGGACTTACCCAGGATCACACAGCTGAGTCTCTGAATCTGGATTGGAATTCAGGTTTCCTAACTCCTAGGTCCGCAGGGCTCTCTGTTCCGGGGCGTCCCCGGCTGTGTCACAATGGACAGCTTGCTGGTCTTGGAATCACAGGCTCAGATGCCATTGGCTCCAACCCCCTTCTTTTTAGATGTGAAGAAACCGAACCCCAGAGAGAGATCATAGGATCGATCACAGGTGTAGAGCTGAAAGGAACCTTGGAGGCCATTGAATCCAACTCGTTTTACAGATGTGGAAGTCGAGGCCCACGGAGGTGAAGGTACTTGGCCAACATCACGAAGGTAAAAAGTCCCTTCACCTCTTTTGGCCTCAGTTCCTCATCTGTAAAATGGGAATAATAATAGCCCCTACTCCCAAGGTTGTTGCAAAGATCAAATAGGAAAAATACATTTGTCAAAAGCTACATAGATATTAGTTATTATTACTCTATTGTCGTTATTATTCATTAATTTGTAAACCCTAAATCTGCATCCTTTTGGATCTCATTACTGGAGAGAGCCCCTGATGTGGGAATTTCAGTCATTCATGTAGATCCCAGCCTATCTTTAATTTAATAGAGGGAGCCGCTTCCAATTCCGAGGTTAAATGACTTGGGTACACAACAGGTAAGGATCCATTCTAGCCCTCCAGATAGTCAGCTGCTGGGGCAAGGTGAATGCCGGCAGTTGGAATTACAGCTCAAACTCCAGCAAGCACCGCCCTCCATCCCCATTTATCACTTTCCCTCCCATGAAGGGGTGCCACAGCTGATCAGCAGCAGAGTCGGCCGGATGTATCAACTTGGGAGCCAAAATCAATCTGGGGAGGTCGGGGAAATCAATTTTGTTACATGGGTTATTGGTCTTTAGCCTCATGGAAGGAAACTGCTTCATACCTCTCCAGTGATGTCTTTCTGTCTTTTTTTTTCTTAATCTCCAGAACAGAGAGAAGGGACGACTCCAGCTGGGTACACGGTGTCCGAGGGACCCAGGCTTCCGGGCATTCCCAATAAAGCACTTTTAACAGAAACCTTGCTTCAGAGAAATGAGGCAGAGAAACAAAAGTGAGTGAACTAAGGGTGTTTGTGGGGACGAGGCCGGGCAATACAAGGAAGGTTCGGGCTGGGGATCAGTGGTCAGGGCTGGGAAGAGCAGGGCAATATACATAGGAAGTTTCAGACTGGGGATCACTGGCCGGGCTGGGAAGAACAGCTGTTCCTTGATTCCCAGGAAAGCATCCCATCTCAGAGAAGCAGATCATTAATCCAGAAAGCCTGGACAACTAACTAATAGGTAGTGAGATGGCTCAGTGAATAGAGCACTGGGCTTGAAATTAAGAAAACCTGAGCTCTTTATTTCTCAAATATGTGGAAAACTGAGTCAAATTTATAATCTGAATTATTGTCCAATTGTTAAGTGGTCAAAGAATATGAACGTGCAGTTCTCAGAAGAAATCAAAGTTGGCTAAAATCATTTTATATGCTCTAAATTTTTATGTGCCCTAAATCACTGTTGACTAGAGAAATGCAAATTAAAATATTCTGAGGTATCACCTCATACCTCTCAAATTGACTAATATGACAGAAAAGGAAAATAACAATAGTTGGACATGGAAAAGTTGGAACACACTGTTGGTGGAGTTGTGAACTGATTCAACCATTCTGGAGGGTCCAAAGGACTATCAAACTGTGCATATCTTTGGATCCAGCAGTACTACTAGTTGGTGTGTATCTCAAAGAGATCAAAGAAAAGAGGAAAGGATCTATTTGTACAAAAATATTTATAGCAACTCTTTTAGTGATGGCAAAGAATTGGAAATTGAAGGGATGCCCCACAAATGGAGAATGGCTGATTAAGTTGTGGTCTATGGTTGTGATGGAATATTATCATGCTCAAAGAAATGATAAAGAAACAAAAACTTGGGAAGATTTATGTGAACTGATGCAAAGTAAAGTGAGTTGGATCAGGAGACCATTGTACAATGTAACAGCAATATTGTAAGGATAATCAACTGTGAAAGACTT
Source organism: Sminthopsis crassicaudata (assembly GCF_048593235.1). Classification (NCBI taxonomy): domain Eukaryota; kingdom Metazoa; phylum Chordata; class Mammalia; order Dasyuromorphia; family Dasyuridae; genus Sminthopsis; species Sminthopsis crassicaudata. The sequence goes on along the minus strand of NC_133617.1, from coordinate 30,390,667 downwards.
AACTACTCTGATCGATACAATGATCCAATACAATTCCGGAGGACTCATGATGAAAAATGCTATTGACTCTCAATGCAGATGGAAGCATATTTTTTTAACTTTCTTTATTTTTCTTAGGGGTTTTTTGGGCAACATTGTTAATTTGGAAATTTGTTTTGCATAGAAATTTGCATTGCCTTCTCAATGGGCGGAAGAAGGGCAGGAGGGAGGGAAAGAATTCAGAGCTCAATTTTTTTTTCTTATAAATAAATAAAAAGGGGGCAGCGAGGTAGTTCAGTAGATAGAGCACCAACTCTGGAGTCAAGAGGACTTAAGTTCAAATCCAGTCTCAAAAACTTGACATTAACGAGCTGTGTGACCCTAGAAAAAGTCACAACCCCAGTTGCCTCAGCAATAAATAAATAAATGGAGGAAAAGGAATTTTAAAAATAAGTAATAATTTTAGTGGCCTGAGTTCAAATCTAGCCTCAGTTACTTACTAGCTGTGTGATACTGAGCAAGTCACATAGTTTTGTCTCCCTCCGTTTTTTTTTATTGTAAAGTAGAGATCATAATAACACCTACCTTCCAGGACTCTTGAAAGGATCAAATGTGATAATAATTGTAAAGTACTTAGCACAGTGCCTGGCACATAGAAAGCAATATATAAATGTTGGTTATTGATTAAACCCTGTTTGCCTCAGTTTCCTCATCTGCAAAATGAGCTGGAGAAAGAAACTCCATTATCTTTGCCAAGAAAACTTCAAATAGGGTCATGAAGAGACTGAACAACAAAAATTATTATTATCATTTTAACACAGAAAATGCTATAGAAATAGTAGTGGTGTAGTAATAGTAGTGGTCATAACAATAATAGTAGTAATAATAATAGCAGTAGGAGTGATAGTAGTAATTACTTTCACATTTGTATACCTGTCATTACTTTTTTATTTAAAATTTTTTTAATAACAAGCATTTATTAAGAGATAGCTATGGTAGTAATAGTAGTAGTACTAATAGTAATAGCAGGAGTATAGTAGCAGTAATAATGATAGCAGAAGTAATAACAGTAATAGTAGTAATAGTAATAGCAGTAGTAGTAGTAGCAGGAGTAACAGCAATAACAGTAGTAGTAGTAGTAATAGTCATAGCAGGAGTAATAGTAATAACAGTAGTAATAGTAATAGCAGTAGCAGTAGAGTCATAATAGCAATTATCTTCACATTTGTATATCCAAATCATTTTTTGACTTAAAATTCTTTCAATTAATAAACATTTAGTTTCCATCCCTCTCTCCCCACCCATTAAAAAAGAAGAAAATGAAAAACAAAATCATTTATGACAAATATGCATAATCAAGCAAAATAAATTACCACATTGTCCAGAAACTTTTCATGTTACTTACTCTTCACCTTGAGCTCATCCCTTGCTTGCGAGGGGATGGGCAGCATCCTTCATCACTGGTCCTCTGGAATCATGGTTGGTCACCACATTGGTCAGTCCTTAAGCCTTTCCAAATCATCTTCACCATGTTATTGCTATCCTAGAGGCTGTTCTCCTGGTTCAGCACATCCTAGTCACTTTTAGTATCTCAATAACTTACACATCCATGAAAATGTCTTGTGAGATAAGTAGAACAAGGGTCATGCACCTTATTTTATTAGTAGAAAAACTCAGGCCTACAGAAGTAAAATGACCATTCCAAGGTCACAAAGCAAAGTCAGGAGCAAACCTCCCGATTTGCCTAGAGCTCTTCCCACTGGACCATACTCCCTCATCTTGAATTTACCTATTTTTCAAGAAAGTAACAGCTCATATATAGAGTTTCTGGGGTAGGCAGGTCCTTAGGAAGCTTTTTTCTTTCTTGAACAGTAAATAAGCCTATTAAATCTATTAATTGTCTTATTAATGTGGTTTAAATGCCTGTAGACACTGAAAGCCTGTTCTTCCCCATGGGAGATCCATCATCTCTAGGAGACCTGGCTTGCCCAGGACACGTAGCCCTTCTAAGCACCCATTCTCAGGAGTGTTGTAAAAGGCTCCACTTGGGAGGAAGTTTGGACATCTTGCAACTTCTCCTTCCCTTTTGCCCTTAGGTCTACCCTCCAAGGTCAAGGAGAACAAAACTAATCCCTTCTCCACATGACAAGCTATCATGGCCCTCTGTGACTTCCCTTCTCTAGGGTAAACATGCCCAGTTTGGCTTTCTATAACATAAGGAGTCAAGGCACTTCATCGCCCTGGTAGCACTCCTCTAGACACCTCCATTTTATCAATGTCCTTCTTTTAAAAAAAAAAAAACAGATTATTTTATTAAACACATTAGGTACTTAAAATATCTGTTTATGGAATTTAAATGGATAAAGAATAATATGCATTTATTGAGAGGTCGCTATAGTAGTAATAGAAATAGTAACAATAGATAAAACTAATAGTAATAGTAGAAATATTAAATATTATTACGTATATCATAGAGCTGAATTGTTTGGATTACTTAAATTCGAGGATATGCCTTAATAAGAGTGTGTATTTGAATGCTATATATATATATGTATATATATATATATATATATATATATATATATATATATATATACATATATATACACACACATACAGTATTCAAATATGCTATACATTATAAAGGTATTGATATATATAAAATTGAGTTGAATGTTTTGTATTCTTGTATTGTATAGGATATATCTACTTTGCCGTAGACTTTCATCATTACCCTCCAAGTCAAAAAGAATCTTTCCCTTGTTAAGAGATCATGTGCTCCTTCCCATCTGTGCCTTTCTTAAACTGTAAGGAAGCATAATATTCCATCTCTGACCCAATCAGGGCAACTCCATGATGCCTCTCTTAATGAAGCAGCCCAAGGCCTCTTCCCTTGGTCCAGAGGCAGAACCAGGGGGCTATGGATGGAGGTTGGTGAGAGGCAGATTGAGCCTTGAGTCTGTCACACAAAAGTTCCCAACAGTCAAAGCTGGAATGGACTGCCTTGAAAGGAGGTGGCTTCCCTCTTGCTGGAGGATTTCAAGTCAAGGATGTATGGCCATCTGTCAGGGGTGCTGTAGAGGCACTAGGGGGCACAGTGGTAAGAGAATGGGCCTGTTACCAGGAAGATCCGAGTTCAAATTCAGCTTCAGACACTTAATAGTTATATGATTCAGAGGATGTCACTTAATTGCTCTAAGCCTCCATTCTCTCATCTGTTAAATGGAGATAATAATAGCATCCACCTCTCAGGGTTGTGGTGTGAAGATAAAATGAGAAGAGTAAAGAAAGAAAGGAAGGAAGGAAGAGAGCGAGGGAGAGAGACAGCCAGAGGGCAGGGGAGGGAATTCTCCTCTCTTGGGAGATTGGGAATCATCAAGGGAAAGGCAGATGACCCTTTGTCTAAAAAGGAAAGTCTTGTACAGTTATGGCTTAGGCTAAATGGATCCCAATATCCCTTCCAATTCTGAGATTCCATAATCACAGAATATTAGTGTAGAAAGGGACCTTAGGGACCATCTTTTGTACTTCTATTCCCAGCTCTTGGCACAGTGCTTGGCAGATAGTAAGCACTTAATAAATGTTCATTCATTTGGCCAGGGGTCCTCAAAGTGTGGTTCACAAACCCTAGGAAGGCCATCCCCAAAACCCTTTCAGGGGTCCTTGAAGTCAAAACTATTTACATCTTAATAATACTAAGATGCTTAAATTTCTAAAATGGTAGATAGCAATAAATAAAAACCACAGAAACAAAAGTTCATCGGCAGGGGTACTATTTAAATGTATAAAGAAGTCCTGAAATCAAAAACTTGGAGAACTATTGATCTGGATGAAATCCCTTATTTACAGAGCAAAGTGACCAGTTGTAGTGTCAGGAGATATGGATTCAGATCCTGATTCTGCCACATCTCTATCTCTCTGTCTCTGTCTCTCTCTCTCTCTGTGTGTCTCTCCACTCTCTTTTCTCTCTCTCTCTCTCTCTCTCTCTCTCTCTCTCTCTCTCTCTCTCTCTCTCTCTCTCTCTCTCTCTCTCTCTCCTCCCTCCCTCTCTGTCTCTCTGTCTCTCCTCTCTCTCTGTCTCTGTCTCTCTCTTTCCCCCCCTCTCTCTCTGTGTCTCTCTCTCCCTTCTCTTTATCTCTGTCTCTCTTCTCTCTCTGTCTCTCTCTCTCTCTGTGTCTCTTCCCTCTCTTTTCTCTCTCTCAGCAGCCCCTCCCACTTCTGGGTGGCTCAGCTTGATTAAGGATTGCTTGACATCCATCCATAATGTGCCTCTTTGCATCTTGCCCCTTCGCACTTGCTGCTGCCCCCTGAGATCGAGAACAAAGGCCAATCCCTTCTCCACAGAACTCTCTAACTATTGAGCTTTCTGTGTCCCTCCGGTCATTCAGCAATCAGTCATCATTTATTAAGCACCTACTATATGTGGCCTGTATTAAGCACCAAGATGCAAAGTCTGTCTTCTCTCATTCTAATCCATCTCCCTTGGAGCCGAGGGTCCCGAGCCACAAGTAGCTTATCAGATCCCAGCTTTTAAAAGCCCCAGAAAAGTTTCTTAGAACTTCCTTTTACCTGTAATAATTATCTTAGCTAACATGTATGTCACACTCTGAGCTTCACTGAGAACTTAGTGTATGTCATCTCATTTGAATTTCATAACAACCTTGTGAAGTAGCAGCTATTGTTATCCCCATTTTGCAGATAAAAAACTGAGGCTGGGAGAGATTAAATGACTTAGCTAGAGTTACACAGCTAGTGTGTATGTGAGGCAGAATTTGAACCAAGCCCAGTATTCCAACATTGCCTCCACTGCTCGATACTTCAAGCCCTGTCCTTGGGTAAAGAAAACAGCTGCTTAGCAGAGACATGCTGGACAATATTGGATTGCTCATTTCAGCCAGGGAGAAACCCATGAGCCTCTGTTCTTTCCTGCCAGCTGCTTGAACCTTATGATCAGCCTGGCTCTATTTTATATGTGCCCTTACAATCCAGAATCTTGGGTCCTTCTGTCTCTGTCTTTGTCTCTGCCTGTTGTCTGTCGGTCACTCTGTGTGTGTCTATTTCTCTGTGTGTTTCTGTCTGTCTGTCTTGATCTCTATCCTTGTCTCTCTATCTCTCTTTTCCTCTGTGTGTGTCTCTCTCTTTTCTCTCTCTCTGTGTTTCTGTCTCTGTCTCTCTCCGCTCCTCTATCTCCATCTCCTTTCTGTCTTTGTTTTTGTCTGTCTCTCTCTTTATCTCTTCTCTCTGTCTCTCTCCCTTCCCTCCCTCTCTCTCTCTCTCCCTCCCTCTCTCTCCCTCTCTGTCTCTCTCTCTCTCTCTGTGTCTGTCTCTCTCTCTCTCCTTCTCTCTCTCTCTCTCTCTCTCTCTCTCTCTCTCTCTCTCTCTCTCTCTCTCTCTCTGTGTATGTCTCTCCTCTCTGTCTCTCCCTCCCTCCCTCTCTATCTCTTTCCATCACAAATTTTACAGAGAGATTTTCTTCTGGGCTGAGCTCCAAGGCGCCCAACTCCAGCCTGGAGAGCGGTTTTTATAGTCGGGGCTATAAACCCAGGGATATAGAGGTTTATAATGGAAATGCTGACAGCACCTTAACTGGGGCATCCCGAATGGTGGGCCCATAATAAGCACATAAATTTGGTAGCATAACTTCTGAATTATAGTCTTAAGTATGCAGTAAAATGGTTACAGAGCAAACGGTTGGAAATGAGGTGGAAGGAGGCAAGTTCGCCAGCCAGGGACAGGCAGTGCTGGAGGCTATCAAGGCCAGAGAGGACCAGGGAGTCTCCTCTCCCAGAAGGCATCAGGAAGTTCCCAAGAGCCCCTGGTCCTTTTTCAAAACTCCTTAGATAAGCTATTATATAAGAGGTAATCTTATGACTAAGGAGCCCATCCCTCCTGAGAATAAAAATATATTGCTAGTCCTAACTTAATCAAACCATATCTAGAGGGTAGGTTCGGGTCCAGGAAACACATTTTAGGGAGGATTTTAGATAAACTGTAGGTTGGACAAACATGATGACAAAGTTAATATCTCATTATAAGCTGGTACAACAAATTGAGGGCTTTGCTTAGAGTCAGGAAAACCTGAAATCGAATCCTGCCTTGGACAATTAATTACTGTTTGACCCAAGCAAACTTTTGTTTGTCTCAGTTTTCTCATCTGTAAAATGGACATAATATTAACATCTGCCTCACAGGGTTGTTATGAGGATCAAATGAATCCAGCATACAGCAAGCACTTAAAAAGTGCTTGTTTCTTTCTTCTCTTAATCTCAGTTTCCTAAACTATAAAATAGGGGTAACAATATTAACTCCTTCATGGGGTTGTGAGGCTCAAATGAAACAATATATAAATGTGATAATATTTATATGTAATATGTAATTGTATATAATATATAATCATATTTAGGTGTAATTATATAATCTATAAAGCACTTTTTAAACCTTAAAGCCAGTATACATGTCATCCTCATTGTTACTGATTTTCATTTTTTAGTATTATTAATAATCATTCATAAAATCCTTACTATGTAATTAATACAGTGAATTGATTATTCATGATCATGAATAATCAATTCACTGTATTAATTACATAGTAAGGATTTTATGAATGATTATTTGTTATTATTTAATTCAGTTGAAGGAATCAGGAACGTTTAGTGTGGAGAAGAGAAGACTCAGGGCCGTGTTAGCCATCATCCAGAATGTAACGGTATGTCATCTGGAGGAGAAGGGATTAGTGTGGTTCTGCTTGGCCCCCAATGGCCAAACAGAGCAGTGGATAAAACTTTACAAAGGTCCGTTTAAGCTCAGTGTCAGGAGTCTCCCTGATGATGAGAGCCATTCCCAGGTGGGATGAGTCCCCTGGACATCCTCTGGCAGAGGCCAGATGACCACACGTCCAGGCTGTCATAAAATAGCTTGGCTTGGAATACGTGATTGTTGGGGTCCCTTCCCACTACAACATGCTAAAAGCAGGACCTGAATCCAGAGCTTCCAGTTTCCGAGGCTGCCTGGCCTCCTCCGTTGTTCTGAATCTCCTCCATAGTGACAGAAGGAAGGTGATTTGCACCCGTACAGTGATCAGCCCCAACATAAGGCAGGGCTCAAACCGATCTGAACCAGGACTGGTCTCTCCCTCCACAGGGGCCTACAGGAAGCACAAATCACTTTGGCCGCTAGACTGGGGGAAGCAGAAGAAAAGATCAAGATTCTACATTCAGGTACTCAAAGGGTCCCCATTCAGACCCCGGGGGCTTGGGCTGGAGGAGTGAACCAGTGCTCCAGAGCTGGAACCATGTAGGAAAAAAATAAAATTCTGCGCTTCTGCAGTGGGAGAGACTCTCAGTGTGGGAACTCCCTCCATATACAGAGGCTTGCCACTCATCCATATCTTTCAGTCATGGAGAGGTACCAAAATGGGCCTCGCTCTTACTCCTGGCTCCAAGGACAGCTCTCTCCATCACACTGCTTTCCTCTACATTACAGATAATCATACAACACATAGTATCATTTTTGTGGGCATTGGACCTGTGATTTCATTGATAGAAGGGACTCCCAGCAAAAAATTCCCTCTCCCAATATAGATGGATAATTCTCCTACAACCCGTAGTCTTAGAGAGATGTCTGAGGACAGTGTTGTACATGGGGAAGTGTGGAGAACATGTTAGAGCCCTAGATACCTTTGAATCAGCTGCAGTCAGGATAAGCAAAAGTCTTTATTCTTGGTCTTTAGTGGTAGAAGTGAAGAGAGAGTGGATGTGTAGGATCTCTGTGACCTCACTCCCTTGTCTCTCTTACAGAAGTGATTCTGGCTAGTCTTCCTGCACCTCCTAGTCCCTCCCACAATTCTCTGTATACACCAAATGATTGGGTCAGCACAGGATAGTGGGAAGGGCCATTTTCCAAGCATATTCTTATAGAGTATTGTCCAATCGGTAATTAGCCTTAAGTGTTCGATTGTCCGACCTCAGTGCATTGACTCAAGAGTTTCAGCCCCTTACAGAAAGGACTCTGGATTTGTCCAAATCCACACTGTACCCCTTACTGCATTGGGGTCAGACGCTGAATCGCTCTGTGGTTTGCTTCCTAATCCATAAAATATTAGTGCTAAATAGTCATTGAGGTCTCTTTTAGATCTAGTTCTATTTTCCCATGACCTTTCTTGGAATCTCAATTTCCCCATCTATGAAATAAAAACTAGATGATCACCAAGATTCCTTTTAGCCTGAAATCTGTGGCTCCTTCCTAGGCTGACTCAATATCCAGTGCCTCTTTGCTGCCTTCTTAGTTGAGATGTACATTCTTAGGATATAACCAAAAAATGGGAGTTAGGAACCGAATATCTGACCGGTATTGAAAATTCCCAGGTGAGTAAATTCCCTTCACCAGTGCAGGTCAGAACTTTCTCTTCAGCTTCTCATGTTAAGGAGCCATTCAGAGTAGAAATGTCAAATGCAGGGTAATCCATTGTTACTCCCAAGTGCAACCAGAACCAGATGAAAATGCAGTTGGGAACATTTTAGAAAATAAATATAAATTCAGTAAAACATAGATAATGTTAATATGTGGTTTTCTAAGTCAGTTTGTAACCATCAGGAATCTTTATGACTGGTTTAGTGGCCCCTATTTCTTATTGAATATGACTTCACTGATCTTGAGCTCTGAGAATTTAAGTGACTTGTCTAGGGTCACACAGCCAGAATTAGCCATAAGGTACCAGATCTTCCTGGCTTTGAGAATGGCTCTTTGTCCCACCACAGCTGCCTTGCCTCGATGATATAGATTGACTTCGGCTTATTCTACTCTTTTCTAACCCCAGGTCCCCAAAACAGCAATCAGTCGACAAATATTTATTAAGTATCTGCTATATGTCAGGCACTGTGCTAAGTGATGGAGATTTAAATACAAACAACAAGAAAATTGGATTTACACATATATATTGTATCTAGGTTATACTGTAACATATTTAATATGTATGGGATTGCCTGTCATCTAGGGGAAGGAGTAGAGGGAGGGAGGGGAAATTTTGGAAAAATGAATACAAGGGATAATTTTGTAAAAAAAAAATTACTCATGCATATGTACTGTCAAAAAAATTATAATTATAAAATTAATTAAAAAATTAAATCTAAAAAGAAATAAGAGATTTAAACACAAAAAGAGAAATTTGGTATCTACCCCTAAGGAGCTTCTAATCTAATAGGGGAAGAGAATAAACAAAAGAAAGCTGGATAGTAGGAGAGGAGGAGGTTTGGGGAGGTACCTGGGTGGGAACATAGTAGAGAAATCTAGAACTCGGTCACCCAGCTGGGAAATGAAGAAAGGGATAGCTGTGCTGGGCCCCTTCCTTAAACAAAGATTTGAGTATCTGCCATGGCTGTTCTAGTTAGAGGGATAAGGGCATTAGGAGGAAGTGTGAGTACCAAGGCTGATTTCATCCTACAAGATGATGAAGTTTCCTAATGAGAGAAGTGTGTGAGTGCTCACTTGTGTGTAAAGATCAATGGCTGGTCACATGGTTGGATAGATAGATGTTTAGATGGATGGATGGATGGTTAGATAGATGATTGAATGGGTAGATGGATGGATGGATGGATTGTTGGGTGAGTAGAGGAGTGGATAGATGACTAGATTGGTGGATATATGGATCATTGGATGGATGGATAGGTTGGGGGATGGATGGATGGATGGTTATGTATATTTGTATATATACATACTTATATCTGTGTACCCATAATTATAAATACACATACAACCTTCCAGGTTGAAAAGAGGATAGATGGATAGATTGATGGATAATGGATGAATCATTGGGCGTATGGATGAGTGGATAGATGAGATCATTGGATGGGTGGAAGGGTTGGTGAATGATGGATCATTGTATGAATGAAAGGATAGGTTGGGGGATGGATGGATGGTTATGTATATTTGTATGTATACATACTTATAAGTATGTAGCCATAACTATAAATATATACACATACAATTTTCCAGGTTGAAAAGATGGTCAGCAGGGGTTAGGATCATAGGATCATAGTTCTGAAACTAGAAAGGACCTCACATGTCATCTAGTCCAAGCTCATTTTATAGATCAGGAAACTGAAGCCTGGAAACAGAAAGTTTGCTCAGGCTCACACAGATAGAAGGACTACAGATCATAGTAGTAGTAGTAGTAGTAGTAGTAGTAGTAGTAGTAGTAGTAGTAGTAGTAGTAGTAGTAGTAGTGATAATAGTAGTAGTAGTAGTAGTAATAGTAATAGTAGCAGTAGTAATAGTAGTAGTAGTGGTAGTAGTAGTAGTAGTAGTAGTAGTAGTAGTAGTAGTAGTAGTAGTAGTAGTAGTTTTTTGAGATTTAGAGATAGAAGTGAACTCAGAGGTAACTAGTCTAACCCCTTTGTTTTATAGAGGAGGAAGTTGAAGTTCATAGAGATTTAAGTGACTTGACCAGACTCATGCTGTGATGGAGGGTTTGGAAAGGGAAAGCAGGGATTTGGCCCCAGATCCCTGTTTGAGTAGAACTAAAGGTGCAAAGCAGCAAATTTAGGACCAATAAAAAGGGCTCTGCTCGAATCAGTCACTTAAATCAATGTCTGAGGAATTCCCCCAAGGGACAAACATGAGGTTCTTTACTCCTGGAAGGCACTGCAGGCCCAATATATGGGGGAAGCTCAAGAAGGAACTAGAGGAACTTGTGTGTAATAGAAAGATTATGGGACATTGAGGAAAATGAGGGATGTTCAGGAAGCCATGGTCATGTCCATAAGCTTCTGTGATGACATCATAAAGGACCAAGCTTCCATGCTTCCCCTTCATGCCCAGGGCTCCTCAGCCTGTTTGTCTGGGACCAGGACCACTGACAGGCAGGGAAGCAGGGCAGGAATCTGTTGCCAAAGGGTGCAGCCGTCCCTGCCCCTTCGTGCCTGAGCACTCAGGCAGCTCTCAGCAGAGTCACACACAACCCAGGGAGACACAAACCCCGATAGAGGAAGCCTCCCAGGTAACCACACTCCCCAGAGCCACTCACTTGTCCTCCTCCTGTCTGTGTGCTCAGCTCTCCCGCCACAGTTTAAGTTTCAATCAGAAGTTCGAACTCTCCTTGCTTGCATTTGCTATCCATGGACAGCCACGGTGTAGTGGCTGAGTAGAATAGAAGGTTTAGAGTCCTTTTTCCCAGTGTGCTCCTCTTTTTCATCCTTTAATTTAATTTAATTTTTAAAGATTATCTTTCTAATTCCTAGTGTGTTCCTCTAAACCTTTGTGGAGGTTTAGAGTCCTGGGTTCAAATCCAGGTCTGTCACTTTCTGCCTATGGCCTTTAATTATTTAGTTAATATTTCATAGTTATTTAATCCCTTTAGATATCAGTTTCCTTATGTGTCAAATTCAGGGATGAGGGAAGGGTTGGGTCAAATCAGAGTCCCTTTCAGCAATCTGGGGTCCCAAAGAGCTGTACTGTTCTCATTAGGGTCATTAGAACCAACTGATACCTTCTTGGTGCTACCCTTCAGTCTTCCTGATTATGGTAACACCATTTCTGAAAAGACTCCAAAATGGCCCTCCATAGAGCCATGAGGGTAGCCTAGTGGGCAGAGTTCTGGCCTTGGACCCAGGAAGAACTGGGCTGAAATCCTATCACAGACAGTGAATCATAAGGTGACCACAAGCCAATCATTTAACAAGTCACTCTGTGCTTCAGTTGGGTTGTTGGGGAAGGGAAGGATTCAGTGATTTCTAAGATTTCTGGATCTGTGGTCCTGCCTACTGGGATGATAAAAGCAGAGAGGATCCCAGAGTAGCAATAAGAGGCTGGCCTCCTGCCTGGAGGGCCCCTTTACAGCCCACCCTGCTCCTCGAACCTCCCCTAGACCCCATGAAAGAGAGGGTTTGCTCACTCACTGTGTCCCTTGTGTTTTTTTTGGATGGACAGCGTTAAAGGCCACACAGACGGAACTACTGGACCTACGGTGTAAATATGACGAAGAGGCAGCGTCCAAGTAAGTGAGCACCTTTGGGCCTCCACATCTGCCTTCTTCCTGGTCTTGTGGAGGAGGCCCGGGGTCCAAGCAATGGGATTGGGTCGGGGCCAGGGACGTCACAGAGGGGAAGCACTTGGAGACCCAGCCCTGCCAGGCTTCAGCCACCCCTTGGGCCAGCATGGACCCCTATGTATAAAAACGACCAGGTGGTCCAGTGGCTAGAACTCATTCAGTTACCTGGCAGATCACTTTACTGCTCTCAGATTCCTCAATGGAAACAATGATAACATCTTCACAGGATTGTTGAAAGGATAAAATGATGCAACAGATGTAAAGTGCTTTGCAAACATTATAATGCTAGCTAAATGTAAGCTAGTTTTGTTATTATTACTTAATAATAATTTCTATTATTATTATAATTATTTTATTATGTAATTTAAATTATATATATATATATATATACATATATGTATATATAATAATTTGGGGTTATGACAGCCCCTAATATGACAAATGTGTCAGCTAGTGCTCTTGCTTCTGGGCCCCCATGGATGGATTCCCTTTCCCTGGTGCCATATTGTTGAGGTCTCATCTTACATTGGACAGAGTTCTAAAAAATCCTGCCTCAAGTCAATCACTAACCATGTGACCTTCACCTTCCTGGATCTCACCTATAACATGAGAGGATGGGTCCCTTTAACTCTACCCCATGATCCCCAAGACTTGCCTCCATCTTCAACCAATCAACAGACTTTTGTTCAAGTATTAATTATGGGCCCAGCACAGGTATATAAGAACCAAGAATTAAAGAATCTCAACTCACAAGGAGCTACTATTGTAATGGGAGAGACATAAAAATATAAAAAGAAGCTAGATAGATACTACAAATATAAAATATCTTCATATTTAGATATATCTATTCTATATCTCGTTGGTCAGCCAATTTTTTAGTCATGTATGACTCTCGGTGACCCCATTTGGGGTTTTCTTGACAAAGACACAGGACTGGTTTGCCATGTCCTTCTCCAGTGCATTTACAATGAACGCAGGTGAAGTGACCTGTCCAAGGCGTCAAGCACATAGCTAGTGAGTATCTGAGGCTGAATTTGAACTCACATCTCCCTAGACCCAGCACTCTTGTCTGCTGCACCATCATATATAGAGATGTAGATGTAGATTTATATATATAAAAATAGAGAGATCTCTATTATAGATAGACTATAGATGCAATTGGTGGATAATATATATGGATAGCATATAGATATCATAGATAGCTATAGATATAGACTTATTAGATATATAATATAAATACAAGAGAGACATTAGAGAGAGAGATGGATGGATGGATGAGTAGATAGTTAGATATAATAAATCAGATAAATAGATAGCTAATATCCAAATATATACAAGGTGGTTATATCCCAAGTGGTTTGGGAGGGAGGATTCCAGTGACCCTGCCAATCACAGAAGCCGAGAGTTTAAAGGGATCTCAATGGTCTTCTAGTCTAATCCCTACACAAAAGGAATTCCCAGCACCACGTACCTCACACAGTCATCCCAAAACTGTCTTCTTCACTGCTGACCCCTAGCACCCTCATCCTGACCCATTGCCCCCTTCAGGATCACATCTTTACTCCTCAATCCCACACTCACCATCTTGCCACACCACGATTCTCTTGCTAAGATGCCAAAACAGACATCCTCAGGAGCGTGGTTCAGGAGCATCCCAGGGCCCTGTAGACTCAGGGTCTAACCAGCGGGTGGATGGGTGGTCCGAGCTGCCTGAGCGTAGCTGGCTCCTCATGTGGTACGCGCACCCACTTTGGAGCATGTTAGGGAAGCAGGAGCTAGAGTTGAGCTGACTCCTTCACTTCATTAAATGTACATTCGCTGCTCTTATTTTTGTTGGGAAGATGCCATCTATTTTTACGAGGCAGGAACATCTCTTGCCTCCCCTTGGCACCCACCAGCGTCCTCCGCTGCCAAACACTTACAGCTGTTCAAATGTTTTGCCAGTCTCACAAACACACGGCAACAGAATTTTCATTCACATTATGCAACACAGAAAGAACACTTAATCATATAATACCAAAACAGATGTTCTTGGATAATTTGATATGCCATTCGTACAACGTGGAGTTGTAAATTATCTTGCTTTTGATCAGGGCTCGAAGCTTTGACTATGGGAGAGTGAGAAGTAAAATGGTCACCGTAGGTCAAGGAGAAAAGGGTCAGGAAACCCAGCCCTTCTGCTTCCACTAGAGCTTACCAGATGCTCCTTTTCCTCCTCCTCTTCCTCTTCCATTTTCACCTCTTTCTTTCTCTTTCATCCTCCTCCTCATCATCATCATCTTCTTTATCTCCCTTCTCCTACTCTTCCTCCTCCCTCTTTTCCTCCTCCTCCTCTTCTTTTTCCTCCTCCCTTTTTTCCTCCTCCTCTTCCTCTTCTTTGTCCTCTTCCTCCTCTTCAAACTCCCTGACATGTGAGCCCACTGTGGCCCCATACCTTGGCCACAAGAGCTGAGAAAATACCTTGAATCCCAAACTCTGGAACGGGGCTTTGGAGGGGACTGTTCAGAAAAAGAGCCATTCAGCCTATGTTATACCCAACCTGATCAATTTTCTGTTTCCTGAATTCAACCCTCCATCTCTTTATCACTATATTTTTGTACAGGTTGTACATCATGACTGAAATTCCCTCCCTCCTCCCTACTGCTTCTTGGGTCTCTGTCTCCTTTCACTTACTATTTTTGTGACCTTGGGCAGTCACTTAAACTCTCTGGGACTCAGGCTTCTCATCTGTAAAATGGGGAAATTGGACTATACCAGACAGCCACCAACATCCCATGCAGAATCATGATGATCTATTCCATCTCCCAGAAATTTTCCTCCTTTTTTTTCCTTGTGGCTCTTCCTCTCAAGGTTTCCCACACAGCATATCTTTAAGTCCTAAGAATTCTGAGAAACAGTCTCTTCTCACCAGCACTACATATTCTGTTGCCAGAACCATAACAAGGGTGAGGTGTCTGGGGCTTTGTTCCAGAGCACTAGAATTTCAAGGGAGCAAAGATTTTAATGTATATACTCTCTCAACAGCTAGAATCCATTATCAGAACTAATTCCCATTCCCACTCAACAAATTTAGCTTTCTTCTTGTTCATTTTCACAATCAGGCCTTATAAAATTCATTTGAAGGTGGTTGTCAGCTCACATATAAGCAATAGCTGTTTATATTAATGGCTTATGCTCCTATTGAACTGTACTTTTCTCGAGGGGAGAGATTCAGTTCAATTTAAGCACCTCTTATGTACCAGGCAGAAGTTGCCATTCTACTGGGGAAGGAGGGGTGGGGGATACAACATATAAACAGGTAAATATAGTCACCATTTATTATTTATTTATAAAAATTTATTTATTTAAAAATATTTATAAAACTCCTATTATATCCCAAGCATTGGTGCCACAGAAATAAAAACAAAAGCAAAAATTCTTGCCTTCAGAGAGCTGAGGATTTGAGGATTTGTTCCTTGGCTAAATTTTGTATCTTCCTGAGCACCTAATACAGGACTCTGCATACAGTAATCCCTCCAGAAATGATAGTTGGAGGGATGTTTTGGTGAGGAGTTGGGGGCTTTTTGCTTGTTTTATGAATAAGAAGGAAGCAAGCCCTTCTTTTAATTTTTTTCCCTGAGGCAATTGGGGTTAAGTGACTTGCCCAGGGTCACACAGCTATTAAGTGTCTGAGGTCAGGTCATATTTGAACTCCGGTCCTCCTGACTTCAGGGCTGGTACTCTATCCACTGCACCACCTAGCTGCCCCCAACCCCATCTTGATCCATCATTCTAGCCAGTTCCTTTTTGTCAGTCAGGGAGGAAAGTTCCCTGTACAGTCCAGTTTCCTACATGGGGCATCAAGCTCAAGTTGGATTCTGCTCCTTCCCTCTGAGCCCCAAGTTAATCTCAGGAATTAATGACAGAATGCCCTCTTTCCCCATAGAAAGAAATCTGTCAACCAGAGGGTGGGCCCTTTATTTGGCCATGTAGAGGGGAGAGATGGTTCCGTTCCTAAAGTCCTCTCTCCTTGCCAGCACTGCCAGTGGGCACAGGGAGGGTGGGCGGTCGGACTGGATCCCTCACTTTCATCCTGGAAACCTTCTTTCACGGCTTCTCTTTTCCGTCTCAGGGCAGATGAAGTAGGAATGATCATGACCAACCTGGAAAAAGCCAATCAGGTAAGAAGACCAAGAGTGCATGAAAGGGCTGATTTCCTTCCCTTTTAACTCCTAATTTGTTCCTGCAAAGCGAGGAAGGGTTAATAGTGGGATAGAAGGCCAGTTGCTACAGAAAATATGACGGAGAAGATAGTATGAGGGACTTGTAATCAAGAGACCTTGCGTTCAAATCTGCCATTGGATCCTTGTTCACTTGTGTCTGACTCTTCATGACCCCACTTGGGATTTTCTTGGCAGAGATACCAGACTGGTTTGCCCTTTCCTTCACTAGTCCATTTTACAAATGGAGAAACTGAGGGAAACGGGGCAAAGTGACTTGCCCAGGGTCTCACAGCTATTAAGTGTCTAAAGCCACATTTGAACTCAGAAAGATGAGCTTCCTGAGTGCCCAGTGCTGGGCACTATGGCGCCACCTAGCTGCCTGAATGTTTCCTGCCGTGTAAAATGTGGGAATTGGTCCATGGGACCACTGAGGTGTCCTTTCTAGTTCTCACTCTATAACACTTGAGTGCTGGACTTAGACTCATGCCCCTGGTTTCTAATTCCTTCTCAGAGTCTTTTGAGCTGTATGACTCTAAGTCATTTTTTCTTTCTGAGTCTCATTCTTTTTTTCATCCCCAAAATGGAGCTGATGTCTTGTCAGAGATGAGAAAACATGAAGCACTGATGGGGAAATGGGTCCACAATGGTCTACTCCCAAAATGCCCAATAAGGATACCCAAATTTTTAGAGCAATGTTTCTCGGGAGTATTATAATTTCTACATAGTCCAATACAAATTCAATCTGGTTCTATCAATTTGGAAATAAAACTGGAAAAATGGGAGTTATGATCATAGCAGCTATATCATAGGCTTGTTCTTTGGGTCAGATGAGATAAGGATTTTGTAGATTCCTCCAAATGTTGGCTAGTATCATTACTATTATTATGGGGAGGTGGGGGCTCAGAGCTATCAAGCCATCAGCACAGTGGCCTCCTCCTTGAGTCTCCCAAAGGAACAAAAGGCAGAGCCACCTGATGAGGGAGAAATACTCTGAAACCTGGAAGCGAGGGAATAAAATAAAAAAGAAAGAAAGAGGAAGCTAACAACCAGAGTGATACTGTCATGGTTCCCACCAGTTCAAGACCCAGGTTCAGAGTGAAGATAAATGAACCTCCTTGTTCTATAACTTTGCATTGCTGTCAGCTGCTCATCTTCTCTCCCCATCCCCCCTCCCCATCCCACCCTTGCTGCTTCTTCCTTCCTCCATCCCACAGAGAGCTGAGGCGGCTCAGAGGGAAGTGGAAAGCCTGCGGGAACAGCTAGCATCTGTCAATAGCTCCATCCGCCTGGCATGCTGCTCTCCCCAAGGACCCAGCGGGGTAAGGATGAGGAGCAGAGTACCAAGGAGGGAGGAACTGCTCCCTTAGCAGTTGGGAGCATCAGGGTGGCTAAAGGGTCATGAATCTTCTGCACATGTTTGTGATTGTCTATCTATGTGTCTTGCAAATGTATCTTTGCCTGGGTCTCCACGTCTATATGTATGTGTGTGTTTAGATTGTCTCTTAAGTGGGTGTTGGTTCATGGCTCTAATCTTTGGCTTCCCTCAGCCACCACCTTCTCCGTGAACCTTTTCCTTATCCCCGATGCCACAAGCTGCTAGTGCCGTCCTCTGCCCCTAAATTACCCTGTGTAATCTGTATATATTTTCCATATTGCTTGAATGTATCTGTATGCTGTCTCAGAATAGAATAGAATATAAATAGGATATAGGAATAACCGCTTCTGGAGGGCAGAGATTGGTCAATTCCCTAACATCCAGTGTCATGCACAGAGTAGGAATTTAATAAATGTTGATTGGTTTCCACTTCCATCAGTGGGTGCATGTGTGTGTGTGTCTGGATCCACAGCCATTCAGCGTCCAGCAGCATTTCTCTGTGTGTGCTTGTGCCCGGGTGGGTCAGCAGTTTTGCATCTCTAAGGAGGGTCTTTATATTCTCACTCCTCTAGGAGAGAGAGAGAGAGAGAGAGAGAGAGAGAGAGAGAGAGAGAGAGAGAGAGAGAGAGAGAGAGAGAGAGAGAGAGAGAGAGAAAGAGTAGCATAGTCTGCTTACCTGTGTAACATATCCCAGGATATCCTCTCAGTTTTCTCTTGAGCTCAGGTCAAGTGGTGCCTTCTACACAAAGCCTATCCTGATTTTTTCTTCCCTGACAGATTTTCCTTCCCCAGGCAAAATCACTTTGTATTCATATTGTATATATTCCATGTGTATATGCATATGTATATATATAACATTGTATATGTACATATGTAAAAACAAAGATAGAAAAAATGAAGTGATAGAGACATATAGATTAGCTAGGTGATAGAGATAGATTGGAGAGATGATAGATAGATAGATAGATAGATAGATAGATAGATAGATAGATAGATAGATAAATGGATGAATGGTCGAGATAAATTGGATAGATAATAGATAGATGGTTGGATAGAGATGATGAGATAGATGGTAGAGAAATAATAGATTGATTGATTGATTAGATAGATGGATGGATAGATATAGTTAGGTGGATGAGAGAGATAAATGGATGAATTAGGTAGAAAGAGATAAATAGATATATGGATGGATATAGATAGATAGATAGATATGATGAGATAGATGGTAGAGATAGATTAGATAGATGGAAGAGAAATAATAGAGATAGATTGATTGATTGATTAGATAGATGGGTGGGATGGATAGATATAAAGAGAGATAGATGGATCTATGGATGGATGGATATAGATGGATAGATGATAGAGACAGATGATAATTAGAGATGATAGAAGATGATAGAGATAGAGAGATGGTAGAAAGAGATGATAGAGATAGATGTATGGATGGATATAGATAAATGGATGATAGAGATAGAAGATAGAGATGATAGAGATAAATAGATTGGATGGATGGATGGATGGATGGATGGATGGATGGATAGAGATGGATGATAGAGATAGATGAGAGATTAGAGAGATGATAGGGAGAGATGATAGAGAGATATATGGATAGATAGATAGGTAGAAAGATAGATTGATGATAAATATGGAGATAGAGAGACAGAGACAGAGAGAATGTGTATAATGAATAGGCACACTGGGCTTCAAATCCTTTTGAAGGCATTTACTACTTTGTGACCTTGGGCAAATTACTTCTCTAGGACTCAATTTCCTCTTCTTTAAAATATTGGATTGGATCATCTCTAAGGTTCCTTCCTGCTCCATAATGTGGTCCTTTATTATCTCCTCCAGCTAGACTAAACTTGAGCACAAGGACAATTTTAATTTTGTCTATGTGACCCCAGGGTCTGGCATGTCATAGGCGTTTAATAAATGCTTATGAATTGATCACTGCAAGTGTAGACCATATCCATTTGTCTCTTGGGTACCTGTCTGTGTGTTTTTTCTTTTTGTGTCTATGTAGGTGTGGACGTATCCACATCTGCGTGGCTGTCCAGAGTGTGTCCGTATATGCTTACGTTTGTGTCTTTGTGTCTATGTGTAAAGGAGGGAGGAAAGAGAATGGGAGAGGGTGAGCTCTCTTTAGCCTGGTATCGGTTCTTAATTAACCCCCTTGGAACCCAGCAAACAGCCATGCTAATCAGCCACTGGGAACTTGGCTGGTTTGGGGGCGGGGTGAGTTTTTTTCATAGTAGAAACAGTGAACCTCGTTGCTAATTAATTTAATGTATTAATGACATCCATTTCCTGTTTCAGTTGGCATTTATCTTCCCTGCAGAATAGCTTTTTTTTCCCCTTGATACCTGTTGTGTTTGTTTACTTGGAGTCCTTGCCTAGGACCATGCCATCCCCCTCTCCTGCCCTCCCTTTCTGCCTTCCCCACCCCCTACAGCAGATTCTCAGAATTCAAAGCCAGAAACTACTTTCCTTGGTAGCACAAGGGAAATATTTCTAAAGTATGAGCCAGAGGCCTCCTTGGACCTCGGTTTCCTCCTTTGTAAAATAAGGGAATTAGATGAGATGGCTTCTGAGATTCTTTACAGCTCTAGATTCGATGATACTGACTTTTCCTGAGAATGGAAGATGTAGAATTTTGTGGGGAGTCACAATGCATCTCTAAGGAGGGGCCCTGAGCCCTGGAGTTTCTTGTTAAATTGGAAGCCATAATGGCGGCCTCAACCCAACTATCCCATAAGAAACAATCAATGTGATCAAAGAGAGGAAATCAGATTTTCTGATTGGCCAGTTTGCCCATCATAATCCTAATCAGAGACTCATGCCATGTTCATGCTAGAAAGAACATTTGAAAAGGTAGAGATTGATGGACCTTTGGCTTGGAGTCAGGAGAGACCTGGTTCTAATCCCACCCTGCCACCAAAGGTTTCCCTGACTCAGTTTCCTCATTTGATAAATGGGGGTGATAAAATGGTCTCTGTTTCAGACAGAAATTGGGATGTGAAATCATCTCTGGAAATATTTCCCAAACCTTAAGCTCCAGTGTACATTTCTCATCCAATCCCCCCTCACTTTACAGAAGAATTGAGTGAGACTCAAAGAGATTGTGGAACCCCACATTTTAGAGTTGGAAGGGACCATCAGTAGGCAAATGACACATAAAAAGCACAGACAAAAGGAAGGAAGCATGAGATTATCTTGTGTCCTGGGTCTTCAAACACCTTCTACTCTATTCCTGTCATTTTACAGATGAGGAAACTGAGGTTGGGGAGAGTGACCTTCCCAAAGTCACACAAACAATAAGGAGCAGAAACAGACCTTCTGACCCCACATAATTCACAGCACTAAGATTTTCAGAACCCTGTTTTATAGCTGGAGGAAAATGGAAAACAGAAATACAGAATTATCAGCCTAGGTTCCTTCTCTGCAAGGTGCTGAGTTTACAGGATCTTTAAAACTAATCTGTCAACAAGCATTTATTAATCACTTATTGTGTGCCAGGCATTCTGCTAATTGTCAAAGCAAATTGGCCAAAATTTGCTCCCTGCCTTCATTTAAATGAGGCACCAAACATGTATAAAATGCAAAAAGCCCTGACATCCCCTGTCCTAAAGTCCCTCCCATCTCTGACATTCCTTGTCCTAAGGTCCCTCCCAGCTCTGACATTCTCAGTTCTAAGAGCCCTCCCAGCTCTGACATTCCCAGTTCTAAGGCCCCTCCCAGCCCTGACATTCTCTGTTCTAAGGTCCTTCCCAGCTCTGACATTCCCTGTTCTAAGGCCCCTCCCAGCCCTGACATTCCCTGTTCTAAGGCCCCTCCCAGCCCTGACATTCCCTGTTCTAAGGCCCCTCCCAGCTCTGACATCCACTGTTCTAAGTCCCCCTTCCAGCTCTGACATCCCCTGTTCTAAGCCCCCTCCCAGCTCTGACATCCACTGTTCTAAGCTCCCTCCCAGCTCTGACATCCCCTGTTCTAAGGCCCCTCCCAGCCCTAACATTCTCTGTTCTAAGCTCCCTTCCAGCTCTGATATTCCCTGTTCTAAGGCCCCTCCCAGCCCTAACATTCTCTGTTCTAAACTCCCTCCCAGCTCTGACATCCCCTGTTCTAAGGCCCCTCCCAGCTCTGACATCCCCTGTTCTAAGCTCCCTCCCAGCTCTGACATTCCCTGTTCTAAGGCCCCTCCCAGCTCTGACATTCCTTGTTCTAAGTTTCCTTCTAGTTCTGACTGTCTATAATAACTGTCATAACCCAAAATAAAGTGAATAGAAGTCAAGTGGCAAAACTGTGGTGATACAAATCCGTGTCTGAGAGGAAAAAAATTGTATTGAGCTTACGGATTAGAACTATCAGGCCAGATATAGAAAAGAGAGAAAGGCATCCAGGTGAGGGGGCAACAGGGACACAGGTATGGAGGTGGGAATTGACTCTCCTATGCTGATATAAAAGGTGATAGTCACAAAGTTTCTTAAATTCTAGGCCACAACTCTTTGTGGGGTCACATCATTGAATTTGGAAGTTGTGAAATTATTTTTTATTATCCATAAATGTTTGATTTGTATACCTATTTTATATGCCTACATAACCTGAGGTCATGTAGACATTTCTCAGGCAAAAAATAAATAAATGAATTTAAAAATAAAAATAAAAATTTTTTAGGCAAAAACGGGTCACAAGTAGAAAAAGTTTAAGAAGCCCTGTCTATAACAGGGTTAGAACTATGTCAGGCTCCATGCTGGTTTTTTGCTTTAAAATTCAGGTGGCTCATTCTCCTCCATCCGTCCCCATTCCTGCTCCCTTCCAAGAGAGTAAAGCTCATCTCTGTTTTCAGGATAAAGTCAACTATGCTCTGTGCTCTGGACCCAGGCTGGAGGCTGCCCTGGCCTCCAAGGACCGGGAGATCCTCCGACTTCTGAAAGACATCCAGCAACTCCAGAACTCCCTCCAGGAGCTAGAGGAGACGTCAGCTAATCAGATAGCCGATCTGGAGAGGCAGCTCACTGCCAAGACTGAAGCAATCGAAGTAGGTGCAGTGAGGAGTCTCCAGAGAGAGGTCCGGGGGACCATGGCAGACATGCAGGTGGGGGCGGGGGGAAGTATCAGATCCCAAAAGAACTGATCTCAAAGTTGGGAGGAGCTTGAGTAGCCATTTCATCCAATCCCCTCCCACCCAGATAATCCTCTCTTACAAGATCCCCAAAAGTGGTTCCTGGCTTCTACTTGAAGACCTCCAGTGAGGGGAAGCCCCCCCAACTTCCCAGGAAAACCAGGTCCACTCTGGAACCACTCTCATCATTAGGAAGAATCTAAACCTGGCTTTAACCTTGAGACTATGGTTGAAACCCTCGATGGCTTCCCAAAAGATTTGCCCAAGGATAGTCATATTATAATAATAATTATAATAGTCATTATGCCAGTCACAATAGTTTATCTCCTTTAATGATTGCCTTCATTCATTCAAGGAGGGGTGACATGATCACCAAGTGAGGAAGTTGGCCTAGGCCTAGTCACGGAGCCCTAGGTTCCAGGCCCACCTCTGACTTAGTCTGCTTCGGCCATCTTGGACTGATTGCCAGCTGTCATGGTAGCCCAGGCCATTCTCTGAGAGCAGTGGTACAGAGGGATCATGAAATCACAAATCTGGCCAGAAAAGAAATTTATTAAAGACACTTTCCTCAACACAGAGCTCCTGTGGCCAGTCTATTTATCCTCTCCAAATTGCACTGCCTATTACATCCCTCTGTTAGTGTGAAAGTGTAAATTGTGCCCACTCTGGCCCAGGGGCACCATATCTCATCCAACATTCTTTCCCCCACCTTCCCGAAGCTCTCTGCACACAGTCGGGGCTTAATAAATACTGGTTGAATTAAATTGATGCCCTCTCAAAACAGAATCTCTCACCTACTGCAGTGGAGGCTAGTGGACAGAATGCTGGATCTGGGCTCTCAGTGCCTCTGATACATACTATGTAAGTGACTGTAGACAAGTCATTTGTAAGTTATCTGTGCAGCGAAGGAGCAAGATTCAATGGCCTCTGGGGCTCCTCCCACTAGAGGATCTAGGATCTGTGAGTGGCCATCCCTCCTCCAAGGTCAAGTCCCAGAATCGGAGACATGGACTCTGGGAGGACCAGGGAAATACTCATGGGTGGCAGTCAGGATAGGACAAGCCTTTTTCTGGGGTTTAGAGAGATCCCCAGCTGTCTGCCACGAGTCCCACCAACTCTGCTTTGGGGATTTCTTGTTTCAGAAGTTGGAGGAAAAACTCCAGGCTCAGTCTGACTATGAGGAAATTAAAACAGAGCTAAGGTACGGTGAACAAAATCATGACCATCTCCCTTTCTCTAGGGAAGGGCCCCAGGCTGGGGTGGGGGAAGACAGGGTGCCTACTTCTCCCCTCTCCCTCCTCCTTTCTTTTTTCTCCATTCTTCTCTCTTCTCTTCTCTTCTCTCTCTCTTTTCTCTCTCTTTTTCTGTCTCATCTCTCATCTGTTTCTCTTTACTATCTCCTTCCATCTCACCTCTTTCATTCTTCTTAATTCTCTTTACTCTTTCTTCACCTCTTTATTCTTCTCTCTCCTCTCTTCTATTTTCTTTCCCCTCCTTTTTCTCCTTGCATCTCCTCTGTCCTCTTTTTCTTTTCTCCCTTTTCTCTTTTTCTCCCTCTCTTCTACCTTTCTTTCCTCTCTCTTTTCTCTCCTTTCTCCTTATTCCTCTCTTCCTCCTCCTCTTGTCTCCTCTCTTTCAATTCTCGATTTAGTATAAGAAATTAGCAGAATAGACTCTACTCAGGGAAGAACTGAGAAATGGGCTGAGTTTGTTGGTGCATCCCTCTCTCTCCCATTTGGATATTTCCTTATCCTTTGGAGGGTCCCCTTCCCGTTGCTAATGGCCCCTCCTGGCAGGCTTTGGGTGTCTGGCACACCAATCCCAAAAGCATGCTATGCCCTCAGCTTTCTCCCTGCAGTAGCAGCTCCCATTAAGAGTCTCTTCTGCCCATCCCCCTATGCCAAACTGGGTCCTCTTTTCCTTGAGGGGATCCACATAAAAGGGCCCTGGTAAATAGTAAATGATGAGCTTGTTGGGTAATTACCCCTCCTACGGAGAGCTCTTTGGGAACCTGGGGGTCTTTCAAAGTGCCTATTTCCCCTACATCGAAGGGTGGCCCTGGAGTTGGGATTGGGGGGGGGGGGGCGGACCATATCCAATTGTTAAAATTTTTATCCAATGGGAGCTTTCCTCGCACTTGGGGAAACCCTAACCCTAGATGGTTTCCCCTCTCTCCGGCAGCATCCTGAAAGCTATGAAGCTGGCCTCCAGCACCTGCAGCCTCTCCCAGGTGAGCGTCTCTATCTCTGCCTAGGAAGGGAGAAAAATTTCCAGGCCTGAATTGAGCCTAACTCATCCCCTCCCCCACTCGGGGTTTTATCTCTGCAGAGCATGGCCAAGCCCGAGGACGCCTTGATGATAGGAAAGGATGGGTTCTTTCCTGCCCAGAAATTTCTCCTGGAAAAGCCGAGCCTCCTGGCCAGCACTGGTAGGAATGATGGGAGCCTCAGTGTGGGTGGAGGGAGGAGCCCACTACTCCAAAGGCCCTTCTGTACTTTCCCCCCTCCTGGGGACTTCTTCCCAGCATGTAAGCAGGAGAAATGAGTCCGGGGAGGGTCCGCACCATTGGGCTAAAAGGTCAGACTGTGTCATTCCCTCATCTTGAAAAGATTAATCGAGTGAGACCGAGACATCTGTATCTAAGAACTTGGAGATCACCCCCTCTAGACCTGGAAAGTGCTTAGAGATTACCTTAGAGATGAAGAAACTGAGCTCCAGAGGCATCCATTTAGATCTGGGAGAGACTTCTGAGGTCATCTAGTCCTTACTTTGCAGAATAGAAAACAGGCCCACAGGAAGGAAGTGAGCCCCCAAGAGCAAGAGATAGAGTTCAAATTTAACCTCCAGGTCCCTCACTCTATACTTACGGCTCTTTCAATTTCCCTACAGCTCAGCCTAAGTTCCCGGGCTCATCCCAATACTGATCAATACTCTTTTAACACCCTTTCTCTCTATATACACATTCATTGCTACCCAATTCCTCCATTTTTAGATGGGAAAACTGAGGTCAAACATTTCTCTCTCCTTTAATACCCTTTCTCTATACACATTCATTTCTACCTACTCTTCCCCCATTTTTTAGATGGGAGGATATTTCTCTCTCCTTTAACACTCTTTCCCTTTCTCTACACCTTTATTTCTACCCATGTCCCTCATTTTTTAGATGGGAAAACTGAGGCCCACTGGAATGTCAATGTGGGATGAGATTAGGGTGGGGAGTTTATTCCTTGGTCTTCATGCTGTCCCAGTCATCTCCAAAAGTAGCTGCAATGTAACTGCCCACTTTATAACTCGGGATTCAACTGCAGGCAGTGTGCTTCTTAATTTCTTTATGCTTCATTTTCCACATCTGTAAAATGGACAGGATAATTCCTGCCTTGACAATTCATGGGTTCATTACAAAGCTCAAATGAGATGATGGAGATAAAAGCATCTTGGAAAATTACAAAGATCCTGGTGGTGAAGGGGGTGGCCTCCCTAGGGGGTCCCCGCTGGCCTTGGTCCCTATAGCTCCCTTCTGTCTTTATTCTCTAGAGGAGGATCATTCTGAAGATGATTCTGTCAAAGATTCTCTGGGAACCGACCAGTCCTACCCCTCCCCCCAGCAGATGCCTCATCCTTCAGGGCCAGAAGACCCCATATCGCCAAGTCCCGTCCAGTCCCTGCTGGGCCCTGGCTTGGGGCAGGAAGGCCAAAGGACTTTCTCTCTGTCCCCCTTCCCTAGCCTGGGCTCTGGCGAGAGGCTTCCAGGGGAGGCGCTACTCCCTAAGCCAATGATGCCCCCAGCATTCAAGGGTGAGGCTGGGGGCCTGCTGGTGTTCCCACCAGCCTTCTACAACGCCAAGCCCCCACCGCCTCCGGCTCCCCCCAACCCGCCTGCCAGCACTGATACCACAACCCCCGGACCTCCCGGGGACCAGGTGGAGGGTGGCACGGTGGATGAGGAGCAGTTGGACACGGCCGAGATCGCTTTCCAGGTGAAGGAACAGCTGCTGAAACACAATATCGGGCAGCGAGTGTTTGGCCACTACGTGCTCGGTCTGTCCCAGGGCTCGGTCAGTGAGATCCTGGCCCGGCCCAAGCCATGGAGGAAGCTCACAGTGAAGGGCAAGGAGCCCTTCATCAAGATGAAGCAGTTCCTGTCCGATGAGCAGAACGTGCTGGCGCTGAGGACCATTCAGGTGCGCCAGCGAGGTGAGTGAACTACCCACCCACCATCTTCCAATGGGCCACCAGCCAGGCCACAGACTGGGGCTCAGGCCATCCTCTCAAGTCAAGTCAGTTCAACCCAACAGATATTTCTTAAGCACCTACTATGTGCTCAGGATTAACTTCAATCTTGAAGTGAAGAGATACAAAAAATCAGAAATAATCCCTGTGCTCAAGTCCCTGTGCAAACTCAAGGAGTTTGCAGTTCTGTCAGGAGGAAGCAAATGCATTAAGGCAGCTGAAATATATACAAAGTAACATGAAATGATACAAAGGTAAAATGAAACGAATATACTTGCCCTCAAAGAGATTGCATTCTATGAGAGGAAGCAACATAAACACCAGCATTAAGGCAACCCAAATACACACAAAGTAACATGCAGTGATACAAAGGTAAAATGAAATTAATATACCTGCATTAAAGCAACCCAAATATATACAAAGTAGCATACAGTGATACAAAGGCAAAATGAAATTAATATACCTGCATTAAAGCAACCCAAATATATACAAAGTAGCATGCAGTGATACAAAGGCAAAATGAAACTAGTATACCTGCATTAAAGCAACCCAAATATATACAAAGTAGCATACAGTGATACAAAGGCAAAATGAAATTAATATACCTGCATTAAGGCAACCCAAATATATACAAAGTAGCATACAGTGATACAAAGGCAAAATGAAACTAGTATACCTGCATTAAAGCAACCCAAATATATACAAAGTAGCATGCAGTGATACAAAGGCAAAATGAAACTAGTATACCTGTATTAGAGCACCCAAATATATACAAAGTAGCATACAGTGATAGAAAGGCAAAATGAAACTAGTATAGCTACCCTCAAGAACCTTATCTTTCACTGGAGGTGGGGGGAGGACAATATAAATAATTATAAAATATGTTTCAGGGAGTGGGGGAGATGATAAGTCAAAATCTAACAGCCAAAAGAATCAAAGAATCAGGATGATCCTTATGTAGATAGTGACACCTGATGTAATCCTTCAATTTCAGTTCACCTCAGTAAGCATTTATTAAACTCCTGCTGTGTGCCAGGATCTTGACTAGGTACCTAGTCCTAGTACCTACTACCTAGTACCCAGTACCTAATACTGGAGATACAAAAGCAATTCCTGCTTGAGATGAATTTAGATTATAACTGGGGAATTTATCTAATTTAGCACTTTGCTCAATTAGGTAGAAATCAAATCAAGAAACATGTATTGAGCATCACTTTGTATGCAAGCAACTATGCTGGATATTTTGGTGCTCAGATGTTCTCATCAGCACGAATTCTAACTCCCCCGTGCATTGTCAGTCTGTGAGATGCTTCTCAACGTCTAGCTCTGGTCCTACAGAGTTTTCTTTGGATCAGTTATGGGCACCAAGCTTAGAAAGTGGATAAGTCAGAGCATCTAGAAGGTAGTTAATCCAGATCACAACTGTGGGAATCATTGGAGGCACAAGAATATTAACCTTGGAAAAGAGAAGCTTCAGGGAGGATTATAACTGTGTTAGACAATAGATGGATAGATGAATGGATGGATAGATAGATAGATAGATAGATAGATAGATAGATAGATAGATAGATGGATGGATGGTGGATAGAGGGATGACAGCTAGGTGGCACCATGGTGCACAGTGTGCCAAGTCTAGAATTAGGAAGACTCATCTCATTGATTTCAGATTTGGCCTTGGATACTTGCTGGCTGTGTGACCCTGGACAAGTCACTTAACCCTGTTTGCTTCAGTTTCCTCATCTATAAAATGAGCTAGAGAAAGAAATGGCAAAACATTCCATTATCTTTGCCAAGAAGATCCAAATTGGGTCATAATGATTGGACAACAACGGAGATAGGTAGAGCATTAAGTTTTTACTAGTTGCTAACAAGCAAGTCAGTCCACGCCCTCAAGGAGTTTACACTCCAGTGGAAGAAGATATCCACAAAAGGGAGCTGGATGGGCAGCATGATTTAGAGTCTGTGGCCAGGGAGTGAAATGGAGGCTTGAGTCTAGACAAAATAAGGAAAAGCTCCCATCTCAGAAGCCAGAGGAGTTTCCAGGACAGAGTCCAAGTTTCTAATGAAGAGGAGCTAGGGATGGTGGCTAGAGTAGAAGTCTTATGGTTTGAAACCAGTGGCCAGGTGTTCTTGCATTGGCTAAAAGTGAGCAAGGGACCCAACCATGTGAGCTGCCTTGGGTGGTAATAAGCCCTTGGCTCTGAAGATCTTTGAGTAAAAGCTGGTTGGGGTCTTGTCGGGGCTATAGTAGAGGGGATTCCAGTTTAAGTTTGGCTAGAACCAGATGAAAGAGTCTGTGCTTCTGCAGCTTGTTCTGTTGAATCCCAGACAGCAGGACTAAGAGCAGGTGCACATTGAAAAGGGACAGATTTCATCTCAATGTCAGGAAAATCTTCCTGACAATAAGAGCTAAGGCAGAGTGGGTTGAGTTCCTCCCAGAGGGAGCACTCCCCCTCCCTAGAAGCCTTCAAGCCATTTCTCAGGCTTGAAACAGAGAACAGGGATTTTGGACCAACTGGCCACTGAAGGGCCTCCCAATGCTCTGCAGCTCTGATTGAACTGAAGCTTCTGCTGTGTCATGAAATCCCAACTCAACACGTAGGCTGTCCACCTGGTATCCCTCACACATGATGCACAACCATGATGCACAACCATACTGCCACCTTTCCTGCACACTTGTTATCAAGAGATCTTTTAGGCCATCTCTCACACACAGCAGCCTGCTGAGCCCCACCAAAAGCCCTGCGGTGCCCCAGAAATTTGGATTTTTGAAGATAATCATGTCCCTGATTTGAAGCTAATAGCATTACCAGGATAATTTTGGTTTTTAAAAAAGGATGGGCTTTGATTCAAGGGATCTCTCTCTCTTTCTTTCTTTCTGTCTCTCTCTCTCTCTTCTCTCCCTTGTCTCTCTCTCTTTTCTTTTTCTTTCTCTTCTCTCTCTCGCTGCTCTCTTTACATCTCTTCCCTTTCTTTCTCTCTCCTTCCTTTTTCTTTTATCTCTTCTCTCTGTCTCTCTCCTTATTTTCCCTTTCTGTCTTTCCTTTCTTCTCTTTCTTTCCCTCTTTCTCTTCTTCATCTCTCTCTCTGTGTATGTTTTTTCTTTCTGTTTCTTTCTCTGAGTCTCTTCCTTCTCTCTGCATCCCTTTCTCACACCCCTTCTTCTTCCTCTCTCTCTCCCTCTTTTCCCTCATCCCTTCATCCTCTGCTTTCTCTCCCCCTCTCCCTTTCTCTCTCCTCATCTATACTTCAGACTCTATTCATCAGCAGGATCTCTTTTCTCCCCACCAGGACCTGCCCCAATTACTCTGACTCTTGTGATTTACTTCCTGGGCTTGCCTAGTCACCAAGTGTTTGTTAAGCATTTACTGAATGTCAGGCACTTTTGAAAGCCCTGGGGGAAAAATACAAAGAAAGGCCAAAAAAAGAACTCACAAATGAATAGAGAAATAACATCGAAATAAAACGATATATATTGTAACAATGGAAGACAGTCTGAAAGGGGGAGGTACCACCAGCTGTGTGACAGTAAAAGGCCTCCTGAAGAACATGTGATTTTAGTGGACATTCAAGCAGCAAGGGAAATTGGGAGGTAGAGGTGAGGAGGGAGGGCATCCCAGACTTTAAGCTCAGCCAGTACAAAGCTGTGAAGTCTGGATATAGAATGTCTTGTGTTAGGAACAGCCAGGAGGCCAGTGGAGCTGGATGGTGGGGTTAAGGAAAAAATAGAGTAACAGGTGATAGTATAAAAAGACTGAGGCAATCAGATTTCCCTAATGCCACCTAGACCATTGACCATCTCCAATTCAGTTCTGGGCCCCAATTATGGTCCATTCACAGTGGCTGCCCTAGATTATTGACCCATGAAAACTGTCTTCAGAAACTTTAAGGGACTGTCCCATGAGAGATTTAGTCTGTTTGGTCCCATAGGGCAGAATTAAGAACCACAGCTGGATGTTGTGGAGAGGCTCATTAAAGCTGTGGGTCAGGAAGAACTTGCTAACCCAAAGTCAAATGGGCCACTTCTAGTGGTAGGGAGCTCCCTTCCCCTCCCCACTTCTGCTCCCCAGATGTGAGAATGGAATGCTTTCTAGTAGAAGGACAGTAGGTCAAAATGCCCACAGGAGCAGACCGATGTCACTGCATCACAGTTTGTGGAAGGGGGAAAAAGATAGAATGAAACTTGAAATATGAAAGGAGGCAAGACTATGAAGGACTTTAAAAGCCGACAGTTACATTTGATCCCAGATATAGACATTGAGACATTGAGGGTCATTGTATAGGGGAGTGATGTGGTTAGGCTTGAACTCTAGGGAGCCAAGGCCTGCACCAAAGTGAGAGCAGTGTCAGAGAAGAGAAGGGGACCTAACACACACACACACACTCTCTCTCTCTCTCTCTCTCTCTCTCTCTCTCTCTCTCTCTCTCTCTCTCTCTCTCTCTCTCTTCATTCTTTTTCTTTATCTCCTCACTCTCTTTTGTTATTTTTCTTTATCTCCTCTCTCTCTCTCTGTCTCTCTCCTCCTGTTGTCCCTTTCTCTGTGTCTCTCTTCTTTCTTCCCTTTCTTTCCCTCTCTTCCATGACACTTGGTTTTGCTGCTGCCTAAGCTTTCCTGTTCTTGTCCCTCAAAAGCAGAATGCCAAAAGTCTAATGTCGCTTAGTAGGTCCTCAACAAAGATGAATTTACTTAGTCTGGGTTTAGCTTCCCCACAGGTGGCTGGGGCTCCCTGCCACATTAAGCCTGACCTGGAGCTGATCTTATGAGCAGTGACTCCTGGACAGCAGCAGATCAGGTGGGTTCCACACTGGGCCTCCAGTGACAGGGCACTTCTCACCTCTGACCAGGCAGCATCACCCCAAGGATCCGGACGCCCGAGACAGGCTCAGACGACGCCATCAAAAACATCTTGGAACAAGCAAAGAAGGAAATCGAGTCCCAGAAGGGAGGTGAGTGTGAACAGTGGCCCCCTCCTCAACCCAACCCACTCCACCCCAGCCTCTCTCTCTGGAAGGCAGCATATGGTGCAGAGGGAAAGCAGGCAGGCCTTGGAGGCCGCCTTCTGAGAGCCATTCACTCTGTGGGAGCAAAAATGGGAGAGAAAATGAGAGAGACAGGGAGAGAAACAGGGAGAGACAGAGGGAGACAGAGAGAGGAGATAGACAGAGGAAAGGAGAAAGAGAGATAAAGACAGAGGGAGAGGGAAAGAGTCAAAGACAGAGACATAGGAAGAGAAGATGGAGAGAGACAGAGAAAGAGAAAGAGATTTAACCCAGATTGCTTTTTTTTTAATGGGATAGCTAGATGGCACAGGGGTAGAGTCAGAAGAACTTGAGTTCAAATATAATCTCAGACATTTCATACATATCTGCTGTGTGACCCTGGAAAAGTCACTTAATTGAGAGGGGGGGAAGGGAGGAAGAGAGGAAAGGAGGGAGGAAGGAAGGAGGGAAGGAAGGAACAATGAGACAAGGTAGGGAAGCACAAAGGAAGGGGGAGCACTGTGTTTGGTGCTAAGAATCCAAAGACAAAAAGATGGCATTACAGTTCCTGCCTTCAAGAAGTTACCTTCTGCTGCCATCATAATATTGGGCAGACAGTAGTGAGTCTACTGGACGTGTTTGACTAGAGTAGTGACCTGGTCAGTCTGTTTCTGCAGAAAATCATGAGTTGGGAGGAGCAGATTGAAAAGGGGAGAGCTCAAAGGGCAGTGTGGCCAGTTTGTGTAGCCTCCTCTCGAGGGGTTGGAAATAGAACTGGAGAGGTGGCTACAAGGAAGTAGACAGAGGCTAACAAAAGGGAAGAAGACTCCAAGGTTCCGAGCCTGAGAGATTAGGGGGATGCTGGTCCCTTTGGGAAACCATTTGGGGCCTTGAGGAGTTTGGTGGGCAAGGAATTCCAGGGTCAGGGGACCTTCCTGGAAAGCCCAGCTGGAGACTCAGTTATGATCACCAGGTATAACTGTATCAGCTAGTTCAGTGGCTCTTGAAGAATTAAAAGGCCCAAATTCAAATCTTGCCTAAACCACAGTGTGATCTTGAATGCCACTTCACTCCTTGGTCTCACTTTGTTTTCTGTCAAGTGATAAGAGTTGGACTCAATGGGCTCCTTAAAGCCAGAGCTTTCAGGTGTATCGATTTAGTTTGATGGTGTCTGCTGCCCCCTGGTGGATTCTAGCTGCACTAGGAACACCCAGTGCTCCCACTATGAACACCTTTTTGATGGGGACTGTCCTACCATCTTGGGTTCCAGAGCTTGCACTTTGGAAAAAGACAGACATCCATGTTTGGCTGGAAAACCAGAGATTCTCCCCCCACCAGGACTTTCACAAGGAGATAAAAGCTGAAAGGGACTCCGGAGACCATCTAGTCCAATCGCCCTTTTGTGAGAATAGGAAATAGCCCCAGAGAACCCCACCAGGACTTTCACAAGGAGATAAAAGCTGAAAGGGACTCCGGAGACCATCTAGTCCAATCGCCCTTTTGTGAGAATAGGAAATAGCCCCAGAGAAAGATGGTCCAAAGTTGGCTCAGCAGAGGCAGGATCCAAACCCTCATCCTTTGGCGCTTAAATGGGAAGGGAAGCCTTCTTTCTCCAGCCTTCTGCTGGAGTCTACATCCTCCTCCTCCTTGGTATTGGACCCTTCTTTCCCTAGTTAGTTAACAAACATCCCCAATGTAAAATATCAGTATATTGCTGAGAGTCAATAGAGAGCAAGCTTTCATGTTAAGAAGTCCTGGGTTCAAATCATGCATCCCCCACAGACTAGCTGTGTGGTCCTGGGCAAGTAACCTGCCTGAGCAACTCTTTAGGATTAAGTTTCAGAGCGGAGCTGATCTTCATTGGCAAAAGTAATTTCCTCACGGAGAGTTTTATATACCAGAAGAGTCAAACTCTGGGATAAAATAGCCTGAATCAAATTAAAATATAATTCGATTAGTCAATAAACATTTCTTAAGTTCCTTCTGTGTGCCAGACCCTGTGCTAGAAATACATAAAGATGCAAAAGAAATTCCCTGCCCTCAAGAAGCTTACATCTAACGGGGTAAACAACATGCAAACTAATATATACAAAACTAACTAGAGACAAAATAAAAAGGAAATAATTAACAGAAAGAATTAAGAAGGATTGGGGGGGAAAAAACTTCCTGTAGAAGATGGGATTTTAGTTGGGATTTCTTTAAAAGTAAGCTGGGAGGAGTCAATAATTACAACATGGTTCTGTAAATATATATATTACGACATAGATAATGAGAATTTGTGGTTTCTTAAAGTGCTGAAAGGAATCTGTTTCTCTTTGAGTTTAATATCCCTGGACTAGGGAATCATATGAATCATAGCTCCAGCCCTGTGCTTGGACTTAGGTTACAAAGACAAATATGAACAGCGTTTGCCAACAAGGAGCTACTACTCTACTCTGGTCAGACCCTCCGTAACTGGACATTAGGTCAGACATGATGAAAGAGAGAAAGAGAGAAACAGAGACACAGAGAGATAGACAGAGACAGAGACAGAGAGAGGGGGGTTCGCTAAGAGATATTCAAAAGCTGGCTGTGGTTACAGCTTTCTCGTAGAAGGAGCCGCAGGTTTGAAGTCAGAGTCTACCTAGTTTATCCCCTCCTCGTTTTAAAAATGGAGAACATAAAATCCAGCGGAAGGCAGTAGCTTGCCCAGCCACATAGCTGTTCATTATTAACACAGAGGTTAGACCCCCAAGTCTCCCCACTTTGCCTCCCTTATCTCAGCCTGGAATTAAAAGTGGGCCCCAAATAATTCACCAAATGGATAATCCATAGAGTGGATTATCATGAAATTACTGTATTGGTCCCCTGAAATGAAGCAGCATGGGGGAGAGGGGAATTGAAAGTCAGCCTTCCCTCCCAACCTCCACAGCCTCTGTCTTCCCCCTCCCTCACACCCTCCACAGGTGAAGCTAAGAACCCCTCCATCCCACTCAGCGTCCCCAATGGCACAAGCACCAGCACCTCAGAAGACGCCATCAAGAGCATCTTAGAGCAAGCACGGCGGGAGATGCAGGCCCAGCAACAGGCCCTGCTGGAAATGGAGTCATCCAGCCGTGGTGGGGGGCGCTCAGTGCCCCCCTCCCCCACCGAGCGCCCAACACTGGCCGCCGTCAGCCAGAATATTGTCCAGGCCTACATCAAACAGGAGGAGGGGCCGGCGGGACTGGGGGTGACCAGCAGCAGTGCCACACAGACCCCGCTCACCGTCCTGTCCCCCGCGGCCTTTGTCCAGAGCATCATCCGCAAGGTCAAGTCTGAGATCGGTGACGCCGGCTCCTACTTTGACCAGCACTGGGCCTCAGAACGCAGTGTCCTCAGCCGGCCCTACACATCTGTGTCTCCGTCCCTCTCCTCCTCTTCCTCCAGCTATTCCAGCCAAGCCAACGGGAGGCCCTGGCCCCGGGGGGAGCCCGGGGAGACCCTGATGAATGAGGAGGAGGTCCCAGCAGCCACCAATGGGGAGGATGAGCTGCCCAAGGTGGGGGAGATGAAGTTGGAGGGGGCCAGCTCAGAGCTGCCCGGCAGTGGACGGCTGGCGTATTACCCAGCTTATGTGCCCCGGACCCTGAAGCCCACAGTGCCTCCCCTCACGCCAGAGCAGTATGAGATGTACATGTACCGGGAGGTGGACACGCTAGAGCTGACCCGGCAGGTCAAGGAGAAGCTGGCCAAGAACGGCATCTGCCAAAGGATCTTTGGAGAGAAGGTAAGGGCTACCATACTGGGATCCATGGTGGGCAAGGGAATAAAACAGACTATGCAAGAAAAGCACTAAGTGCCAGCACTGAGATGCAGTCACTACCTAGGATAAAAACAGAAGATTGGGGGCATAAACTTCCTTCAAGAAGTTTACACTCTAATCAGAGGAGACAATCCATAAAGGAGGGCCCATGCCATGCTCCCCCATGTGCCACTGTCCAGAATGGACTAATGAAGGTGATCCTGAGAAAGGCAAGGACAGCTTCCTCTGAAAGGATCTCCCTTTAAAGCATCAGGGCTGTCAAGGCATTCAGTTTTGACCTACATTTACCATAGGCCATTGCCTTGTCTACAGAAGTCCAGAGAGTCTTTGGATCGGGATGCAGCTTGTCAGAAAGGCCAAAGTCCCTCCTCCTAACACCCCGGCACTGAGAGCCAGCCAAACTCAATTCAATTTAACACGTGTTATTAAGTTCCTTACTCGAAGAGAGGTACTCTACTAGGCACTAGAGATACAAATACAAAAGTGAAACTGTCCTGCCCTCAAGAAGTGTACATCCTACTAAAGGGATACATTGATTCATTCATGCAAAACACATTTACAAAGCGCCTACTATGTGCTCAACACTAGAGCTACAAAAACAAAAATGAAAGTCTATCCTCAAGCTTGCATTTTTGAAGGGCTGAGGAAAATCAGACTCTCATTGGCCTGAGCATAATGGCCTAGGGATTCTCTGGTCCACCTACAGGGCTGTTCTATCCAGGGGATTTTTTCCCAGAGCAGCCCTAGGGGAAACCATAGCATCACTTCCAATGGATCTGAAAATGACCCAGGGTGGGAGAAAATGACTCTGAGGTGGGAGAACTTACCCACTGTGACACCACTGACTGTCCCTCCTCTTTATCCCTCCAGGTGCTAGGCTTGTCCCAAGGCAGTGTGAGTGACATGCTGTCCCGGCCCAAGCCATGGAGCAAGCTGACGCAGAAAGGGCGCGAACCATTTATCCGGATGCAGCTCTGGCTCACAGATCAGTTGGGCCAGGGCATCAACCAGCAGCCCAACCCCACCCAGGGTAAGTCCCAAGACTGTGGGAGCCAGGCAGGAGGGACCCTGGGTCCTGGCCCAGATTCTCAGACTCACAACTCCAGGGCCAAAAAGTCCACTTAAACTTAACCACATTTTACAGATGGAGAAACTGAGACCCAGTAAGTCGATTAAGATCACACGGGTGGCAAACAAAATTGGGGTAGGATTTGAATTCCAGTCGTCCAAATCCCTTCTACTTCCTATTCTTTCAGAAACATAAATGGTGATCTCTGGAAATGGGTCGTGAATAGAGGAAAAGAATCCGGGACTAGGAAAGCAGGAATTTGAGCTAAACATTTGCCACAGAAACTCAGTGGCAAATCTATGTAGATTTAAAAATGCAAAAAGCTGCCTTCTCAGGTAGTGAGCAACCCCTTCCTAAGGAGAGAGAAAGAGTCTTTGAACAGAAGTTGAATACCCACTTGTGAGGATTGTTATAGCTTAATCGTTGTTGTTGTTCAATCATTTTTCAGTCATGTCTGGCTCTTTGTGATCCTGTTTGGGGTCTTCTTGGCAGAGATACTGAAGTGTTTTGCCATTTCCTTCCCCTACTTCATGGGGAAACTGAGGCAAACAGGGTGTAATGACTTGCCCAGAGTCAGAATGGTCAGAACAATAATAATAGCCTACATATTTTAATCTTTATTCAGCACTCTCCATATTTTCTGTCACTCGGTTCTCACAACATAGCAGGGAAGGAGGTGCTGTTATACCTATTGTGTGGATGAGTAAAGTATCTTGCCCAATCTCTCACAGCTAGTAAATGTCTGAGGCAGAATTTGAACTCAGGTCTTCTTGACTCCAAGCTAGGCACCCTATACAGTGGGCCACCTAGTTGGTTAAATGAGGCAAAATGTCCCCCCAAAAAAAAAAATCAAGCAGAGTTGAGGATAAGCCACCAATCAGGGGAAAAGGAATCAGACAAAGACTCCAAATGAAAGAGTAGAAAAGGATTCGCAAATTCTTCTGGTCCAATACCTCTTTTTTACAAATGAGGAAACTGAGTCCTAGAGGCTCTTAGATTTTGATCCAAACCTTACAGGTTTTACCTGGCATTCATGAATTTCTTTGGGGGTTATATATAAGTATGTATATACATATATGTATTTATATATTATATAATATATGTATATATATAGTAATATATTATATGATAGTGTAATATATCATAATATAGATATTATATATTATTTTTACTTTTATAATTATTTTTATATTTATATATTTGTTTTATTTTGTATTATTTATAATATATTAATTTTATTATTATTATTATTATTATTTTATATAGTTGGATACTCTTGGAATCCTATGTTTCATGCATTTAAAAACATTATCCTGGGGCAGCCAGGTGGCGCAGTGTAAAGAGCACCAGCCCTGAATTTAGGAGGACCTAAGTTTAAATCTGGTCTCAGACACTTAACACTTCCTAGCTGTGTGGCCGGGGGGGCAAGTCAGTTAACCCCAATTGCCTCAGAAAAAAAAAAAAAAAACATTATCCCAACAGGACTAATGCCAGCATGTGTTTTGTACAACTCTATGAAATTGTTATGGGGGAAGGGTGAGAGAAAGAAGAGAATTTGTGTCTCTATGCTTTTAAAAATAATAATAATAATAATAAGTTATTCTGGGGAGGGGCCAGTTCATAAGTCTCACCAGATTACCCAAAAAAAACATGATTCTCAAAAGCCATCAAGTCCAACCTGTC
This sequence comes from Sminthopsis crassicaudata, assembly GCF_048593235.1. NCBI lineage: Eukaryota > Metazoa > Chordata > Mammalia > Dasyuromorphia > Dasyuridae > Sminthopsis > Sminthopsis crassicaudata. The sequence continues at coordinate 30,352,202 of NC_133617.1, read as the reverse complement.
TTGTGGTACCCAGGAAAGGAACCTCTCAAAAAGTGGGGATTCCAACCCTGAGCTTGGACAATGTAGACACTTCCTTAAGGGTCCTATGCATCATTTGCTGGGAGACAGGGGAGAGGAGATTGATAAATCAAATCAATACATATTTCACAATAGCTAATATTCTAATATCTTGTAATGATGATAAATTTAAAGTTTGAAAAGCTCTTGACAAATACTAATTTTATACGCACAACTGTGGGAAGTAGGTATTATTGTTATCCCCATTTTACAGAGAAGGAAACTGAGGCTGAGAGAGATTAACTTGCCCAGGGTCACACACAGCTAGGAAGTCTTTGAACTTGGATCTTCCTGACTGTACCTAGCTGCCCCAGGTATGTCCCCTTTACTGACTGCCACCTGTCTCCTCCGAGTAGGGGGAGATATCACAAAATATAAAACCTGGTTCCTGCCTTCAAGGTAGCTACATTGTAGTCTGATAGAGGAGACACATGTAGAATAGTGGCTAGAAAATTTGTCTTTGGAGCCCAGAAGAGCAGTTCTGGCTGATCTTAAGTAAAACTGCCTGGGCTGCCCTTTTGTTGCACCACACTGCCCTCTCCAGGAACCCTAGCTGGACAGCTCTCCGATTCATTCTCCTTCATATCGAGTTAAAATCTGCCTTTCTGGCAGGTTTGCTCAGTGTCCTCTCCAGGGACAAATAGGATAAAGCAAGCCCCTCCTGTGCGTTGCAGTCCCTCACAATCTGGCCAGTAGTCAACATGTCCCCTCTCCATCATCTCTTCCCCAGTTGAAGCATCCCCCATTTCCTTGGAATAACGATACCATCTTCTTCCCACAGTTGTTGTGGGTATAAAATTAAATAATATTTGTAAAGAGCCTTGAAAATCTTAAATCTATTATAATTACAAGATATTAAAATACTAGCTATTATGAAATATGCATTGATTTGATTTATCAATCTCCCCTCTCCTGTCTCCCAGCGAATAATACATAGGATCCTTAAGGAAGAATCCACATTGTCCAAGCTGATCTACATCTATAAGCCCCCCTTAAGGAAGAGTCTAAACCAGTGGTCCTCAAACTTTTTAAATAGAGGGCCAGTTCACTGTCCCTCAGACAGGGCCAGACTGTAGTAAAAACAAAAACTCACTCTGTCTCCGCCCCTCAAACCATTTGCCATAACTCAGCAGCCGCATAAACATCCTTAGCGACCGCATCTGGCCCGAGGACCATAGTTTGAGAACTCCTGGTCTACATCTACATCCATAAGGCAATCTATAAGGCAATGATATGGGGCAGTGATGAGCTCTTGGGACAAATAAAAGGTTCTTCAGATCGGATGCAAATCGTATTTCTGGGTACTCTGTGATTCAGTATTTTAAAGGACAGATTGGAACTCTCATTTCTATCTAGCCCAAAGCACTGGATGACTTATGTAGGAATGGTCCAGTTGTACGGCCCGAAACTTTAACAGGACCTGTTTTTAGTAGTCCATACTAAATATATGTCCATCTCTAAGTCAGTTGATAAATTTCTCATTCCCTCTTCCCTGCTGGGCTGGGTCATTTCTTCCGGTCAGAAGCAATGTTCACATAGGTCCTTCTTTCACTTCCTTTGCTCCCCCCTTTAGGTCAAGGGCAATTACCTCCTCTTCTCCTCTGTGGGCTCAGGGTTAGCACATACCTCAGAACGGGTTCTTGCTTTGATAGGGAGCGTATAATGGACAGAAGTTGAGCTCAGCTCCTGGCACCCCATTGTAGGAAGGACATTGAGAAGCATCGGTGCTTCAGGAGGTCATGGAATCCTAAAATGGATTCAGAGCTGTATGAGATCGCCCAGTGCAATCATCTTTGTGTTTCCTGTGGTTCGAGGAGTTTATAGTATGTGTTTATAATATAATATAATTATATTAATTATAATTACACATCATATAAATACTTATAATATAATGTTTATATTATAGTCTGATGGAGGAGACAAGTGTAGAATAGTGGATAGATGGCTGACTTCGGAGACAGGAAAAACACTTCCGGCTAATCCTGAGTCATTTAACTTGCCGATGTCCATTCCTCCACCTATAACTCTCTAAGAAAATTACTGTTGCCCTCCTCACTGGAGAGAGTTTTCACACCCAGAATTCCCCACATGGATAAAATCACAAGTCTAAACCAAAAAACAGAAAATGATACTTAGACACAAATACCGGTGACCTGAACGAAGGCTTGAATTTTATACTTTGCAGTTGTGCATAGGACACCAAGCTGTTGGGAAAGCCAATGGCCCTGGATGAGAGATGGATTCCCAAAAGTCTAATAGGCTGGAATGAGGACTGATAATAAGATGGAGCCTCTAGGTGGCATCGAAATGCACAAAATGGTAGACCTGGATCAGGAAAACCTGAGTTCAAATCCAGCCTGCGAGGCTTCCTAGCTGTGAGACCTTGAGCAAGTCACTTGCCCTATTTTGCCTCAGTTTCCTCCTCTGTAAAATGAGCTGGAGAAGGAAATGGCAAACCTCTCCAGTATCTATGCCAAGAGAATTAAAAAGGGGTCATGGAGAAGCAGTCGTGACTGAAATGACTGGACAACCGATATGTATTTCCATAAATAGTAATACAAAAAGAGACTCCCCCCAAAAATGTCCCTTCCTGGGGATACACTCCAAATTATCAATGTCCCTTGTAAAATGTTGCCCTCAGAACAGAACAGATGGCCCCCAGACGGGGCCAGCCCAACACAGAGGACAGTCCTGGGCACTGTCTCCTGAACGAATGCAGTTTAGTTTAGTATTGCATTAGTTCTCTGGGAGGCATGACAGAGCCAAGTCAGGCTGTTCTTGCACTCATGGAAACTGCCCACAGAGGATCCATCTTGTACTCCCCCTCTCTTATACTTATGGATGATCAACTTGGCAGTATCGAGATAAAGACTCAGATGTGACTAAACAATAATAACACTCCCATTTTAGTGGGGCAGCTAGATGGCACAGTGGATAGCTCTGGGCCTGGAGGCAGGAGAACCTGAGTTCAAATCCAGCCTCAGACACTTATTAGCTGTTGACACTGGGCAAGTTACTTCATCCCGTTTGTCTCCATTTCTTCCTCTGTAAAATGAGCTGGAGAAGGAATGGCAAACCTCTCCAGTGTCTCTGCCAAGAAAACCCCAAAAGGGAGTTATAAAGAAGTCATTTCACCCTGTTGGACTCAGTTTCCTCATCTGTAAAATGAGCTAGAGAAGGAAATGGCAAAATGTTCCAGAATCTTTGCCAAGAAAATCCCAAAATGGGGTTTTCACAAATATAACTGAAATGACTGGACAGCAACAAACTGAGGCACAGAACCTCAGACACGTCTGTAACCCCGTGTTAATCTCTAAATACAGAAGTATGAGAGATGCCATAAAGTAATGCATGAGGAATTCCCTAGTGAGGAGGACAGAGAAGTGCTCTTGGAGTTCAGAACAGGGAGGGCAATGTGTGGGAACTGAAAAAGCTTCAGAATCCAGGGCCTGGATTCAAATCCAAGCTCTGATATTTGTTAACTATGTGATTCTAGGCGAGTCACTTCTCTGTGTGCCTCAGTTTCTTAATCCATAAAACCAAGGGAGCTAAACCCATTGACTACTAAGCTCTTTTAGCTCTAAAATAAGAATCCTATTCTTTCTCTGAGCTCTGGTTTCCTCATTTGTAAAATGGAGATAATATTCACAGTCTGCTTCCTATATTTGATAAAAGCCACGTCAACCTTAAAGCACTATAGAATTAAAGACATTATTACTGTTTTGCCTGAGTAACTCTAGGTGATTTCAAAGAGATGAAAAAGATGGATAAGGTTTTGGGCAAACAGGGTGAGGAAATGTTAAAGAGAAGATGTGGATGGAGTTTTCAAACCAGGATTTTCCCACACTATTAGAAATCATCATTCTAGTCTGCTTCTCTCTCTCTCTCTCTCTCTCTCTCTCTCTCTCTCTCTCTCTCTCTCTCTCTCTCTCTCTCTCTCTCTCTCTCTCTCTCTCTGTGTGTGTGTGTGTGTGTGTGTGTGTTTCTGTCTGTCTCTGTAATCTACCTCTCTCTTTCTTTCTCAATCTCATCCTTTCGCTCACTCTGTCTCTGTTTCTCTCTGTCTCTGTGTCTCTCTGTGTATCTCCCTCTCTTACACATTCACTCTTACTCTTTCACTCTCATTTGCTGTCTTTTACTGTCTCTGTCTTTATCTCTCTTACACACTTTCTCAGTCTCACTCTCACTCTTTTTCACTGTCTCTCTGTCTCTATTTCTGTCTGTTTCTGTCTTTCTGTCTCTCTCTATTTCTCTGTGTGTCTCTCTCCTTCTCTGTCTGTTTTTCTCTCTACTCTGTCTCTGTCTCTCTCTGTTTCTTTATCTCTCTTCTCTGTCTTTTGCTGTGGCTACCACTCTGTGTCTCTTTGTCTCTGTTTTTCTCTGCCTCTCTGTGTGTGTCTCTTTCTGTGTCCCTCTATATCAATCTCTCTTACACACTCCTTCTCACTCTCATTCTCCCATTCAATCACTCACTCTCTTTCACTGTCTCTCTATATCTCTCTGTGTCTATCTGCCTCTCTTACACTCTCTCTCTCTCACTCCCTTTTATTCTCTGTCTCTGTCTCTTTCTGTCTCTCTTTCTCTCTCTCTTTTACAAAAACACACATATACATAAGATCACCCCAAAGCACAAGTATAAATGTCTTAGATAAGGTATAGGTTGTCATGCACATGAACTTTGTAGATGACTCAAAGCTAAGAAAGAAAGTTAACGTCCTGAATGAACTGGGATTCAAAAAGATATAGAAAGGAGGAAATTTTGTTCAGGGAACTGAATCTAAGATGAAATTTAAGGAAGATAAATGTCAAATCTTATATTGAGGTTTAAGAAATCAGTTTCTCGCATCCTAGGGAGAATTGTATGTCAGAAGTTTATCCGAAAAGTAGCTAGGAGTTTAAGAGAGCATGATATCACCAGGATTCATAGGATTATAGGATTAATAATAAATATAGCATTTACTTAGCACTTTAATGTTTGCAAGACATTTTACAACTACCAATTTATTGGTCTCCTCTCCTCGATACTGAGAGTTACTTTGTTTTATTATTTCTATTTTACAGCTGAAGAAAATGAGGCAGAGTTAAGTGACTTGCTCAGGGTCACAGAGCCAGTTAGTGTCTGAAGCTGGATTTGCAACTCCAAGGGCAGCACACTCTATATTGTGTCACATAGCTGGAAGGGACTCTTAGAGGCACTCTTGTTTGATTCCCCTCATTTTACAGATGGAGAAACTGAGGCCTCCAGAGTGGAGTCACAAGGTAGTGAGCTGTTGCACCAGAGAATTGGCTTCTGCTTTCCCTTGACCTTGACATTCTGTTTGCTAAGAGCAGGTGTCTTCCACCCAGAACAACCTACATCAAGCACAGTGCTCAGGAAGCCCATTGGGACCGAGGGAGTCCCAGACAATGCCCCAAACTGGCAGCAGACCCGTGCAGCTGCAGGCCCGGGCCCTGGAGTGCTTGGCTGCATTCCAGATGTGAGGTTCAGCAGAAGGGCCTTCCCCTTAAAGAGCGCTTCACAGCTGGGTATCCCACAGCTACCCCGCTCCCAATGAAGGGGGAGGGATTTCTCCTTCCTTGAAGGCTTTGAAATGAAGATAAATAAATCCCAGCTGCCCAGGGCAGGTCGAGGCAGAAGAATGGGGCACAGGACCCTGATCCTTTCCAGTGATTGGATCCCAGAAAATCCTCTGCACATTTGTCCCCTATTGCTAATATTTCTAGATCATTCCATATGACATCACCTCTGGAACCATCCTATCCCACCCCTCCCCAGATGGAGAGTAGAGCCCCCTCTCTGTTCCTTTCTCATCTATCCTGGGACTCCCCTCTCTCCTCATCCTCTGGGTCTCCCCTACTTCAGACCATACCACATCCCCAGAGGGCCGGTGCCCATGGAAATGGAAAGACGGAGATGCAGGGGGGACCCTGTGCCGGATGTGGGGGAGGAGGATGACTATTAACTAAGCATCCAGCTCCTTCCACTTGCCAAGGAACCCTTTGTCACATCTCTTATTTTAATTAACTTGCCTCATTAGAAATGCCCACATTGTGCATAATAAATATTCCAGACACTTCTGTATTTGTCTTCTTGGAATTCTTAAGCAGAAGAGAAAATCTCTCTCAGTCTCATTCAGTCAGTCTGTCTGTCCCCCACTTTTTTTCTTCTCTTCTCTTTCCTTTCTTTCTATATCTGTCTCCCCCTTTCTTTTTCTCTGTCTCCCCTTTCTCTCTTTTCTCTATCTTTATCTGTTTTCTCCTCTCTCTCTCTCTCTTTCTCTCTCTCTCTCTCTCTCTCTCTCTCTCTCTCTCTCTCTCTCTCTCTCTCTCGATATATCTTTATAAATATTTCTTTCCATCTCCCCTTTTCTTTCTCTCTGTCTCCCCTTTATCCTCTCTTTCTCTTTCTCTCCCCTCTTTCTATATCTATCTATCTCTTTCCCTCTCCCTCTTTCTTTGTCTCCCCTTTTTCTCTTTTCTGTCTCTTTTTTCTCTTTCTCTCTCCCCTCTCTCTCCTTTTTTTCTGTATCTATCTCTACTTGTCTCTTTGTCTCCTCTTTCTTTCTCTGTCTCCCCTTTCTTTCTTTTCTCTTTGTTTTCCTTTCTCTCCCTTTTTTCTGTATCTCTCTCTCCCTTTTCTCTCTGACTCTCCTTTCTCTCTCCTTCCCCTTCTCACCTTTCTCCCTGTATCTGTCTCTTTCCCCCTCTCCCTTTTTCTCTTTCTATCTCCCTTTCTCTCCATTCTCCATCCCATCTCTGTCTTCCCTTCTCTCCCTTTTCTCCATCCCTTGATCCCAATCTCGCTTTTTTCTCTGTGTCTCTGTCTCTCTCTCCTATTTTTCTGTCTCAGATGCGAGCTCTGTCTCTGGCCCTCCTCCCCTATCTCTATCTCTCACTCCCCTTCTCTTCTCTTCCTCCCCCATCCTCATTCTTTTCTCCTCTTCCCCTCAGGTTTTATTAAAGCCATAACATCTCCCAGTTAATCCAAGGCGGCGTCTCCTGTCATGTCCCGGCAGCCTGTCCCATACATCTTCCGCGGCACACTGTGCTGACACTTTCGACTTACTTGCTGGTCCTTTAATTAGTATGTTCTACAAGATAAGGCTGTCCTCCAGATCTCTCCAACGTTTTGTCAAAAATGGTCCTGAAAGTCAGCTCATCAGCGGGGCTGGCATTCTGCCTGGAATATGGAAATCGCCCTGGTCTTTTTATGTTAATTAGCTGGATTTCTTTCTCCTCTGTGGCTGTCATGCTGTCCTCTCTGGGGGAATTAGTTTGAAAAGCTGCCTTTTGTTTTTTGGTTGGTTTTTGATGGAGAAACTTTGACACTCCTCAGCCCACAGATCACACCCTCTGCCCCCCCAAAATGTAGCCAACTAACTCTCATTGCTGGCATCTGGTGCAAGAGAGCTGGCTTCAGTGTCAAAAGGTCTGAGTTCAAATCTCCCCTGCAGGACACAGTACTCGCATCTCCTTGGGCATATGACTTAACCTCCCTGGACCTCTTCTGTAAAATGAGATGCTCCCTGGGGTCCCTTCCATCTCCATGGCTGTGATCCCATAAATCAACAGCCCCAAGAGGACGGGCATTGAGGGCCCCTACCCTTGCCCTTCCTGTGTCTCTATCAGACAGGGCACAGGCAGGAAGAAGCTTCCTGCTGGCTCCCCTGGGGGAGAGGGCACCGCAGGACCCAAGTGACATCAGCAAGCTTTGGAGGAAAGGGGTTACCGAGGCAACAGGATTTTGAGGAGACTTGTCTTTGTGTCTGAAACCAAAGCCTGAAGGGCCTGCGTTCATCAGCCTAGTGCTAGAAAGAACCTCCCAGACCGTCTAATCCAGCCCCTCATTCTAGACAGAGGGGAAGCAAGCCCCAGAAAGGGGCTTAATGCAGCTGCCGTGACTCTGGGTCACATTGTCATCTCCCGCCCAAGGACAAATGGGAATTTAATGAAAGATAGTATGACGTATTGGATGGATTTCAGGACTGGAAGGGAGAGTGACCCGGCTTAGAATCCCACCTAAGACACAGACTGGTAGGACCACAGGCAAATCATCTGTAAAATGGGAATAATACCCATAGCAGCAGCCTCACCTTGCAGGCTCCAGTGAGATTGTCGCTAATCAAATAGGAAGCTTTTATTAAGTCCGTACTGTGTGAAAAAGCCATCCCCACTCTGCTTCCAGTTCCTGTTACCCGTCTGTCCTCAGCCCTTTGCAATGTGGCTCCCGACCTCCTCGTTCTCCTGAAACTGCTCTTTTATTGTCAAATGGGTCACTCCTCCTGTGCATCTGGCTCCTTCCCAGCACCCATGCAACACACCCAAACTGGGTGTTTACCAGAGTTCTGTCCTAGGCCCTCTACTTTCTATATATAGTCTGTCTCTCTCTGTCTCTGTCTTACTCTCATTCTGTCTGTGTCTTTGTGTCTCTGTCTGTCTCTGTCTTCTCTCTCTTTGTCTCTGCCTCTCCTCTCTGTCTCTGTCTTTTTTTTCTCTGTCTCTGTTTCTCTTTTTCTCTTTCTCACTCTGTCTGTCTGTGTGTCTCTTGTTTCATTTTCTCTATCTGTCTCTCTATATCTATCCATGTTTGTGTCTCTCTGTCTCTCTTTTTCTCTGTCTCTGTGTGTGTGTTGTCTCTTTTTCTCTGTATGTCTGTCTATCTGTCTATATCTGTGTCTATCTCTCTGTCTCTCTGTCCCTGCCTCTCTCTGTGTGTCTGTGTCTCTCTCTCTGCCTCCACCCACCCCTTTTTCTTTTGCTGACTTTAAGGACCATGGGACTTTTCCAAGTAGCTTCCTTCCCTCTGTGTGTCCCCGTTCCTCCCCTCCATTAGAAGGTGAGTTCCTTGAGAGCAGGGTCTGGGTGACTTTGCCATGTGTGTGCCCCAGCACTTGGCAGTGTACCTGGTACACTGTAAGTAAAACTTTATAAATGCTTCGCTCATTCATTTTCTTCCCTGTTCCTCCCTGTTTCTTGGTCCTGCCTTGTCCCTGGGACTCATGACAGCGAGTCCAGGAGAAGCCCGATCCACACCATCGCCACCACCCAGCCCAGGGGAGCCCGAGAAGAGCTCCCAGGAGCCCCTGAGCCTGACCCTGGAGAGCAGCAAGGAAAACCAGCAGCCTGAAGGTCGATCCAGCTCCTCGCTGAGTGGGAAGATGTATGCCAACAACCAGGCCCCCGGAGGGATTCAGGAGATCGTGGCCATGTCCCCCGAGCTAGATACCTACTCCATCACCAAGAAGGTCAAGGAGGTGCTGACGGACAATAACCTAGGTATGGGGGATGAGGGGACAGTCCGAGCTAATCCAAAGGGCTCCAAAGCTCCCTGACCTTATGCTGTACATCTGACCCAGCTCCTGCCCTTCAGGGTAAACCCCTCGATCCCAAGCCCTCGCACCACAGCCTCCGAGCTGCAAAAGCCAAGACCCCCTCCCAAGAAGTCTTTTCCTTTTACAGATAAGGAAACTGGGAGCCAGAGCTCTTAAATGACATATAGAATTTGGTGGGTGGGGATGTGTATTGTGTACCTGTGTCCATGCAGATTGTGTGTGTAATAAATGTATTATTGTATATGTGTGTTCTGGATGTATGGTGTGTATGTATGTACATACATGTGATATGTTTATTATTTGTGTGCCTATTTGTCTTGTATTCTATCTGTGTATGCTTTTATGTATATGTTTTATATGTATTATGTATGTATGTCTGTACGTGTGTATTATATACTTAGGTGTGTATGGCATATGCAAATAAGTATTGTGTATTACATGTGTGTGCACATTGTGTGTTGTATGATAAGGATATTGCTGGGCATGTATGACTGTGTGTGCGCATCTTGTATGTGTAATGTGTGCATATATTGTGTGTGTATGTTTTATGTCTGCCTGTGTGCCTTCATGTAAAAGTAGGGAATGTATTGTGTGTCTTATGTGTCACATTATATTAAATGTAGCATGTACCTTGTGTATTATGTGATGAGTGTGTGCTGTGTACATATATATGTGTGAGTATGTGTGTTTGTATGTATATATTACATGTACATATTATGTGTACTTATATAGGTGTGTTTTGTGTGTGTTTGTATGTCTGTATCTATATAAAACGTTAATTTAGATGTATGTGTTTGTGTGGTGATATATATTTATTGTGTGTGCACCAGTACGTGTATTATATGGGTGTTAGGGCAACAAGAATCAGCAAGACCAGGGTTCAAAGTCTCGTCACCCTATTTGCCTCAATTTCCTTATCTGTAAAATGAGTTGAGAGAGTAAACGACTCCAATGTTTTCCCAAGATGACTCTGAATGGGGTCATGGAGAGTGGGACTCAACTGAAAAATGACTGAAGAGCTGTGTATTTGTATATTGTGTGCCTGTATTTGCCTATATTATTACTTCTCTGTATTTGTATTGTATGCGATACATTGTGTATGTGCATGTGTTGCCTAAGTGCATTCCGTGTGTGTGCATTGTGGGTGTGTGAATATACATGTGACACCATACCTGACCCATTTAAGCATTTAATGCTTGTTGTCTTGACTTATAGGCTCTGTAGCCAAGTCTCAGACACCATGTGGTCCAGCCTTTGACAATGAGGGAACTGAGGTCCAAAGTCACACAGAGAATAAATGGGAGGAACGGAATTTGAACCCAGTCCCCCTGACCCCAAACCCAGTGCTCCTTGCATTTCACTGTGCTGCCTGTTGATTGATTGAGTCCCAGCTCTGACCCTTATTAGAGCAGCTCTGTAACTGAGATCCCTGGATGCCAATCATGGTTCCAGTGGAGCTCTGTGAGCCTGGGCCAATCACTGCCTGCCCTACAGGAGAGGGAGGTTTAACAAAAGCGGGGCGGTGGGGGGGGAGAGCTTTAAAGCCCTCAGAGAGCTAATTTGTTTGTTTGTTCATTTATTTGTTTATTTATTTGTAAATGATTTATCAATTTACAAAAATCATTTAATAGCATCCCCTCTGCCCAGTAAGGTAGTCACTTGGGACAGTTGGGCTTATATTGGACCAGACCTGCCATTATTAATTCTGGAGATGAGGGTGGAAGCCTGCAGGGGTGCTCTAAAATAGACACATCCCCCCTTTGCCAAAGGACTTCTAAATCCCCTGCAGACCCTGATGGAGTCGTCCTTCCCACCCCTAGGTCAGCGGCTCTTTGGGGAGAGCATTCTGGGCTTGACACAGGGCTCAGTGTCGGACCTCCTGTCTCGCCCCAAACCGTGGCACAAGCTAAGCCTGAAAGGCAGGGAGCCCTTCGTGCGGATGCAGTTGTGGTTGAATGACCCCCACAATGTGGAGAAGCTCCGGGACATGAAGAAGATGGAAAAGAAAGGTGAGACCTAGTTAGCAGAACAGGAAAAAAGATCCAGAAGCCAAAATTATCTTCTCTGGGCTTCAGTTTCCAAGAATCAAATCAAATCAGTAGACCTAGGTTCCAACAATAATAATAACTGATGTTAATAATAAGAATATAGAAATAGGCTGTATTATACAAACAGGACCTGAGTTCGAATCAGTGCTCTTCCACATGCTTCCTGTGTGACCCTGGACAAAGCATTTCAACTCTCCAAACCTTAGCTTCTTCCTCTGTAAAATGAGGGGATCTGGAATAGATGATCCTTTCTGATCCTACATGTATGACCCAAAAACCTGGCAGGGCATGGAAGGGGAGAGTATCTAGATTGAAAAGGGAATTTACCAGACTTAAGATTCCATTGATATAGGGAATCAACAGGTCCCCTCTATTAATGCAAATTGGTCTTCCCTCTGTAATTTATAGTCTGGAGAGATGCCTGAGGCTACTAAGGAGTTAAGTGCTTTGCACAGGAACACATCTCTAGCATGGGTCAGAAATGAGACTTGAACTTGCCTTCCTGACTGAGGATAACTTTATGTTCATTATGTCAAACTCTAATGTCAATCATTATTATTATTATTATTATTATTTCAGTATTTCAGAGAGTAGCAATGGAGCTATTCCCTGCACTCCCTACATCCACAGAGTTCACAACCCATCCAGACCTTCCCAGCATTATTATTATTGTTACTTCAGTGATTCTGTGATCATAGCAATGGGGTCATTGCCTGCACTTTCCACACCAACAGAATTCACAACCCATCCAGACCTTCCAAGCACTATTATAATTTTTGTTAGTTCAGTATTTCAGATAGGAGCAATGGGGCCATTCCCTGCACTCTCTACACTGACAGAGTCCAGAACTTCCAAGCATCATTATTATTGTTGTTATTTCAATATTTCAATGACTCTGTGATGATAGCAATAGGGCCATTCCCTGCACTCTCCACACCGACAGAATTCACAACCCATCCAGACCTTCCCAGCATTATTATTATTGTTACTTCAGTGATTCTGTGATCATAGCAATGGGGCCATTCCCTGCACTCTCCACACCGACAGAATTCACAACCCATCCAGACCTTCCAAGCATTACTATTATTTTTGTTAGTTTAATGTTCAGTTTTTCAGATAAGAGCCATTCCCTGCACTCCCTACACCCACAGAGTTCACAACCCATCCAGACCTTCCAAGCATTATTATTTTTTTTGTTAGTTTAATGTTCAATTTTTCAGATAGGAGCCATTCCCTGCACTCCCTATACCACAGAGTTCACAATCCATCCAGATCTTCCAAGCATTATTATTATTTTGGTTAGTTCAGTATTTCAGATAGGAGCAATGGGGCCATTCCCTGTACTCCCTACACCCACAGAGTTCACAATCCATCCAGACCTTCCCAGCATAATTATTATTATTTTTGTTAGTTCAATGTTCAGTTTTTCAGATAGGAGCCATTCCCTGCACTCACTACACCACAGAGTTCACAACCCATCCAGACTTTCCAAGAATTATTATTATTTTTGTTAATTCAGTATTTCACATAGGAGCAATGGGGCCATTCCCTGTACTCCCTATACCGATAGAGTTCACAACCCATCCAGACCTTCCAAGCATTATTATTACTTTTGTTAATTCAATGTTCAGTTTTTCAGATAGAAGCCATTCCCTGCACTCCCTATACTTACAGAGTTCACAACCCATCCAGACCTTCCCAGCATTATTATTATTATTATTGTTCAGTATTTCAGATAGGAGCAATGGGGCCATTCCCTGTACTCCCTACACCACAGAGTTCACAATCCATCCAGATCTTCCAAGCATTATTATTATTATTTCTGTTAGTTCAATGTTCAGTTTTTCAGATAGGAGCCATTCCCTGCACTCCCTATACTGACAGAGTTCACAACCCATCCAGACCTTCCCAGCATTATTATTATTGTTACTTCAGTGATTCTGTGATCATAGCAATGGGGCCATTCCCTGCACTCTCCACACCGACAGAATTCACAACCCATCCAGACCTTCCAAGCATTACTATTATTTTTGTTAGTTTAATGTTCAGTTTTTCAGATAGGAGCCATTCCCTGCACTCCCTATACCACAGAGTTCACAATCCATCCAGACTTTCCAAGGATTATTATTATTTTGGTTAGTTCAGTATTTCAGATAGGAGCAATGGGGCCATTCCCTGTACTCCTTATGCCGATAGAGTTCACAACCCATCCAGACCTTCCTAGCATTATCATTATTATTATTATTTCAGTATTTCAGTGATTCTGTGATAGTAGCAATGGGGCCCCTCCATACACTGACTCCCTATACTGACATCCATTATGGTGCTTGTTTCCATCCTTCTATCAATTTTTCCACCTGACACACTGGAAGTCACACCCCCAAGCCAGGGTTTCTTCATTTTCTTTATATCATGAACCCTTCTTGGAGTCCTCTGAATTATCCCTTCTTAGAAGAATAACTTGTCTTCATTTTAATGGATGTAAGATAGAAATTCAGCAAGAGATAAATGAAAATAAAGATGTAATTTTGTTCTCCATCCAAGTTCACAGACCTCCTGAAATCTAGAGAACCCTAGATTAAGGGACCCTGCTCTCTAGGCCTTTTCATATTAAAAGGGTTCCAAGATAGAAGGAAGGAGTGTTCCACATCAGCTGGACCTCACTTACACTTCATGACTCTTCCCTTAATTATCCTTCCCTTTCCAGGTGTTTATTCTCCTGATGATTACCTTTGGAAAGGCAGAGTGGTACAGTGAAGAGAAAGCCAATCTTGGGGCACAGAAAGGCCTACTTCTAGTCTGGCTTCTGACCCATTCTATCTGGGCAAGTCACAGAACTTTCTCCATGGCCCAAACAACTCTAAGGAGATAAGGTGAAGAGCAGCTACTGATTTATATAGTTAGAAGAAGTTTGCTCATGGGAAGATCCCTATGCAGATAAAATCACATCTTGTCTGAAACACAGAATGGAAAATGGATAGGTTAATGGATGGATGGTGGATAGATAGGTGATTGGACAGAGAAATGATAGATATATTGATTAATGATGGATAGAAAGATAACTGAATAGAAAGAGAGAAACATTGGTGGATTATGGATAGAATTGCTAATTGATTGTATAGAGAGGGGTAGATGGATAGTTATAAATACATTGATGATGGATGTATAGAAAGACGATTGATAATGGATAATTAATTGATAATGATTGGATCAGTACAATAATTAATGGTAGACAGAGAGATAAATACATTGAATGATGATGGATAGATAAATAGATAGGTAGATGATGAGAGAGATGGTTAATGACTATTGATACATTGATGATGAATAAGTAGCTAGCCAGATGAATTGATAGATAGAGATAATTGGATAGAGAATATGGTTAGATCCACTGACTGATGATGGATAGAAAGATAATAGATGCTTGAATAGAGAGATAGATTCTTTGATTGATGGTGGATCCATAGATGAAAGGTGATTGAATAGAGAGACAAATACATTCATTGATAATGTATAGATAGAAAGACAGGTAGATGATTGAATAGAGAAGCATAGATGGATAGATAGAGTGGTAAACTAGACAGATAGAAACATAGATGGATAGAGAGACAGATATCTGCTGCTATCTCCTCAGGCCTACCATGGGTACCCCCTTGCCTTTTGGAAGACTCATAATTTCTTCAGAGACTTCAATATCCCGTGACTCACAACCTGATTGTGAAAATATTCTTTAAAAAAAAATGACTCTTGTTTCAGGGAGTAGCTTAAAGTCATTAAGAACGCTGCTCATTTTCCCACAGGAAATTCACCCATTCTCCTCCTTTGAGTTCTGAGCCCAGTTCTGATTCAGTTCAAGAAACAGTATCCATAACGATCTGATGTGAGAGGCAGAGTGAAACAGTGGAGGGAAATCTGGCCTCTGAAGGCCCAAGTTCAGGCCCTGCCCCTTTCCTTCCCTAGCCATATGGGCCCTGGACAGCTCCTTCAACCTGTAAATTACAGCTTGGTGGCTTTGCTAGATGGAATTTCTTCATTGGCAGTTTCCCCCATCAGTGACATCACAGGTCCAGTGTCCAAAGCCAGTCAAGTCTTTATCAAATGTCTGCTGCATGCTAGGCATAGGTGAGACACAAAAACAAAAAGACCTTACCCTCAGAGAGCTTACATTTTAAAGGAGAAAGAGGGGGGGAATCATTTTATTATTTTTATTCTTAATATTCCTGAGTCCCTGAAGGTAGAATTAGCTCTAGGGGATCAGGATGGCTATGTAATCAGCATGCCTGGCCTGGGCTTCTCCCTCAGCCTACCTGAAACGCCGCTACGGGCTCATCAGCACCGGCTCCGACAGCGAGTCACCCATCGCGCGCTCCGAGTGCCCCAGCCCAGGACTTCAGCCCCAGGATCTGAGCCTCCTGCAGATTAAGAAGCCCAGGGTGGTCCTGGCCCCCGAGGAGAAGGAGGCCCTGAAGAAGGCTTACCAGCTGGAGCCCTACCCATCCCAACAGACCATCGAGCTGCTCTCTTTCCAGCTTAACCTCAAAACCAATACCGTCATCAACTGGTTCCACAATTATAGGTGATTTGGGGATCTCAGCGCTGAGGGGGGTGGAGAAGCTGGGGAGGGATATCTGCTGTAGGGAGGAGGGAATAAAGGTGGCTGAGGTTAGAGAGAGAAGGATGGTCATGCTGGAAAGGGTGGGCATTATTAGAACCAGAAAGATTGAGGGATGTATGCCATGAAAGTAAATGGAGGGGACCCAAGACATGGGAGTCAGGGATCAATGTTATAATCAGTGAAGACTGGGGTCATTGAGGCAGAGGAGGGAAGAGAGGGGCCGGGTGAGTGAGGGTGATGGGTTCAGGGGAGGGAAGAATAAATAGTGTCTGAGGTAGATCTGAAACCAGGCCTAATTATTTCCAGGCCCAACCCCTTTTTCACTCATTGCTCCTCTGTCCTAGGTACCTAAAAGGTTTATAAAGCACCAGCTATGGGCCACATGCAGCACTAAGTGCTTTGCAAACCTTATAGAGCATTCCATATGGGAAAAGAGAGACCAGTTGTGGTCAGGAAGAGAAGAATGGACAGGGAAGAGGGAGTGGGGGCATCTGGGTGAACTGGAGGGAGGAATAAGGTTGGGGGGAATAGAACTGAGAACAGGAGATGGAAGAAGGGCAGCAGGAGGAAGGGGTAAATAGGATGGAATAAATAAGTGGGAACTTATGTCAAGTGGCTGGAGGGATGGACGAAGTGGGGAGGGTGAGGTCAGAGCATGAAGAGATGGCTCTGATGAGGGGCAGGGGAAGGGTTTCTGAATGAATAACAAGGAAGGGCTGAAGTCCTGAGGATGCAGGGAGTGGGAGGGCTTATGGTTAGGGCATGAGGAATGGAAGGATGAAAGAGTGAGAGCTGGGAAAATGGATATATGGGACAAAGTGAAGGATGGGAGTGGGAGCAGCCAGGTAAAGGGATGAAAGGAGTAGGGGGCAACTGGGGTCATTGGAAAAAAGAATGAATGGGATGTTCAAGTCGGGGATTAGAACTAGATTTCTTCTGTTATTGAGCCCAGGGCTTTGAGATTTTAATTTGCTTTGCTAATTTCTAAATAAATTTGCTAGGGACCACTAGGTGGCAAAGTGGATAGAGAGCATCAGTCCTGAAGTCAGGAGAACCTAAGTTCAAATTCAGCCTTACTAGCTGTGTAACTCTGGACAAGTCACTTAACTCCAATTGCCTAACAATAAAATAAACAAATTGATTGATTGATTGATTTGGTGATTTCTCCCATAAACAATAATAGGTGTGAGAGTGGGAAGGCAGGGAAGGTAGCACAGGCCTTCTAATTGAGAAATCAGATCCATCCACTTTTTGGTTCCTAGCTCAATGGTCCAAGTTGGTCAGTGATTGCATCTTCTTGGGCAGTGAAGGAGTTTGGGAGACTTAGGCAACCAACCATCCCCAAGTCAGTTTGGAAGCATTTCACCTAAGCCACTCTCTCCCTCCATCCCAAGGGATCCTCCTGATTAAGAGGGCAAAGGACAAAGACAGCATTAAGGAAAGGCAGAAGGGGGTCAGAACCACTCTTAGAGCCAGCAGCAATAGGCTAGAAGTAAGCTCAGAGACCCCCCACTGCTCTCTCAGGAGCACCCTGAGTGACCTACCTTGGGACCTAGTAGTCAGGCAGTGTTCAAGTCCAGGTCAGTCCAGTCCCAAGTCCAACCTTTCCCCTACCATGACTCCAAATGGAGTTGAATGCTCTTCATAATGATATGAAGACACTGCATCCCCTGACCAGATCCAGCAGGATGGGCAAGGGAACAGGTCCCAGATGAAAACTTGGCTGCAAGTACAGGGTACTCCCCCATAACCCTGGGGAGCTAAGCAGAAATGGGCAAAGGACGGGCCTACCTCACGGCCCCCTGCTCAGGGATGCTGGTTTTAGTCTGCCCATTTGAGGGCAATTTATAATGGCTTTTGAGGGCAGTGGAGAGAACCCCAAACTGGAGAGGTCCAGCCCAGCATCTGCACAATGTTCATGCACAATGACCTTGGTCATATCCCTTCATCTCTGGATCTAAGTTTATTGTCTTGTAAAATAAGAAAGTTGAAATCATTTCCTGCTCTAATACATTCTAAGCTCTATCCCAGCCTTGACATCCCCTGTTTTAAGTCTCCTCCCAGTTCTGCCATTCCTTGTTCTAAGTCCCCTCCCAGCTCTACCATTCCTTGTTCTAAGTCCCCTCCTGGTTCTGTCACTTGGTGCTCTAAGTCCCCTCCTGTTAGGATTACAAGGTGAGAACTGTCTCACCTTGTCTGGGACTCTTGTTCTGTAGTATATTATATTATACATTATATTGGGAGTTTTGTGAGAGCAGAATTCATATTTTTGCCTTTCTTTGTAGGTCTAAGTTTAGCCAATCTCTGGCACCTAATAAGTGCTTTTTACAAATATGCTTATTGACTTAAATCATCTGTAGTAGAATAACTGATCATCTGACTTATTTGCTGAAGAAAATGACAGATTTAACTTAACGCCTCCAGCTCCTCTCAGTTTTGTTGCTCAGGATAAGGAAAGGCCAGGGGGGCTAACAGTCTCCCCTCCCACTGACGTTCTGCTTCCGCCACAGGTCCAGGATGCGCCGAGAGATGCTGGTGGAGGGCACCCAGGACAATGACACTGATCTGGAACAGAGCAGCTGCCCCAGCTTCCCGCCAGCCAGCAACTCCCACCAGAGGCCCACCCCACCGAGCCCAGACTCAGAGGCTGAAGAACAGAAACCCACAGTGCAGGAGCTGGACGTCCAGATTGCCAGTGACAGCTTTGCCCCTCTCCCTGCCCAGGGCAAGACCTTGATCGTGATCAAGCAAGAACAGGAGGAGGCGGAGGAAACAGAGGGGGACTCGGGGCTTCGGGACTCAGGGGAGGCAGAAATGGGCCCGAGTCTCAAAGAAGAAGTGCCGGAACCCACAGTCCTAGAAGATCCGAAGAGGACCCCGGGGGCCCTCCTGCATGGTAATGGCATGCACCAGGAACCCGCCACCCCAGACTGCCCCCTCCTCCACCTGCCCCAAGAGATTGAGGATGGGGACCGGCTCCACCCCGACCCCATCAGCTTTAAATCCACCTCTGAGTCCTCCCGCTGTAGCCTCGAGGTATCCCTGAACTCACCCTCCGCTGCCTCCTCTCCAGGCCTCCTGATGTCCGTGTCACCCGTGCCCTCCTCCTCGGCCCCCATCTCTCCCTCCCCGCCCGGCACCACCCTTGCCAAAGTGCCGAGTTCCAGCCCCTCCGCGGAGACGGCGGGGGCCTTGCCCCCTGGCACCAAGCCAAACCCCAGCACCCAGCGGCGGCATGAGAAGATGGCCAATCTGAACAACATCATCCACCGGTTGGAGAGGGCTGCCAACCGCGAGGAGGCCATGGAGTGGGAATTCTGAAATTCAGAGCCCGCTCCCCGACTCTCCTTCAGGCAGCAAGGCTCTCTGTCTGAGGGAGATGAGATCAAGGGAGGGGGATGAAGCAGAACTATCAAACTCTATCTGTGGACTGTGATTTGTGGGGGTGGTTTTTTTTTAATTCCATGAAATTTTGAGGGGATTGGGGAGGGGGGAAGTTTCAGAGTCAGGCCTTCTCTTCAACCCTGACCAACGTCCCTGCAGGCGGTGGTGGTGGGCTCAGCCCCATTCCATCCTTGCTGGGAAAACTCAGAACTCTTTTAGAAAGAAAAAAAAAAGAAAATATTTATAGACCTCTTTTAGCTATTTTAATAAAGGATCCTTTCGAATTTATTAACGGTTTAAGCTGCTTTGATATTCAAGAGAGCTATAAGTCAGGACGATGTAGCAGTTGTCTGGAGACAGGCGGTCTCTGAAGTCTTGTAGTTTGCCACTGGATGAGATTAAAGAAGACATTTGTTCAAAGCCATCACAAAGCACTATGAGACTGACCAAATGGAGTTACTTCTGAAGTGCGGGTTTTCCCCCCAATATTTGTCTGTGAGACAGTGCATTACTACTGCCCTTTCCAAGACTGTTGAAAAAAAAAAAGGAAAAAAAAAGTCCCAAAAGACTCTAAATGCAAACTTTGATGCCATCGAGTATATATTTCATTCTGGTGGTATGTTTTTTGAAACCCCTTGTAACACCGAATGTCATGTGCCGTTGTATATGTTGTAGAAATGTCGGCAGTAGTCCTTCCCGAACGAGATGTAGCATGGTACATAAAAAAAAAAATCCTTACACTTCCTCTAGTTAGAAACCTGCAATCCACAGAAGCCAAGCACCGTCCATGGACAAAACATTTTCCAATGCCCAGAGCAGCCCTGTGTGTGAGTGCAGGTGGGTAAGGGGCAAAGGGCTTGGAGAGAAGGCTGGATCCCAGCCCAGGGGGGGAGAATGGCAGGAAGTAGGGAGACAATACAGAGAGACTAATAAAACCTGAGCTTAGGCAGGTCTTTGCCCACAAGTTTGGAATCCTGGTTATGACATCTGGGAGATTTTCCCCAGTAGAGTTGGGGCGTACCCAGGGTAAGATGCCGCCGTAATTCTATCCTTCCCTGGGATAAGATACCATCATCTTCTCCTCCCTCATCTTTTAAGAAAGCCACAGAATTCATCATCCTAGTTCTAGTCCTGGGGCTAGACTAAGAAATTGAAAACCTTCTAGTTTTGAAGCAGCTGGACAGCATTCAAAACTCAAATATAGGTCTAGAGAGTTGGATCTGGAGAACATAAAACATAGGATAGACTGGTTCCTTCCTCTGTGACTTGATAGTGACATCATCTCAGAGGCCAGAGTGGGGAGGGGTAAAGAAGCAACAATTGCTCCCCAGATCCATCCAAGGTATACACTCTCAAAGACCATCAAAGTCAAAATCAGCATCTACACTTGAGTAGTATCCAACTTCTTAGCTGTGGCAAACTTTGTAGGTTTCTTTTGGGTTTTCCCCACATGGGTGGCGTGTGGAACTGACATTTTCTTTTTAAATTATTTTTCCCTCTCCATTAAAAGACTGTCTGATCCATTGGTTGAATCCAAAGTTAAATCAGGACAGCCAGAGGCAGGGAAAGTTGAATGCCTTTGAGAGAAAGAGATAGGACTGATGAGGGCCTTAGAGAATTTGGGAAGGGAGGGAATGAGAGAACTCTGTCGAATGCCACAGAAGATCCAAGAAGATGAGATTGTTCCAGAGAGCGCGATTCTAACACGTCTGGCTATGGGCCCTTTGGCCATCCAGGCGGAATCTCTGCACCTAATGGCCCAGGCGAACCCTGAAGGGGAAAACCGAACCTTTCCACACACCCAGGCTATGCATCGAAGAGTTTTCCACTGTATACATTTTTATCCAAATGAAGGTATTTTTATATTCTGGCAGTAGTTAACAGTGACCGATTTTCAAAAGGAATGAACCTGGAGTAGAGAGACCACCTTCGTTTCATGACCATAGCCCCGTCAGAACCAAGCAAACCATGGAAATGGACCTATTTTTACTGTCGAAACCAACACTATACTGAGGTCTAGACATACATGCAAACTACTCTTCATAGAGTGCTAGCCTTAGCTTTAGTGGAACGGGATTGGAATAAGCACTTAGTATGGTCTTCGAACACGGAAATCCTGTTGTACTCAAAGCTAGTGGGCCTGTGAACACCTTCCGTTGGCCTCATGTACTGTACGGAAAAAAAAAAAAGTTTCTATGAGAGATTGATGAACTTTGTTAAAAATTTTAAAAATGAACAAGTTCTGTAAACAAGCCACTAAAAATACAGAATTGTATAATAACTTTGGGCTGTGTGCTTCTCTTTTGGCTGGGAGATGGGGCTGGGGACCACAGCCCTGCTAACCAAGCTCTTGACCACACTGAGAGGCAGGAAGCTACAGCAGGGGGGATCCCTGGTGCCTGAATGGGGGTATGTGGATTTTTAGGACCCCTGTACCCCCAAGACAAAGTGAGGCTGAGATGAGTTATATTTTGATAGAGCGCCGTGCCAGTGGGGGAGAAAGATGGCATCATTAAGACCCCTCCCAGCCCTGACATCCCCTGTTCTAAGCTGTCTCCCAACTCTGTCATCCTCTGTTCTAAGACCCCTCCCAGCTCTGACATCCCCTATTCTAAGACCTCTCTCAACTCTGACATCCCCTGTTCTAAGCTCCCTCCCAGCTCTGTCATCTTCTGTGCTAAAACCCCTCCCAGCTCTGACATCCTCTGTTCTAAGACCCCTCCTAGCCCTGACATTCTATAATGGGTAAAATGCATCATGTTCAATTCCTGAACCAATTATCTTCTCCCCCTCCCCAACCCAGCCCAGCCATTTTTGCACATTTGTGCAGCAAGGATAGTGTATTAACAATCGAGTATTTAGAGGCAGCTGGTTGTACCCATGGATAACCTGGAGTTACAATCTGGCCCCACACACTTGCTGGCTGTGTGACCCTGGTAAGTCATTTAATGTCTGTTTGCCCCAGTTTTCTCACCTGTAAAATTGGGATAATAATCTATCTCCCAGGTTTGCAGTGAGCATTAAATGAGATATTTGTAAAATGCTTAGTATAATGACTGGCATGTAATAGATGCTTAATAAATACTGGTTAATTAAGAGAAATAAAAGCTTTTTGAAATAAACATGAACCTCCCCCCCAGAACACATATATATAGAATAGAGGCACAGTGGGGGAGTTGATTGAATGCTGGACTGGGAGTCCAGAAGGCACCCATTTAAATCTTGACTCTTGTATTTCATGTGTGGCCCTCACCCTTAACTTCTCTACCTCAGAGACAACTCTAGGACTTCTCTGCCAAGTCAGAAACAGGTGTGATCTTGGTCAAGTTGGCTACTCTTACTGGAACTCAGTTTCTTTCTCTGTAATAGGAGAGACTCAGGTCTATGATGTATTTTATAGTTCCAAATCTATAGTTTCCATTATGATTCTTTAGGAAGCATCTAGTCCTATAAATAGGTACCTTCCACCAGTCCTCATGTGACATGATTTCGGCAATATGACAAATACAGGCAAAAAATAAATAGGAAAGGAAACTATGAGTACTTGGCTAAAATATATCCTTAAGTGAGAGAGATTTGCCAGAGAGATGGGAAGTCTAAGACCGGAATTCAAGCAGAATTTGGAAGGATATTTTTGGTTTGTTATAGAAAGACAGAATATCTCAGATGAAAGAATGGCTCAACCCCCATCACAGGTGACCCTAAAGCACTTATCTAGTCCCTCCAAATGTAGCTATCCCAGGTCAAGACATCACCCCATGATGTCATTGGGTCTTTTAGAAAATGAAGGATAAACACTGCAGAAGCTTGCTTATTCTTGCATTCCACTAAAATTTTTTATTATAGCTTTTTATTGACAAAACATATGCATGGGTAATTTTTCAACACTGACCCTTGCAATCACTTCCCCTCCTTCCCTCCACCCCTCCTTCCCTCCACCCCTCCTTCCCTCCACGATGGCAGGTAGTCCTATACATGTTAAATATGTTAAAGTATATGTTAAATACTATATTTGTGTGTGTGTGTGTGTGTGTGTGTGTGTGTGTGTGTACACACACACACACACACACACACACACACACACACACACACATATACACATTTATACAGTTGTCTTGGTATACAAGAAAAATTGGATTTGGAAAGAAGGTAAAAATAACCTGGGAAGACAAACAAAAATGCAAGCAAACAATAGCAAAAAGAGTATAAATTGCATTTCACTTAAAAAAAATAAGAACATAGAATTTTGAGCTATAGGATTTTTAGAGTTCATCTGGTCCAATCCCCCAAACCTTCCATTTTACACCTTTTCCCCATAGAATTTCAACATCTGTAAAGACATCAGTGGCCATTGAGTCCAATATATACTTGGGAGAATTCCCACTATAATGTACCTTACAAGTGGCTACCCAGCCTTTGCTTGAATACTACCTCCAGTGGGAGCAAACCCAGGTCCTTCCAAGAGAGCTCATTCCATTAGGGGACAGCTTGAATTGCTAAGGAGTTCTTCTCTACATCAAGGATAAATTTGCCACTTTGGGATTTCTACCCACCATTCTGAGTTCTGTCTGTCCTCTACAGTCCAAGACAATCAGGTGGATCTCTTAGAATGTGAGACTGAGAGTGCAGAGGACATATCTTTAAACTTTGACTCTGGTACTTAGTGTATGGCCTTCTTCAGATATTCAAAGCCATCTATCATGTTCTTTCTGCCTTCCCTTGTCTATGTTAAACATCCCAGTTCCTTTAACTAAGCCTCTTATGATATATAATCTCATCAAAGTCATACAGGTAGGGTGATGAGAATCATAGGATTACAAATCTATGCTAGAAAATACCTCCCGAGTCACCTCGCCCAAACCCTTCTCTCTACAGATGGGGAAATGACTCATCCAAAGTGACACAGCTTATTAATAAATGACAAGACTTCAATTTGAGCTCTAGTCCTGTGATTCCATGTCCAGCATCCCAAATTTGGCTCTCTTTCCATTAAGACATCTTACCTCTGAGTGGGCCAGTCCAAAACTGGAATTCAAGCAGAGTTCAGAAGGATATGTTTGGTTTGTTTAGAATGACTCAACCCCCATCACAGAGGACCCTAAAGCACTTATCTATTCCCTCCAAATGTAGCTATCCCAGGTGAAGACATCACCCCATAATGTCATTGGGTCTTTTAGAAAATGAAGGATGAACACCAGCAGAAGCTTACTTACTCTTGCATTCCACTTAATTTTTTTATTATAGCTTTTTATATACAAAACATATGCATGAGTAATTTTTCAACATTGACCAAGATTGACAAAAACTTCTGTTCCAACTTTTCCCCTCCTTCCCTCCACCCCCACCCCTAGATGGCAGGGTTTTTTAAATAATAAATTATTTGGGCTATATTAGAGCATTGGGTCATATCACATTAGAGCATATTTTTAATTGTTTTTATTTACCAGATATGTGCATGGGTAATTTTACAATATTGACAATTGCAAAACCTTTTGTTCCAATTTTTCCCCTCCTTCCCCCCACCCAGATGGCAGGTTGATCAATACACGTTAAATATGTTAAAGTATATGTTAAATACAATATATGTATACATGTCCAAAGAATTATTTTGCTGTACAAAAAGAATCAGACTTTGAAATAGTGTACAATTAGCCTGTGAAGGAAATCCAAAATGCAGGTGAACAAAATTAGAGGGATTGGGAATTCTATGTAGTGGTTCATAGTCATCTCCCAGAGTTCTTTTGCTGGGTGTAGCTGGTTCAGCTCATTACTGTAGAGCATATTTTAGCAGTGATATTAATGACTCAGAAAATATGGGACAACTGGAGGCTGGTTTTTAAGAAAACATGAGTTAGGGTTAGGGAGCCATTTAACTACGGGCCTTAACATCCCAGACAAATCTTTCTAATCTTTTTTATAATATGGTCTTCTTTGTCTATCTGAATGAAGCCTATGGACTCTTTCTCCAAATAATGTTTCTGACTGCATAAAATACATAAGACTATTAATTATATTGAAATATTTATCAAAATATTTTTAAATGTAATAAATTCACAATTTTGAAGCTAAGAACTCTTGTTCTAGGTCTAGAAGTTACCAATAAGCTGCTAGTTTGTATGGATAGAGGGAATTTCATGCAAGAAAGTTTCCCTATATTGATGGTATCAATGAATCCTTATCTTTTTTTTAAGACTAAGTCTCTTATTTCACTCAAGATAGAAATGGAGGGGTCATTTATGGGCCTGATCTTACCACTGACTTCAGTTTCTGATTAGATGGACTCATTCACCTTCCCATAGGCGATGATCTGGTGGTCTCAATTCCAGGACCTCACCATATTGATCCCAAACAATGGAATTCCCAACTGTACAGTGGTTTGGCCCATTGAGGCTCAGAACCCCCAAGTTCAAGAGATCCACTAGCCTCGAAGTCTATAGTACCTAATTGTAGAAATGTGCTAGACCCCTAACTTTCTATCATAAGTCCAGTGTTCTTACCAAGACCCCATTTTGTTTCTATTATCACACATACACACACACACACACACACACACACACACACACACACACACACACCTCATTCAGAAGCAGACAGGAATTAATCATATTTAAAAGGCCAGAATAGCAAAGTTCCTGAGCTGGAGACAGAAAATAAAGCAGGAATAGGAATCAATGATTGCAATCAAGCCAAATATCTTCTAGAAACTGGGTCCCTCTTTATTACATCCAAAGGAATACATTTGGAGCTATCAGGGGAATTGGAAATTTTTAAGCATTGACAGAGACCTCAGCATCCACTTTATCCAACATATACAGAAGGAATACACAGAAGTATCCTGGTAAGTATTTAACAACCCAACTCTCCAGAAAAAAAAAAAATGTAGATTAGGTTACTTGCTGTCTGAGGGAAGGGATGGGGGAAAAGGAAGGATAAAAATTTTTAAATGCAAGGTTTTGCAAGGATAAATGGTGAAAACTATCTGCATTGGGGCAGCTAAGTAGCACAGTGGATAGAGCACCAGCCTTGAAGTCAGGAGGACCTGACTTCAAATATGATCCCAGACACTTAATAAGTCCTAGATGTGTGACCCTGGGTAAGTCACTTAACCCCAGTTGTGTCAGCCAAAAAAAAAAATTATCTGCATTTATTTTGAAAATAAAAGGCTATTATTTAAAAAATAAAATTATGTAGATACATTTAAGCTTAATCTGCATTATTAACACTTTCTTAAAGTCTACAATCCAAAAATAAATCAAGCCCTGAGTTGTAAAGATTTCTCCAATGTAAATAAAAACTCATACTGAAAATTTAACAATTCAGTTCTCATAAGCAGTTAGAGCTGACTCCAGGTCACCCCACCTAAGGCAGACAACATCCCCCCAAATTGGTGGTTCAGTCTCTGCTTGAATACCTCCAGCAACAGAGTATCTGTTCCCTCCCAAAGCAGTCCGTTCTACTGTAGGACAATTCTGAATGCTAGGGAGTTGTTCCTGAGCACCATACTAAATTGGTCACTTTGCAACTTCTCCCCAATCATTAGCTCTTCTTTTTAAGGTATAACAGAACAAGTCTAAGAGAAAATAATTATAAACAAAATAATTCTACATCAGAGGCTAGGCAGGTTGTAGTCTTTTAGAGTATAGAGTTCAGGGGCATCGAGAAAAGTTGGGAGAAAAAAATACACTTTCTTACTTTTTTTTTTGATTTATTGCAAATGCAAATGTTTTAAGGCAAAAAAAAAATCATTCTCCATGGACTATCCATATTCAATTTATAATAGATCTCACTTACTCCATCTCTCCCAACCTCCTCCAAGAATGCGTGCTCTTTGAGAAGCTTTGTAGAAAAATCAAATCCCCAAAATCAAACTCCAGATCCAAGCAAAGTTCTGAATGAAAAATAATCATAAGCAATAGATTTATCAGTAGTTGTTCAGTCCTTTTAGTCATGTCAAATTCTTCGTGATTCCATTTGGGGTTTTCTTGACAAAGATACTTGAGTGGTTTGCCATTTCTTCCTCAGTTTATTTTACAGATAAGGAAACTGAGGTAAACAGGATGAAGTGGCCCAGAATCACACAACTAGTGAGTGTCTGAAGCCAGATTTGAACTCAGTAGAAAGGATGCTAAATTTGGAATGAATGAATGATAAAGCACTTATTGGATATCTCCTATGTGCCAAGTAACTGTGATAGGTACCGGGGATACAAATAGAAGTAATCAAAAATAGGTCCTGCCCTCCGGGAGCTTACATTCTAATAAAAGAATCCAAAAGGGGAACCTGAAAGGGAGGAAATGAGTCTGATGATGGCTAGAGTACAAGCAATAAGGTTTTGAATAAGATCTGCTTACTAGCTGAGTAAGCTTCCTGGGCCTCGATTTCCACATTTTATAAAAATAAAGGGATTAGAGTGAAGAAGTTGGGTGGGGCAGTGGATAGAGCTAGATCTGGAAGATCCAGCTGTGTGACCCTAGTCAAGATCCTTCATCTGCACTGCAAGTAGAAATAGTAAAAAGCATCCACCTTGCAGGATTTTGTGCGGATCAAATGAGATAATATTTGTAAAGTGCTTTGTAAGTTACAAAGCACTGTGTAAATGTTAGCTAATATAATTACAGTAAATGGTCTCTAAGGTTCTTCCAGCTCAGAATCTCTAATCCCGATTTTGTCGTTTTATCCCTAGAACTAAGCACAGTGACTGGCACGTAGCAGATACTTAATAAACGTGTAATGAATAGCAAATAATCTGATTTATTGGTGAATATTATTAACAATATGGTGGGGAGATATATTAATAATTATATTAAATATGATCATTATTAATAATGATGTTAAGGATAATAATGATAATTAAACCAGATAATAATTAATAATGATAAATCCAGGAGTTCTGTCCCAGGGCTGGTTTAAATCTTAAGCCTAAGAAACTTCTCTGAGAGGGTACAGGACTTTGCTCTGCCTCTGAGAACAGTGGTACCCCAGTTCTGCTTAATCCCCTATCTTTTCCTAATCCCTCAATGCTCCTGTTAAAATCTGGATTCCCTGGTCAGCATTGGCAACATGGGAACCTGTCAGCCTTAATGCAGAGATTGCTAAAACTAAGAGCTGGGAGACCCCCCTCTAGAATGTTAGAATATGGAATGTTAGAGCTAGGATGGGTCTCAGAACATATAGAAAGCAATGTCAGCGCTGGGAGCCATTTTAGAAGTCATTTAGTCCAATCCCCTTGTTTTTTTCAGAAAAAGAATCTTAAAAAATTTTAAGGATGTGTCCCCAAAGTCAAATGTCAAAGATTTGAAGCCAGATCTTGGATCCATTTCCTCTTGAGAGAAACAACAAACCAACCAAAAAAAAAAAAAATGACCCCCTCTAATTTCTCTAGTGCTCACCTCCCCACCAAAGAGTTTATTATTCCTTAACAATACTATCGCCCTCACTCTGTAAACATCAATTGCTGCCCACCCTTCCATTTTCCCCATGAGGAAAAATGAGTCCCTCTGGAAAGGAAGGGGCTCATTAGGAGAAATGGGGAAAAAGCCCTAAATTTGAGTCACAATTCAATTAGTTTTCTCTGGATTAAATACACCTCTCTGGTTACATGTGGCATTGACTCCCACTTCCCATCTTAGAAGGGGATTAGCTGGCCTAGTGTTTCCATTTTTCGTACTTTTGTTTCCTTAACGAGAAATGTGACCTTACATAGATCCAGACAGTATAGCTGCTTGTAGTTTCCACACCCGTGCTTGGGGCTTTACTCTTGATAAATTAATAAATCTATATGTTCACTAGGAATTTAAGCTTATTTGTCTGCTACAAGGCGCAGGGAGAGAAGGTTGGGGAATTTATTTTTAATGACTATCAGCTAGCTTCTCCAGCACTGGGACGAATGCCATGGAAACAGAGCTCTCCTTGGACATCACAGACAGTGGCCATCTACCCCCCAGGTTAACACTTGATGGGGCTGCATCTTTTCAGTGTGCTACAGTGGCTTAGAGTTGGAAGAGCTGGTTGAATTTCTACTCCTTCTATTTTATAATTAATCAAGTCCCTTCAAATCTCTGGACCCTAGTTTTTTCCTCTGAAAAATTGAAGGATTGTACTAGATGATCTCTGAAATTGTTCTAGTTCTATGATTCCTTTACAAATCTATAATCCTTTAAATGGAGAAAATGTAACAAAGGGAGGAAATAAATAAGTAGAATAGAAACAAGTTTAGAATTGGCACAGTCGATAGATTTCTGGTCCTGGAGTCAGGAACAACTGTATTCAAATACAATCTCAACATTTACTGGCTGTGTGACTGTGGTCAAGTCAATTTATCTCTGTCTACTTCAGTTTCCTCATCTGTAAAATGAGCTGAAGAAGGAAACGGCAAGCCACTCCAGTATTTCTGCCAAGAAATCCCCAAATAAGATCATAAAATCATCAGTTTATTTTGTTTCCCTCAGTTTCCTCATCTGTAAAGTGAACTAGAGAAGGAAATGGCAAACTACTCCAGTATCTGCCAAGAATCTCCCAAATCTCACAAAACTATCAGTTTACCCTGTTTACCTCAGTTTCCTCATCTGTAAAATGAGCTGGAGAAGAAAATGGCAAGCCACTCCACTATCACTGCTAAGAAACTCCCAAATAAAATCACACACAAAAAAAGTCAGTTTACTCTATTTACCTCAGTTTTTTTATCTGTAAAATGAGCTGGAGAAGGAAATGGCAAATCATTGCAGCATCTCTGCCAAGACACCCTCAAATAAGGTTTAGGGCAGAGGGTAAGACATAACTGAAATGACTCAACAATGACAAAGCCCTTGGCCTCTTTGTAGTTGAGGGAAAACTCAGATTACTGGAGATATTTGATAAAGAAGTGACAGAATACATATCTACAACTAGGTGGGCACCAGAGTGGATAGAAGAACTTCCATATTGCTTAAGGAGATGATCCAAATGCACCAAGCCCAGGTGGTCCTCTCTGAATTTCCTGTAGGGAGGTACCACGTGGTCCCTCCTTGACCTCCCCCTTTTCTTCCCCATTTCCTTCTTGTTTCACTTTCGTTGCCGATTCTTTCTGGATCAGCTCTCGATATTCCTGTTCCTTCCTTTCTACTGCTCAGCTCTCAGAAATCTCCAGTCCTTTCAGTTCTGAATGACCCCACCACCACCACAATCAACTCTTCAAGTGGGACCCAGTCCTTCACCGAGTCAGAACCTAATTGAACTAACTGAACAAACAGAATTAACTGAAATACTTTGGTTGATTCAAGGCAGTGTCTAGTGGGTCTTGCTCACATCCAGCAAAGAATCCAAATGTATTCTCACATGTTAAACGTAGCAGAGCTGAGTGCTCTATATGTATTCAAGGCTTAGCATCTAGACATTTCCTTTAAATGGAGAAGGTGATTTAATCTACTCAATTGATCCCCCCTCCCCAACTCTTACTTGCCCAACTCTTGAGGTTTATTACGTTAGGTTTAATAAGATTGTAACAAAGTCATTCTGTGTCCCTTTCTTGAATAATTCTCAATGACAGCAAACGCATATTAAACATCTTCCATTGTGTGCTAGGTATTGGGGATACAAAAAAAGTGAGATAAATTTTGCCCCCCCCAGCTTACATTCAATCTAGCAGGGGAGATATGCATATATTGGTCAGTTATTGTCCTTTGTGCTTGGTATCACTATGTTGGGGACAAGGTACAGTCCATCCAACTATGGCTGGTTAGACCAACAAGAGCTTGAAAGTCTCTACCACAGTTCAGGCACAAATAGTCCGTGTGAATTTTTGAGTGGAGATGGCTTTCAATTTATGCCTCTTGTTTTTCTTTTGAGCTACTTCAATTCTGTTTCCATCAGTGTCCAGTCCCTGTCCTGCCTATGGGTCTTCAGAATCTTCCCCAAGTAACTCAAATGGAAGTGATTCCATTCTTTGACATGGTGCTATAGACCAGTGATCCTCAAACTTTTTAAATAGTGGGCCTCAGACTGTGGGAGGGCCGGACTATAGTAAAAACAAAAACTCACCCTCTGTCTCCACCCCTCAGCCCATTTGCCATAACCCGGCAGGCCACATAAATGTCCTCAGCAGCTGCATCTGGCCCGCGGGCCGTAGTATGAGAACCCTTGCAACGATCCAGGTTTCGACAATGAGATCGAAACAACGGCTCTGTGGACCTTCAGTTTAGTGATCAGTCTAATATCTCTTCTCTCACATGCTTCCCTTTAAAGCCCCTCAAACACTGAACTAGTTCTGGCAATACATGTGTCAACCCCATCACCTGTGTATACATCCCTGGAAAGTATACTGCCAAGGCAAATGAACTTCACTACAACTGGATTAGTTGTAACCAACAGTTTCATGTATGGATGGTGTGCTTCTGGCTGGTGGAGAAACTCTGTTTTCTTTATGTAATTGTTAGGTCAAAATTAGCACAAGCAACAGAGAATTGACCCATACTTTGTTGTATCTCAGCCTCAGAGGTTGCATTCAGTACACAATCAATTGCAAACCAAAAAATCATGCACCAACTCTCCCTCCACTTTAGTCTTGGACAGCAGCCTTTTTAAGTTAAATAATTTCCCATCAGTGCCTTAGCTGACCTTCATGCCATGTTCATCCTCATCGAAAGCATCTGACAACATGGCTGAAAATATCATGCTAAAAAGCATGCACAATTTATGTTGTATATGCATAGATTTACAGTTATACATGTATATATGTATACTAACATATATAGCTCTCCATATAGATATAACTATTGTTGATTCTCAAAGGGGACCATAAAATCAGAGAGGTGGTATTTATAATTTTTTCAATTCCTTTTCATCTACAATTATCCATTAGAATGTAAGCTCTTTAAGATTAAGCATTGTCTTTCTTTTTGGGTGCATTTGTATTTCCAGTGCTTAGCCCATAGCAACCCCTGGCGTGTATTGAGTTGGAGCATGGTCTGACATGGTCAAAAACGTACTTGAAGAAAATCATTTTGGGGACAGACTTGAGACAAGGAGATCATTTAGGAGGCCATTTCAGCAGTCCAGGTGAGAGGTGATGACAGCCCTCCAGGTGAAGTGGTAATGAAGGTAGCGGAAGCGGTAACATAAAATAGATTTGGGAGAGCATTATTATAAAATAAAAATAGTGTAATAAAGATTCGGTTCATGACATGGAGCAAGCATGACAGAGGTACCCATCATAGATAACAGACATTTTGCTCTTTTGTTACATGCAGAGCACATCCAAGCTCAAGCAAATACAATGCAGTCATAAATGAATTAAGGGGCCTTAATTTTGGAGAGTACACTTTAAAGTTTCAGGGAATCAGAGGTGGCATCTAGAGAGTAACAAGGATTTGTATTGAGATGCTGAAACTGTCTTAAGTCTGGGAAACCTGACTTTCCCATCAGGATTGTCTCAAAAATTGGGACTGTCCTTAAAGATGCTAACAAAACAGTCTGGGAGACTGACCCGATTATGATTCTCATTTTAGCAGTTCCCAAGAATAAATTAGTTTGGGGCTTATGTCACAGGTAAAAGGTGAGCTCTGGAGCTGTGAGTTACCTTGGGACAGACTGGAACCCTTATTTTCAGTTCCTTTTTATCCTCAATCATCTAAGTAAGCTCTTTGAGTTAAGCGGCAACTCTATTTTTGTGCCCCTTTGTATTTCCAGTACTTAGCACACAGTAGGTGTTTAATAAACACCTGTTGGGTCTCCAAGGGCAGCTCCTTCACCCCAGATCCTACTCATGTCCCAACACAATCCACTGACCCATGGCACATCCCTGATATGTAGCTGGCCCATCACACATCAGCCAGCTTATCCTACTCCCCTCCTAGAAGGGCAGCCTCAGCACCCAGCCTCCAGAGGCTAGCCTGCTGGGTCTCTAGCCTCTACTCCCTCCACCTCTTCCACCAATTAAGGGGCTCCATTTTAAAATTCCACCCTAGGGCCTACTAGTTCAGACTAGAGTGTGAGGGGCTTCCCAGAAACAATCCCCATTTAAGTCTCCACTCCCCAACCCCCCTTTCTTAAGTATGATGTCTCCTGTTACACGAAAAAATCCAGAGGACAGGAACAGTCTCACTTTCATGTCTTCAGGGCTTAACAAGTGTTTTCTCATTCATCTGTTCATTCATATTTTGTTCTTTTTTACTAGCTCACTTTTCCCCAGACTCATCTCTCGCCTCCATGCCTTTGTCCAAATCCCTCACTTAGAACACATTCCCCCATCCTCGTCACCTCCCTTTTCCCCCTCAAATTTTTAGGGGTTTTTCTCAGTCTTCTCCAATTACCTCGTATTTCCTTATCAATGCACAAATTCTGTCCTCTAGGAGCAAGTTCATAGAGAAATGGAGACTCTCTTTCCCCTGACATAGGGCTGCAGAGGGCACTCGACACATATTTGAATTGGAGCTAAGAAATATCTGTGGCCTTCAAAGCCTTCAGCTTCAAGGTTTAGTCCATTCTTCAATTACTCACAAAGCATTTATTAAGCCCTTCCTGTGTGCCAGATTTTATAGTGGGTATCAAGAAAATGAAGACAAGAAGGAAAAAAAATCTTCGCTCTCAAAGAACCAATCAACAAACATTTAAGTGTGTTCTATGAACCAGCCGGACATTATGATAGAGCATACAAATACTAATCAATATCAACCAATCCATAAGCATTTATAAAGCACCTACTATATGCCTGGCACTATTGCTAATTATTGGGGATACAAAGGATAAGGAAATGAGCATTTATAGAGTGCCTACTGTATACCAGGCACTATGCTTAGCACTATATAAATATTAAAAAATATCTGATCCTCACAATCCTACAAGGGTTATCATCCCAATTTTACAGTGAAGGATACTGAGGCAAACAGAAAACAAACAATTTGTCCAGGATATTCTGTCCCTGTTATACCCAGCTGCCTCATCTAAGAAAGGCCTGTCCTCAAGGAGCTGCCAGTCTAGTGAGATCATTAATTGTTAATTATGCAGTCCAGCCTCTCTGTGACTCCATTTGGGGTTTTCTTGGCAAAGACACTGGGCGGTTTGCCATTTTCTTCTCCGTTTTACAAATGAGGAAACTGAGGCACAGAGTAAAGTGAATTGCACAGTGCCCACAGCTATTGAGTATCTGCGGCTCCATTTGAATGCAGGTTTTTCTGACTCCAGGCCCAGAGCTCTAGCCACTGAACCCCATAGCTGCCATGCTAATGAGATGATGAGAAAATAAACAGGTACTTACAAGACACAGTCGAGGAACATTGTGTATACAAAACCGGAAGTGTCTATCTTGTCGTCCTAACAGATTGTAAACTCCTTGAGGGCAGGACCCCTTTCCTTTTGTCTTTGTACCTGCAATGCCTAACAATATTCAGCATTCAGTAGGTGCTTAATAAAGGCTTGATTAGGATGATTTCAGAAAGGCCTGGAGAGACTTACATGAACTGACACTAAGTGAAGTGAGTAGAACATTGTGCACTGCAACAAGATGATGATTAACTGGGATGGATGTGTCTCTTTTCAATAGTGAGGTGATTCAGGTCAGTTCCAATGGTCTTGTGATGGAGAGAGCCATCTGCATGCAGGGAGAGGACCATGGGCACTGAGCGTGGACAACCACACAACATTTTCACCTTTTTATTGTTTGCTTGCATTTTGTTTTCTTTCTCATTTTTTGATCTGATTTTTCTTGTGCAGCAAGATAATTGTGGAATTATGTATAGAAGAATTGCACATTAAACATGTATTGGATTACCTGCCGTCCAGAGGAATGGGGTGGGAGAAAGGAGGGAGAAAAAAATTTGGAACACAAAGTTTTCAAGGATGAATATTGGAAATTATCTTTATGTTTTGAAAATAAAAAGCTTGGCTCCAAGCAGACTTGAAGGCCCTAATCCCACTAAATCCAGGGAATTTCCCTCTTAAATTATTTCCAATTCATCCTTGTATCAAACTTGCTTTGTGTCACCCGCCCATCCAAGGCTCCTTGGCTGCTCCATCTTATCTCCCCATTAGGTTGTAAGCAACCTGAAGACAGAGTTTTCTGCCTCTTTATATCTGCCTGGCACACAGCAGGTGCTTAATGTTTACTGAAATGACTGAGGTTGCTTTACTAATGGGTGGACCCACTCCCAAGTTCCTATAGATGAGACAGACCATCAATTTTTCCCAAAAGGAAAATGGGCGGCTTGAATGGAAAGATTACAAACACGCGTTTCTTCACACAGGTCATTTTATTTCAGCTCTCCGGAAACTCCCAGCCTTCTCAGGTTGCCCTCCAGATCCACTGTCCCCAGAAGGCACTTCCTCCCGGCTGGTGTCTCTGAGACAGCCCAGCTCCCAGCCCCTGGGGAGCACAGCGCTTCAGTATTGGGAGACAGCCATGAGCCTTCCCTCTAGTCTAGGAATAGAATGAAGGCTGGAGCTGTACAGCAACTCCCAGGTGAGGAAATCCTCTCCCCATGCATGGTAGCACCTCTTGAGCAACTTAGTTTTAGAGTTATCTAAACCCCAGAGGATTGGGAGGTTAAATAATCTGACCAGTAGGGAGGTCAATGTCTGAAATGAGACCCACTCCCCCGGGGGACCAAGGAGTGAACCCCTTCATTGTATAGCAAAGACAAATGCCCCAGGAATCAGGACATCTGGGTTCCACTCCACTCCAATATGTCCCTGGAACCCCAAGTCTGGTCTAGAGCAGAATAGGGCTTTAGGGGCACGCTATCCCCACCCCTAGTTTTAAATTAAGGAAACTGAGGAAGCAAAATTCTCGGATTTAATTTGGGTCTCTCAAGCTAACAGGATGTATCCAGACTACAAATCTAGAAGGGAACGGCAGTTTTATTCTCTGGCCTCAGGGATCTATCTGCAAAATGGGAGTTCATATTTCATGCCTGAAAACTGGGTTACTTTAGACAGCTGGAGGGTGAGAGGGGAACCCCTTATTCAACTGGCCCTGGTCCCCCCGCTGTTCCAGGGCCTCTAGAAGAGGAAAAAAAGAGGAATTGGGGGCTTTCAGTGACTCCTTTCTTCCCAACAAATGCCCTAAGGCATCTCTAAGGAGATCCGGCCCCAACATTTCTTCGCAAAGCCAATTATTGGACATGGACCAGAGAGGGAAGGAACCCCACCAAGCACCAAGTACCTGGGAAAGCCCTAAATTGTTTTTACAAAACTTTTTAAATCCAAGCTTCATCTATTCTCACTGGGCCAGCAGTGAGATGGCGGGGAGCCAGGGAGGAAACAGGCCCTAAAGGTCTCTGCAGGCCCGGTAGGAGACCCTCCCTACCAACGCCAGAACCACAAAACCAGGGGAGGAGACGGCAGCCAGCCTCTTATGGGACCTTGCCCCCCCAAGCCCCGGTGTGGGCTTGTCCCTCCCAGCACCTCCTGAATGAAGGCATCACAAGGTTTAGAGTGGGATTAGAAA
This sequence comes from Sminthopsis crassicaudata, assembly GCF_048593235.1. NCBI lineage: Eukaryota > Metazoa > Chordata > Mammalia > Dasyuromorphia > Dasyuridae > Sminthopsis > Sminthopsis crassicaudata. The sequence continues at coordinate 30,315,350 of NC_133617.1, read as the reverse complement.
ATCCTGAGTTCAAATCCTACCTCAAACACTTATAGTTGGGTGACCTGCCTCAGTCTCCTTTTCTGTAAAGGGAGGGGGTTAGAGTTCTCTTCCAGCCCATCCAATCAGAACAAGCGTCCCTCCCCCAGAACTCCGCGGCCTGGGGAAGGATTCCCCAACTCACATGGGAACTGAATGGTTGGGACCAAAGCCACCGGCTCCGAACCTGACCCAGAAGCCTCTATGTTCCCCACAGAGGCCGGCCCGACCTCCCCAGTGGTCCCTCACCATCTCCAGAAGCTCCTGTTGGGCAGCCCCAGGTCCGGCCCAGGAAGTCAGTGTCTATTTGTGACAAGCCCTAATCCTTGCATTTTTTGTATCAGACCCGAAATGTCATCACTGAGGGGGGTCCCTCCCACCTCAGAAAGTCGTCCTTCCCCGAGGCTCCCCGGCCGCGCCACCTCCCCGCCGTGACTCCTAAGGATAAGTAACCGGCTGCCCGCCATTGTCCGGCTGGAGAAGGGCTGAGGGGAGGCCCCAGAGGTCGGGAACCGTCCAGCTCCAGAGCCCCAAACCCAGGCTGACGGCGGGAACGTTAACGGGGACTGATGGGCAGCAGGAGGCGGGAGAGGCGAGCCTTGGGTTAGGAGAGGAGCCCGGATCTGCTGACGAGTGAGGGGGGCATCAGAAAAGGCAGCTGACTGCCAGGCGGGGGGCCAGACTGAGGTATGAGAGGTCAAGGTTCTGCCCCGGGCATTCTCCCAGCATCCGGAGCCTGCCAGGGTCCCAAGGAGGGCGGGGGACAACAGGGTCAGGAGCCACTGCTGGGCAGTACAGGGACTCCCCGGCCCTGAAGGTCAGTGACAAGGAGCTATAGGTTTACCTGAAGGCACTGAGGTGGGTATGTCAGGATTTGAATTCAGGTCTTTCGGACTCCAGAGGCAGCTTTGGCCCCCACAACCTGAGTCCCCACACAGCTTCTCTGGGGGAGCTGAAGAAACAGAAATCCCTTTAAAGAGTTGAAAGAATTGTGCTCTGGAGTCGGGGAACGGGGCTCCCCCGCCTCACGGGGCTCCCCCTTACTGTTACGACCTAGCCCAGGCTGCCGGCACATCCCCAGCCACCTGCTGTCCCCTCCCCAGCAGGAGAAAAAACCAGCACAAAAGGAAGGGAAAACTGCAAGGGAGGACAACTGAGGCACAGAGGGACCACAGGCTTGGAGGTCAGACCAGGGATCTCTGCTTCTTATGACTTTGGGCCAGGGGCACAACGGAGTAAGAGGTCAGGGGGCTGCACGACCCCAGCAAGCCCTGCCCTGCTACAGGCCTCAGTTTACTCCTCTGTAAAATGGGTGGGACAAAGGCACCCAACTTGAAAGTAGTTGTGAGGATCACATGATAACGGAAATGTGTTAAGGTCTTGCTGTAATGTTAGCTACAGCCCTGCCACACTTGTGATGGGGTCTTAGCTCCCCGAGCTGTAAAATGGGACTTGGACTAGGTGACCTCAAAGGTCTCTGATCACTCCTCTTCCCTGAGCCTCAACTTTCACATCAATAAAATGGGCTGAGGGAGGAGTCCAGTGACAGAACGGTTTTCCTAGTGATGCTGGGAGAGGTGGGAGGTGGCCCATTGGGGGGACACACCCTCCCCTCAGATGACCTGAGTGAGAAGCAGGGGGCTGAGGGGAGCACCCACCCATGACGTCCCCGATTCCTGACGCACCAGAGGATGGGAACAGGAAACCCTGCCCCTGGGGGAGTGGTGAGGATGCTTTGTAAACAACGCACTGGACACACGCAGACACAGACACACACGTCGTACCGTTTGAGTGGGGGTCCCCGGCACCAGCCGCCCTCCCCGCTTTCCTTACTCCAGAAGGGTTTTAAAGAAGGCCAGGAGGAAGGGAAATCACAATGGAGGCCGGCGGGACAGGCTACAGGGGGCCCTGGGCCCGATCCCAGCCTGGCTGTGGAGTGAGCCACAGACTCACATTCAGAGTATGACCCTCATTCACCCTGATCGAGGGGCCAGGCAGGGGCTGGGCTGGGCGGCCCCCACAGGACTGGGCTGGGCGGCCCCCCACAGGACTGGGCTGGGCGGCCCCCACAGGACTGGGCTGGGCGGGGCGGCCCCCACAGGACTGGGCCTGCAGCCTCTTAGAAGGGCCAGGTAGGTCAGAAGAGAATCAGAGAGCTGGTCCTGCAGCCTCCTGGGCAAAGGTTGGATTGGGCAGCCCCCACAAGATTGATCCTGCAGGCTCTTTGATGGAGTGTCCAGGCAGGGGCTGGGCGGGGCGGCCCCCACAGGACTGGGCCTGCAGCCTCCTGCGCAAGGCGGGGCAGGGGCCTGCAGCCTCTTGGGGGGAGTGTCCGGTGGCCCCCACGGGGCCGGTCCTGCAGCCTCCTGCCCAGCACTCAGACAAGCGGTCAGGGCCCCAGTGAGTCAGAGGGGAAGAAGCGATGCTTCCGTCCGGACGGCCACGAGCCGAGGCTCTCGCAGACGGACCCCGGGGGAGTCTCAGACTAGGGGCTTTCCAGCAGCGCTTTCCCTCCCCGTGTGGGCCATGGGTGCCGATGACCCAGAGTTTCCCAGCCCCACCCCCGCCCCGGTTTTCCAGCAGCGGGGTCACAGCTGGCCCCGGCTCTGCTGCCACTCCCGCCTCAGGGCCAGGATCTCCTGGCCATACCAGTCATGGAGTCGAGAGAAAGTGGCAGCTCCCGGGGAGAAGGGAGTCTCGGGGACCAGCAGGGGGGCGGGGCTGCTGCCCAGGGAGGGCTTCCGCCGGGGCGGGAGCGGGGGGGGCCGAGGGCCGCCCTCGTGGCTTGTCCTGGGGAGGGACCCGTTGGGCAAACCAGGTGCCTCCTGACTCCAGACGGCGCAGCCGTTCTCCCGGAGGCCGCCCGAGGGCAGCGAGCGGTCCCGCCGGGGGGGCGCCAGGGGCTCGGCCTTCGGCCTGGCCCCCGCCCGCATCTGCTCCAGCTGCTGCTCCAGCTCGCGCACTACCAGCCGCATGTAGTCGAAGCTGGCGCGGGACAGGGCCTTGACCCAGGCCTCCATGGCCGGCTGGCTGTCGGCCGCCAGGATGTACGTGCGCGAGCGGGAGCCGGCGAAGCGGATGGCGAAGGCGAAGTCCTCGGCGGCCTCGCACAGCTCCACCGTGCAGCCCTCCAGGATGATGACGCCCACCGGCTCGCGGCTGTCACGGTCCTCGAAGTAGAAGAGCATGTTCCCCTTGAGCACAAACCAGCGCCGGTGGTAGGCCGTGTGGCGCTCCCCCTTCTTGTACAGGAAGCCCGTATTGTCCGCCGGCGAGTCGCACGTGGCGTAGAAGGCCAGGCTCCGCTCGTTCAGCTTCATGGCGGCCTGGAACCTGGCGGGGGAGAGAAAGCAGAAAAGATGGTCTGCAGGGGCCGTGACGCAGGGCAGAGGGCGGCCAGTCTGTGGCCGGAGCCCCGGACAGAGCCTGACTCTGGGTTTGGATCCTGACTTACTTCCTCAGTCACTCGTATGACCCTTCCCCTCAATGCCTCCTGTCCATCAGCCAGAAAGTGGGGTGCTCAACACAAGAGGATTTAAGGTCCCCTGTGGCTAAAAATTGTATGGGCTGGACACATCACCCTCCTGGGAGTCAGGAGACCCAGACTCTGGGACCGTCTCCTTCACAGACATGCTGTGAAAGCCCACACAAGTCCAAGCCTGTTCTGGGGGGCAGCTGCCCTCCCAGAGAAATGAGGGAGTTGGAGGAGTGGTCCCTCCCAGCCCTTTTATTTTATGTTCTAAGTCCCCCTTCCAGCCCTGACATCTCCTGTTCTAAGTCCCCCTTCCAGCTCTGACATCCCCTGTTCTAAGTCCCCCTTCCAGCCCTGACATCCCCTGTTCTAAGCCCCCTCCCAGCTCTGACATCCCCTGTTCTAAGCCCCCTCCCAGCTCTGACATCCACTGTTCTAAGCCCCTCCCAGCCCTGACATCCCCTGTTCTAAGTCCCCCTCCCAGCTCTGACATCCACTGTTCTAAGCCCCTCCCAGCTCTGACATCCCCTGTTCTAAGTCCCCCTCCCAGCTCTGACATCCCCTGTTCTAAGTCCCCTCTCAGCTCTGACATCCACTGTTCTAAGCCCCCTCCCAGCTCTGACATCCCCTGTTCTAAGTCCCCCTCCCAGCTCTGACATCCCCTGTTCTAAGTCCCCTCTCAGCTCTGACATCCCCTGTTCTAAGCCCCCTCCCAGCTCTGACATCCACTGTTCTAAGCCCCCTCCCAGCTCTGACATCCCCTGTTCTAAGTCCCCCTCCCAGCTCTGACATCCCCTGTTCTAAGTCCCCTCTCAGCTCTGACATCCACTGTTCTAAGCCCCCTCCCAGCTCTGACATCCACTGTTCTAAGCCCCCTCCCAGCTCTGACATCCACTGTTCTAAGCCCCCTCCCAGCTCTGACATCCACTGTTCTAAGCCCCCTCCCAGCTCTGACATCCCCTGTTCTAAGCCCCCTCCCAGCTCTGACATCCACTGTTCTAAGCCCCCTCCCAGCTCTGACATCCCCTGTTCTAAGCCCCCTCCCAGCTCTGACATCCACTGTTCTAAGCCCCCTCCCAGCTCTGACATCCCCTGTTCTAAGACCCCTCTCAGCTCTGACATCCACTGTTCTAAGCCCCCTCCCAGCCCTGACATCCCCTGTTCTAAGTCCCCCTTCCAGCCCTGATATCCCCTGTTCTAAGACCCCTCTCAGCTCTGACATCCACTGTTCTAAGGCCCCTCCCAGCCCTAACATTCTCTGTTCTAAGCCCCCTCCCAGCTCTGACATCCCCTGTTCTAAGCCCCCTCCCAGCTCTGACATCCCCTGTTCTAAGACCCCTCCCATCTCTGACACCGCCTGTTCTAAGGGCCCTCTCAGCTCTGACATCCCCTGTTCTAAGCCCCCTCCCAGCTCTGACACCGCCTGTTCTAAGCCCCCTCCCAGCTCTGACATCCCCTGTTCTAAGTCCCCTCTCAGCTCTGACATCCACTGTTCTAAGCCCCCTCCCAGCTCTGACATCCACTGTTCTAAGCCCCCTCCCAGCTCTGACATCCACTGTTCTAAGCCCCCTCCCAGCTCTGACATCCCCTGTTCTAAGTCCCCTCTCAGCTCTGACATCCACTGTTCTAAGCCTCCTCCCAGCTCTGACATCCCCTGTTCTAAGTCACCCTTCCAGCCCTGATATCCCCTGTTCTAAGACCCCTCTCAGCTCTGACATCCCCTGTTCTAAGACCCCTCTCAGCTCTGACATCCACTGTTCTAAGCCCCCTCCCAGCCCTGACATCCCCTGTTCTAAGTCCCCCTTCCAGCCCTGATATCCCCTGTTCTAAGTCCCCTCTCAGCTCTGACATCCACTGTTCTAAGTCCCCCTTCCAGCCCTGATATCCCCTGTTCTAAGACCCCTCCCAGCTCTGACATCCCCTGTTCTAAGTCCCCTCCCAGCTCTGACATCCCCTGTTCCAAGACCCCTCCCAGCTCCGACACCGCCTGTTCTAAGGGCCCTCCCAGCTCTGACACCCCCCTGTTCTAAGCCCCCTCTCAGCTCTGACACCCCCTGTTCTAAGACCCCTCTCAGCTCTGACACCCCCTGTTCTAAGACCCCTCCCAGCTCTGACACCCCCTGTTCTAAGACCCCTCCCAGCTCTGACACCCCCTGTTCTAAGACCCCTCCCAGCTCTGACACCCCCTGTTCTAAGCCCCCTCCCAGCTCTAACATCCCCTGTTCTAAGGGTCCTCCCAGCTCTGACATCCCCTGTTCTAAGGCCCCTTCCAGCTCTGACATCCCCTGTTCTAAGCTCCCTCCCAGCTCTGACACCCCCTGTTCTAAGCCCCCTCCCAGCTCTAACATCCCCTGTTCTAAGGGTCCTCCCAGCTCTGACATCCCCTGTTCTAAGGCCCCTTCCAGCTCTGACATCCCCTGTTCTAAGCTCCCTCCCAGCTCTAACACCCCCTGTTCTAAGCCCCCTCCCACTCCGACTGCCTTTGGCCCCATCTCTGTTTGGAGACTTGAGACGAGCCCACATGACAGCACAGAGAGAACACTCCTCACCCCGTAACTCGGTGCTGAGCCCCGGCCCCTTGGCCGGCTTCGTGCCAGGAAGGGCCTGAGCTGCGGACCTGGCCGGCTGAGTCACAGCCTCAGGGGAGAGACCAACCAGCCTCAGAGCCGCTGACTCATTTCAATAAATAAAGCCCGGACACTGATAAGGAGCAGCTGCGGAAAACTGAACACAAAACCGCGGACGGTGACTTATTCTGGACTTTTTCTCTGGGAATCCCACTGAAAAAGCGGAGCCCCCTCCTGCAGGCCGGTGGTATGCACCACAGTGCGCTGGACTGGGAGAGCTGGGAAGTCCTCCCGAGGCAACTTAATCCTAGAGCCCCCAGAAGGAGGTTATTTCCACCCATCCTGTCTTTCACTGCTTGCCCATGTTCTCCCTCATGAGCCCCCCAGGGCAGCAATGGGATCTTTCCCCTGGAAAGGCTGGTTAACCTCTCTTCAGTCTCAGTTTCCTCCTCTGTAAAATGGGTATGAGAAGGCACCAAGGCTGAGGGTCAGATGGGAGCCCGCACAAAGAGCGTTTTGCAAAGTAGCAGAAGAATGGTTATTCTCAGGGCGGATGCCATCCTGCAGCGGCCACAGCGCCTCCCCCTCCCCGTCCCGGGGACTTCCCCAGCCAACATTTCCTCCCTCACCCCCTGCTCCCCTCTGCGCTGGGGCACAAGCTCCCCAAGGACAGGGGCTTCCTTGCTCTTGATATCTCTGCTCTGAATCCAGCCCTTTCTAGCCACTCACTTATCAGATCTCAGACTGTCTCATCCCTGACCTCTCAACATCCAGAGGTGAGCCCAGAGGGGAAGATCCGTCGTCTGAGCACCGCTCTGTCTGGCTGCCAAGGACCCATGATTAGGGTTCAAGTCTTCAAGTGCCTACTATGTGCCAGGCCCTGAGCTCAGCAGCAAACCAGGGGAAGACTCTTTGTTCCACCAGAACTCTTGAAGACTCTAGCTAAGTTCCAGAGGGGGCCATCTATATGGAAGGGGAAGCACAGAGGGACAAAACTGGAGGGTCCCATCCCCACACAGCCTCAAGCTTTCACAGTACCCAAGTGTCTATTAAGCCCTTACTATGTGCCGGGCACTGGGCTACGCCCTGGGGAGATCCAGGCCCGGAGAGCTGACATACTCTCCAGAGCCAGAAGGGATCTGCTCGGCGATCCAGTCCAGCCTCCTTCTTTTCACAGATGAGGACCCGGAGCCCAGAGCTGCCATGTGACTCTTCCAGGTAGCTAATAAGCTTTCCACCAGTCCCCAAAGAGGGAGCACCCTTTAGGGCGTATCCCCCCTTTTCAGGGCAGCGAGGTCGTGAAGGGGTTAGAGCACTGGTCTGGAGTCAGGAATGCTCATCTTCCTGAGCCAGACCCTTCCCAGCTGTGCAACGCCGTGTGCCTCAGTTTCCCTATCTGTACAATGGGCTGGAGAAGGGAATGGCCAAGCACTTCACTCCCTTTGCCAGACCACAAAGACTCAACCACAGGCCTCTTTTCCATCCCCACGTGGAACTCTAGAAGGTCGGGGAGGGGACCCCGACGAGACAGCTTCGGCTGTTGGCCCGGGCCGGCCAGGACGGCAGGAATTCCCGGATCTGCTGAGGGCGCTGACTCACACGGTGACCAGCCTGTGGCCAGCCCCCTTTCCTGCCCAACCGCAGGCAGGGACAGAAATTGCAACAAAGACAAGTCGACTTATCTCCAATGTTTCCCAGGGCCAGGCAGAGGCCCAAGGTCGCCGGAGAGCCGGGGACAGAGCCAGAGGGAGCCTTCGAGCCTCCCTGACTCTGCCTATGGGTGCCCCTGCCCCGCCTCTCTTCCCAGGGATGCTCCGCTCCTGGCAGGGACCCCTGGGCATAACCACTGTCCTGTGGGGGGGAGGAGGGGGGACTGGGCCAGCTTCCTGCTTCCCTCCTCACCTGAGACACCCACATCTTAGTCCTGAGCAGGGAGCCGCGTAAGAGAAGGCAAAGTGAGCTCCGGGGCTTCCAGGGGGCACCTCCTCCTACCCCCCAGGAAAGTCCAAGGGAGCAGGCGGGGGTAACGGGGGCAGTCTGGCTCTCCTAGCTAATCAACAAATTCCTGCTCTTCTATACAGGGGTCACACTCCCTCTCTGCCCCCCACCCGTCCTTCCCTGAGGGGACTGGCCCAATTCTGGACTCACAAGAAGCTGGAGCCAGAATGCTGCCAGCTCCCTTTCCCCACCCCTCCCTCCTCACTTGGGCTCCATAGGAAGAGCTTTCAGAGCTCAGCTCAAGCAATGCCTCTAAGGCAGGGGCCTTCCAGAGTAACCCCCCGGCCCCTGCAGGGACTAGGGCCCCCCATAAAATCACCTCAGGCAGCTCGCTGGGACAACACCGTTATTCTGCCTCCCTCATCTACTAGGCTATGTAAACCCAGGCCTCAGATTCCCCATCTCCCAGGGTTACTGTAAGAAGCAAAAATGTATGTTTTAGATCTGGATTTGGATAAAAATATATAATATATATTTAGATAAATAATATCAAGATATTTCTATATAAATTTAGATTAAAATATATAATATGATGTAATATATGTATATATGTCTATATTCGATAAATAACATCAAGATATTTCTATATAAATTTAGATTAAAATATAATATAATGTAATATGTTTATATATGTCTATATTTAGATAAATAATATCAAGATATTTCTATATAAATTTAGATTAAAATATATAATGTAATGTAATATGTGTATATATGTCTATATTTAGACAAATAATACCAGTATATTTCTATATAAATTTAGATAAATATATCTAATATAATGTAATATATGTATATCTGTCTATATTTAAATAAATAATATAAATATATATATTCATATAAGTGTAGATAAATTATACAACATAATGTAATATGTAATCATAGAATAAAATAGAACAAATATGATATAACATAATATGTAATGTAATATATAAGCATATATTATATACTAGGCATATATATATATATAAAATGTATATATATAATGTAACATATAACATTAAATGATATAATGTAATTTTTATAAATGTATAATGTAGTATATAATAAATTTGTAATATGTAATACGTGTACAATGTAATACATAACAATGTTATATCATAATATATCGTAAAATGTAATAAATGTTCAATATAACATAATATTTACAAGGTAAAAATATAACAATATGAAATAATAATATAGGATTAATATAATAGACTGTAATATGATAAATTGGATGTGATATATAATAAATATATAATATGATGTAATATATCACAAACATATAATAGCATGCAATGCAATAAAATAAATATGTAATATAATAAATACACCAAAAGTATTTTATAACTACTAGCTTTAGTTTTCATATGCACTTACAGGTTATATGTCTCATTTCTCCTGATGGATTGTGACCTCCCTAAAAGCAATTTTTTTTCCTTGTAGCCCTGCTCCTACTGCAGAGGCTGGCAAATAGTTGGTACTTAATAAATGCTTGATGATGGGTCAATAATAAGTACCCATGTTACAATCAGAGGGGCTTCCCTCTCCCAAAGGCTCTCCCTCTGCTCTCCTCTGTAGCCTGTATCATGTTCAATCAAGTATAAAACTCATCTCGCCCAATCAGGGTGAAGGCAGCCTACCCCCCCCCCCCCAACAAGCCCAGCTCTGACATTGCCCAAAATGGGAAGTTCTGGTGGTCCCTGGTTATCTCCTCCCCTTGGTCTGTAACTCCTCAACTTCCAGGCTTGTCACAAACACGTAACTCTCCCCCACGCCCTGACTGGTCCTCCGACAGAAAAGAGGGTCCTCCGTGTCCCACGCCTGCGGCACCCTCCTCACCGGCTCCCACCCCTTGTAACACTTACCTGGGACCCTCCCGGGGCGAGCCCCTTCCTTCTGCAGATGATCTTGCTGTTACTTTGTCCTGCTGCCCCTCCCATTAGGACGGACCTTCTTAGAAGACCAAACGTTTGTGTCTTCCTATCTCTGGCATAGCAGACCCTGACTAATAGGTCATCCTATTGTTAACTGACTAGTCATCCAGCCTCTCCTTGAACTCACAACCTCCAGGAGCCTCCCATTAGGTTACATCTGCTTAAAGCCCACATTCCAAGAAAGGGCTCCTCCCATCTCCTGCCCAGGAAACCTGGGCTTCCCCAGGACAAAGCACTTAAAAAACAACCACTCCCTCAAGAAGCTTCAATGGCTCACTCTTGCCTCTCAAAAAAATTCGCCATTTGGACACAGTCTGCCTTTACCAGCCGATTCCTCCTCACTCAACTGATCCAACCCACCTCCTCCCAGCTCCTGACCAAGCCTCTGCCTAGGACTCTGCTCGCCCACCTCAGCCCTACCTCTCACAATCTCTGGCAGCAAGCAATTATTAAGCACCTACTATATGCCAGGCCAGTAAAAGTGAGTCTCTCCTTTCAAAAAGCTCCCAATCTAATGGAGGCAGAGGAGGCTGAGGGGGAATGACACATAAAGAACTTTGTTCAGATGAGAGATCTATGCAGGAAAAAGGGAAGATAATTATAGAAAGAAGGAACTCAGGAAAGGCTTCTTGGAAGTAGTGGGATCTTAGCTGGGACTTGATGGAAGCTGGAGATAAGGAGGGAGGGCATCCCAGCTTTAGAAGCACAGCCAGGGACAAACCTGGGCCCTCAGGGCAGATGAAGCGTCCTGTTGGAAGAACAAGAAGGTCCCTGCCCTTAAGATGCTTACAAATGAGAAGGCAACTAAAGCACAGACATTCCCTGGCAAAAATATCAGAGAGAACAAAGAACCATGGGAGGTAAGGAGAGAAAAAGGGGTTCCCAACCCGGTAGATCTGGGAAGGCTTCCAAGAGGAGGCAGCCTTTAAAAGCGTATATCTTTTTTTTTTTTTTTTTTTTAAGGCAACTGAGAGTAAGTGACTTGCCCAGCTAATAAGTATCTGAGGCCACATTTGAACTCCAGAGCCTGGACTCTCTCCACTGCACTAGCCAGCTGCTCCTGCACAAGTCTTTAAATAAGAGGGAGAAATCCATCAGACCAAGATGGGGAGAAAAGCCATTCCAGGGACTGAGTAAAGAGGGATAAGTTCAGACACCAGAGTCTAGACTAGAGTTTCTGAAACCTTTTCCACTCCTGAAATTTGACCCCAGAAATATAGGTATATAAAATAGGTATAAAAATCAAACATTTCCTGCTAATAAATCACAATTTCACAACCCTCACATTCAGTTCTAAGAGCCCTTATGGGGTTGTGAACTATAATTTAAAAAGCCAGAGCTACGATGTCGAACCCAAATAAAAATGAGGTCTCTAAACTGTGCAGGACTCCTGCCAAAAACTGACTTGACTTTAAAATATAATCCTATGTTTTACTGTATTTTTATTTATTTTCTTAAATTTTTCCCAATTATATTTTAATTTGGTTCAGGTCAGACCAGATGTTTCTTAGGCTGCCAGGTCAGAACAGGTTAGACAGGCAGATGACAAATGGTTGTAAAAGGCCTCAAATGTCCAGTAAAAGAATTCGATTTTACTTTGGAGGCAACGGGGAGCCACTGAAGAGCTCAGAGCAGAATACTCATAGGGACTAAGGAAGGCTTTTCCGGCAAGGTGGCACATGAAAGACAGCATACAGCAGAAGTTATTATAATAGTCTAATTGAAAAAAAATATTTTCATTTAAGAAATCTGCCATCTTTTCAAAAGCAAGGTGATTCAGGCCAGTTCCAATGGTCTTGTGATGGAGAGAGCCATCTGCTCCCAGAGACAGGACTAAGTGTGGATCACAGCATAGTATTTTCACCTTTTTGTTGTTTTCATTCTCATTTTTTTCCCTTTTTTGATCTGATTTTTCTTGAGCAGCATGATGATGGTGGAAATATGTGTAGAAGAATTACACATGTTTAATACATATGGCATTACTTGACGTCTAAGGGAGAGAGCGGTGGGAAAGGAGAGAGAAAAAACTTGGAACACAAGGTTTTCCAAGAGTCAATGTTGAAAATTATGCATGTGTTTTGAAAAGAAAAAGCTGTAAAAGAAAAAGAAAAGAAAAGAAGAAGAAGAAGAATTTAGCAACTATCACCTGAAAAAAAAATTGCCTAATTAGAATGATAATAAGAGCCTGGACTAGGATAGTGCACCCATATCTATCCCACCATTTGCATTCTGGTTTCTCATAGTAGAGTCAGAGTTGCCAAGGAAACACAGCTTGCGCTTCCCTCATCCAGGATGGCCAATCGGGAGTCAGACAAAAGTTTTAACACTTCTGGGGGGACCAACTTCAAAGTGGTGATGTAACCCCTCAAGCCCCATCCATATCTTAAGAGACAGAATCGATGGGATCTTTAATCAGATCTGATCATGACTGTTAAGCCTTGGCTCACAAAACTGGGCTCTGGGAAATGAAGAAGAGATGTCACAAGACCTTCTCCAAAGATCTAGACACATGGGTTCTGGTGGGATGCTAAGGTCAGAAGAGAGTAGTAAAGAAGAGGAATAACCTCCTTGATCTGACCCACAGCCCCTTATAAGTGATCTTTCTCTCTCTTCTCTCTCCTCCCTTTTCACAGTGTAGACCAATCCATCCTTCTAGACCCTCCTTCCTTCCTCCTTGGAGCTTATGAGATTCCTTCTCCTGTTTCTCAATTCTATGGCTAACAGAGGGAAGAAGAAGAGAGGAAAAGGTGGAAGTCTGAGCTTGTGAACCTGGTGCTGGAGGCACAGTCCCCCCCCCCCCAAAGCCCTGTCTACCTCCTATCTCACTCCTTTTTCTTTTCATGTTCATGTAATTACCACCCTCTGTCTAGGTTTTCTCTCAGAATAAGGCAACAGCCTCCAAAGTGGTCTCCTTACTTCCAGGTCCTCAATTCATCCTCCTCAAGACAAAATAATCATCGTAAAGCGCAGCACTCTCCTGTTCAAAAAAATTCACTGGCTCCCTATTGCCACCAGGGTATAATCTGAATTGTTCAGTTTGAATAAGAAGGCTTACAGCTAAAAAGGATGTTGGAGAACATTGCCTCCATTCTATAGCTGATGAAATTGAGGATCAGAGAGATGATTTGACCTACTTTAGATCACACAACTAGGTGGCTCATTGGATTACTGGTCCTGGAGGCCGGAATATCAGAGTTCAAATCCCATTTCCTAGCTATGTGATTCTGGACAAGTCACTTACTCTGTTTGCCTCAGTTTCCACATCTGTAAAAATAAGCTGGAGAAGGAAATGGCAAATCACTTCAGAAAAACCCTTTGCCAAGAAAAACCCATTGCACAATAGAATCCACGGGGTCACAAAGAGACATATCTAAATGACTAAGTAACAAATGGCAAACCACTCCAGACAAACTCTTTGCCAAGAAACCCCAACTGGACAGTAGGATCCAGGGGACTAAATAACAAGGTGATTGCTTGGAAGCAAAATTTTCCTGTCTCCAAATCCATGACAGCCTTCACAGTTTGCCTCTAGTCCGCTCTGCTAGATTTGTTTCCTGTGATTTCTGATCACACCTTTCTACTTTCCAGGCAAACTGGAAGCCATCCTCCTTCCTCATCTCTGCCTCTCACAATCCTCATCCCCCTTCAAGGTTCAATTCAGCTGCAACTAGCCAGTGCATCTTCTCTGGCCTCCGTCCCTCCATTTTCACCATGAATCCCAATTATCTTGCCATGTATCATCCCTATTCCCCAGCAAACCTTCAGCTTCCCAAGGGCAGTGAACATTTTGTTTGTCCTGTCTTAGTGTCCATTATGCACACTATGCCCAAACAGGCATGGTTTGGATTGCCATGTGCACCCATCCATGGTGTCTCTGCCCAAGTGCAAAGCTGCCTCTCCAAGATGCCCATGAATGGATGGCGACCTCAGTCATCTCCACTCCTACACTTGCTCTTACACTTGCCTCCTCCCCCACCATCCAAACACGCCCACATCCCTCCTCTCCCTTGAACCTTCCAGCGCCAACACCTATCATCTGGAATGTCTTCTGCCCTTTGTAGCTAAACACTTAGAACAGGCCCTAACACAATATGGAACTATGCCCGAAGGGCTATAAAACTGTGTGTTCCCTTTGATCCGGCAGTGTCTCTACTGGGCTTAAAGCCCAAAGAGATCATAAAGGGGAAAAGACCCACGTGTACAAAAATGTTTGTTTTAGCCTTTTTTTTCCAGCAAGGAAACTGAGTGGAGGCCCATCAGCTGGGAATGGCTGAATAGTTATAGTAGATAAATGTAATGGAATATTATTTATTGTTCTATAAGAAAGGATCAGCAGGATGATTTCAGAGAGACCTGGGGAGACTTACAGGAACTGCCGCTGAGTAAAATGAGCAAAATCAAGAGCACATTACCCACAGAAACAACAAGATTATGCAATGATCAACTCTGAAGGACATGGCTCTTTTGAATAATCAGGTGATTCAAGCCAGTTCCAATAGACTTGCAATGGAGAGAGCCATCTGCACCCAGAGAGGATTATGGGGAGTGAGTGTGGATCAAAACATAGTATTTTCACCATTTTATTTTGGTGGGGGGGGGGGGGGCCGTGGGAAGGGGGACATTTGCTTGCTTTTTTTTTCCTTTATAGTGTTTGTTTTCTTTCCCTTTTGATCTGATTTTTCTTGTACAGCATGACAAATATGAAAATATGTTTAGAAGAATTGCACATATTTAATCTATAGTGGATTGCTTGCTGTCAAGTGGAAAGGGAAGGAGGGATAGCAGGGAGAGGGAAAAAAATTTTGGAACACAAGACTTGCAAAGATGAATGTTGAAAATTACCTTTGCATGTATTTGGAAAAATCAAAAGCTATTACCAAAACAAACAAACAAAAAAAGTGTTACTCACCCACTAAAAGAATAAAAATTAAAATTAAAAGAAAGGCTGTCTATAGTAGGTACCTTCCTTCACTCCCTTTCCTCTCCTTCTCCTCTTCTCTAGGTTCTGGCTTCCAACCTCAGCACCCAATCTTAGTGGCCAAACCCCCTGGCCTTTTCTCAGTCCTCATTCTTCTTGCCTTCTCTCCCTCCTGGACAAGGTCTCTCAGGATCTTCAAGCCACCCTGTCTCCCGGGTCTCCTCTAACGTCACTGATTTCTCCTGGGTCATCTGCTCTCCCCATAGAGGGCTCATCCTCTCTCTGTAGTATTGTACCATGGGACCTCATCAGCTCTCATGGATTTAATTACCTCTGCTGTTGATTCTCAAATCTACCCATCCCCATCTCTCTGCTGACGTCTAATCTCCATCTCTAACTGCCTTCCAGATAGTTAAACAGGATGTCCAGCAGACATCTCAAACTCAACCACATCCAAAAGGGAATTTATTATCTTTTTCTCCTAACTGCACCCCCCCACCTTCCTATTACAGTGGAGGGCAGCAGCTTCCTCCCAAGCTCCCTGGGAGGAATTACCCTGGATTTCTCACTCCCCACCACATTCAAGCTGTTGCGAAGGCCTTTTGATTTCACTTCTGCAACATCTCTAGAAGGCACCACCTTTTCCCCTCCAGATGCTGCCATCCCAAAGGTGCAGGCCCCTCATCACCTGCATTATTGCAGCCACTGCCTCAAGTCTCCCCCCTTCAGCCGCTAAAGTGATTTTCCTAAAATACATTTATTTTTATTTTAATTAGTAAGCTCCCATGGCTCTCTATGGCCTCCAAGATCAAATACAAATGCTGTTTGGCATTTAAAACCCTTCATAACCTAACCCCATACCACTTTCCCCATCTTCTTACACCTTACTATACATTTTGCTATCATTTGACCTTCGTTCTTGAAGGATACCATGACACCAGAGAGTTGTATTTAAGTGAATACTTGTCTGTCCGGCAACACTGGCCTCCTAATTGTTCCATGAGCAAGGTTCTCCATTTCTTGCTCTGGTTGCCCCCATGCTCTCCCTCCTAGGCTCCAATTAATGACCTCTCCAGTTTCCTTTAAGTCCCAATAAAAATCCCACCTCCTCCAGAAAGTCTTCCCCCAACCCCTCATAATTCCAATCCCTTCCCTCGATTAACCATTTCCTATTTTTCCTGCACACTCTTTGCATGTGCATTTGTGTCTTCATGAATGATCTCCACCATTAGATTGAAAGCTCCTTGAGGGCAGGAACTATTTTTCTGTATCCCTGGTGCTTAACATGCTTCCTGGTATACCATAGGCACTTCATAAATGTTTACTGATTGATTGACTTACAGACTATTTATATTCTCTCGAACTCTTTAAGTTTTGGTTCCTATCCTGGACCTGTGTTATGCCGGTAATATCCCTACATTCTCTGGTCTTTCTCCCTCATAAGCTCTCCATCTATGGTACAGCTCTCAATCCATGAGCTCATGAAAACTTTTCTTTTCCCAGAATCAAAATGCTAAGCAGGCATGGGCCAGCAGGACTCCCCAGGGATCATGAGCCCTCAGTCCAACAGCTCGAGCTCCCCCTCAGCAGAGGCAGAGTGATAATATTATAAAAAAGGTCATGGCAATTTTGCAAAAGAGCCTGGGGTTCAAACCCCATTTCAGGTGCAAACTAGCACTGTGCTCTCACACAAGACAGGTCAGCTCACTGAGTCTCAGTTACTACATTCATAAAAGGGGAACAAGAATATCTGTACCCCCTATCTTGTGGGGTGTAGTTAATTAACCTGTAATAGACACGTTTAGTGGTATGGGGAGAGAAAAGGGTGACCCAGACTCCAGGTCCAGATTGGAAATAGGAAGCAGGTTAGAGCTTCCATGGCCATCAGTGCTGGGAACAAGGGCCTGAGCAAGAAAGGGAGAGCCATTCTCAAAAATTAAGATAAATAAATAAAAAGGCCAAAAGATGCCAAGTGACAATAAACCACAATTCTAAGAACCAGAAGATAATGAAACATGTGACCCACATGACTGAGAGATAACGGACCCATATGCTTTTGGACACGGAGCAAGAGAGAATTTGTTCTGCTCGATTATATACATTTGTTGGGTAGTTAGGTCGTACAATGGTTAGAGCATGGAGTCAGGAAGACCTGAATTTAAATCTGGCCTAGCTGTGTAACTCTGGGCAAGTCACTTCACCCTGCCTGCCTCAGTTTCCACTTCTGTAAAATATGCTAGAGAAGGAAATGGCAAACTACTCCAAGAAACAACCCCAAATGGGGTCACACAGTCAGACACAACCAAAAAACAACTGAACAATGGTTAAATTATTTTTTTAAAGGAGGATAGGGAAGATTTTGAGCCATAGCTTTCTACACAGCTCAAAAGGAAGCTAGATCCCAGAAGACCCACAGTTCAAAATAGACTGCTCCCCATCCTCCCTCCCAGAGAGGGTCCAAGCAGGAGATATGGCTTCCATTCCTCGGTTAGATGTTATTTTTAGCAAGTTGCTGTGTTCCCACGGAAACCACAGGGCCACAGAATTCGAAACCAGGCCAGCTACTCACCAAACAGGAGCTGAGGGAGGATGTAAGGTCCAGGGGGAGGCTGGCGGCAGAGAGCCAAGGAACACTACTGGGTCAGCATCAAGTCCCTGAGCATCCCAATGACTTAAGGAAGTCTCAGGATGCTGCCCCGGACCAGGCCAGATGCTGAGAACTCTCAGCCAAGGCTTCCTGGGTCCACAATACTCAGTCATTGCTCCATTTGTATGAAGATGAAATCAAAGAGCAGCTATTTGTTAAGCACCTACTATGCACCAAGAAAAATCTGGTTTCAAATCCTGCTTCTGACACTAGCTGTTATTTACAGTCTCAATCTTCTCTATAAAATGGGAATTTAAAAAAAATATGAATTCTTAATGGTATGACCAGAGCTAATCGAAGCTCTGAAACTACAAGAGACCTGGAGAACCTGGGGCCCAGAGAGGTAAAGGCACTTACCCAGGAACACAAAGGAGGGATTTGAACACAGAGCCTCTGACTCCAGAGTCAAATACCATAATGCCAGTCCATTCCCTAGCTATTCCAGGTAGGTCGTATAAGAAACCTTTTTTTTTCCTTCTTCCCTTTTGGATGGGAAAAAAATTTGAACACAATTTGAAGCACAGAAAATAAAAATGAGGAAAATAAATGCTCGCTCCACCCAGCCAGTACCATGTCCCTAAGTGAGGTTGGGAGTCGTAAATGTGTCTGAAGGTTTCACACACCTGATGGGCTCTGCTGAAGGACAGCTTTCATTACTGTAGCTGGTAGCCTTTCAGTCACAAATCCCCCTCTAAAATGACGGAGCCCCTAAAATCTCCTGTACCTCTATATCTGTGATCTCACAATCCTGGGAAACCAGGTCTACCTAAGAGCTATAACTCACTTAAAGGCCTCTCAAGACATGGCCGGGGAATAATTTTCCTCATACCAAAGGCAGTGATTGAGACTGTTATTCAGGTGACTTAAAGAGACCGCCACATTCTTTTGCCTGTATTTAAAAAATACAAACAAAAAGCACCAGTTTTATATTTGAATAAGCCTTATCTATGAGTGTGACCCTGATCAAGGCACTTCATCTCTGTGGGCCTCAGTTTTCTTCTTTGTAAAATGGGGGGATTTATTTGGAGGACATCTGGGGTCTCTTCCAGCCCTATATCATCATCATAACTAGCATTGCTGCATAGCTTTTGCAAAGCACTTTACAGATTTCATCTGATTTATTCAACTCTGTGAAAGTAGGTGCTAATATTATATCTATTTTTCCAGTAATTTCCAGTCAGCCAGCAAGGAATCATAATGGTAATTGCTAACATTTATATTAGGCTTATTATGTGCTAAGCACTGTGCAAAGCACTTGGCAAACATTTCACTTGATTTTCTATAACAATTCTGGGAGGGAGATGTTAGTATCATCCCCATTTTACAGATGAGGAAACTGAAGGTTAGGTGACTTAACAATAAGCAAGGATTTCTATATTGTTTTAAAGTTTTCAAAGTGACTTACAAAGGTTATCTCATATGATCCTTGGGATCAACTTTGGGAGATAGATGCTATTATCATCCCCTTTTAGAGATGAACAAACTGAGGCAGAAAGAACCGATCTGTCCCATCTAAACACTGTCTTCCTGTGGTCCCAGCACTTCCAGGTCCAGCATTCTGCATACTACGGCACGCCAAAGATCCGTCATCCCCTTTTAGAGATGAACAAACTGAGGCAGAGAGAGCCAATCTGTCCCATATAAACACTATCTTCCTGAGTTCCCAGCACTTCCAGATCCAGCATTCTGCACACTATGGCATGCCAGAGATCCATCGAAGATCCATGCCATCTGAGCTCCATAATTCCTTTGGTACAGGTGGGGAGCTCCCCTGCCCTCTCTACTATATTCCCTCGCACACACACCTGAAGCCAATAGAAGATCAGGATCTAGTACATGCATATCCTCTCCCCTAATTAGAAAGGAAATAATTATTATAAGCTAAGGTCACCCAGTGTGGGTCAGCCTCATGTCTGACTAAGCTCACAGCCAGTCCAAGCTGTCTCAAAAGGTAAGGAGGAGGAGGAAATAATTAATATTCTTCCCACTATACAGCTAAGAAAATGGAATGGCTTGCCTGGGGTCACATAATGAGTTAGTGGAACAATTTAATGCTTAGATCTACAGATTTCTTATTCTATTTAGGAAGACACTTGCCAAAGAATGGGAATAATTTGTCAGAGACAGGAAGAGTCAAGTTGATGGATGACAGGAAGACAGGCTCCTGTTTGTCATTCACTATTTTCCAAGAAGTCCAGAGCTGTCCTTACTCAGTATTTATTCATGAGCCACCCTGGCCAGAGAGGTAAAGATCACAGAGAATCCCAGCCCTAGATTGATAAAATTCTTAGAGATCAGTTTATCTGACCAACTCTACTTTCCAGGAAAAAAAAAAAAATCTCAAAGAATTTATGTCATTTGCCTAATATCACACAGCAATCAGACCTTTGTCAAGCACCTACTCTGTGTCAGGCCTTGTGCTATGCACTGGGGATACAAAAAGAGGCAAAAAGTTCCTGCCCTCAAGGAGCTCACAATTTGATGCTATCTAATCTAATGCCAAATCTGCGAAACTCATCAGAGGTAATCTAACATCAAATCTGAGAAACTCACCAGAGATCATTATATTTTCCTTTTGCTTGAAACACAGGAGCACATTTTACTTAAGAAATCCCAAGTCCCTCCAATTCCCAGGTCAAGGATTTTCCATGTGGATGGCACTTATTCTAGCCTTCAGTTTTCCCCTAAAATTCAGGGTCAAGGGCTGAACTCCCACAAGAAGATGATCACATTGGAAGGGACCTCAGAAGCAAACTAAGGCCTAGAGACCCTTGGGTCTACCCAGGTGGTAAGTGACAAGGGCATAGTCCACCGCAACTCAACGATTCCATCACCTACATATAGTGGTTCTCAAAACTTTTGGCCCCAAAGTGGTCTTTACACTCTTAAAATTGTAGATATGTGCATGTGTAGACAACA
The DNA here is from genome assembly GCF_048593235.1 of Sminthopsis crassicaudata. Classification (NCBI taxonomy): domain Eukaryota; kingdom Metazoa; phylum Chordata; class Mammalia; order Dasyuromorphia; family Dasyuridae; genus Sminthopsis; species Sminthopsis crassicaudata. Next base: position 30,294,892 of record NC_133617.1, on the reverse strand, counting down.
GAGACCCCAGATCTTGAGAACCACTAATCTAGTCCAAAGCTTCTTAACCTCAAATGGGATCGCATAACTAAGCATGGCAGTCGCAAAATTGTGATTTACTCAGTAAATGTCTGACTTTTGTACTTATTTTATATACCGATATCCCCAGGGTTTGTAAAAATTTCTCAAGCTAAAAGGGATCATGAGTGAAAGAAGTTGAAGAAACTGTGATCTATTCATTTGACAAATGAGGAAATTAAAGTTCCAAGAGTGACTCCCGACTTCTTGGGCAGAAATGACTGGACCAAGATCAAGAAGATGGTAAGTGGCAGACAGACAGTCGGTCAATAAGTGTATAATAAGCCAGATATGGGGGAAGCTATGAGATCCAAGGAAAGGGAAAAGGCACACAAATGTGTTTGAGAAAATGCAAACCACGGGGATGAGCGATGGGACAGAGTGCTGATAATTCATAGACAAAAAGCACTTCCTCGGGGCTCCAGATTCAGACAGAACGCTTTCCACTGCACCACACCTGTGCAGGAAGCGGGACCACAGTCCCACGGCGTCCCTAGAACTTCACAGGGGCCAAGTAAGTACCTGTACCTTGCCCTCCTGGAGGTCACCCACAGCCCCCGCTTTCCAGGACAAGGAAGAGGAACCTGGCCTGGCACCACAGCCTAGACTCCTGGCAATCTTCAGCGCTGGCAGGAGTTTCTAAGCCGATCTCTTCCCATCCGCCAGCCCTGTGGACTTCATTTTTTTCCTTGTTCCTTGTCCCAGATGTGAGACGAGGGCAACAAAGTGGGAAGGCTCAAGCATCCAGTGCTCCCCAAACAAAAGAGGGGCGTTCGTGCTTTCCGCCAGAACTCCGACGGACACAAGGGGTCTGCCCCCCAACACGGAGCTCAGAAAACTTTCTCGCTCTCTTTCTACATGTGGACGGTTCCTGAGCGGGCTCCTCCAGACTGCCAGGCCTGCAGGTGGCATCTGGGATAGAGAGCAGCCCACGGAGGCTGGCGGGAGAGTCCCCGGGGCCAAGAAGACCACCCGAGCCGCCTAGGCCCGGGGACCCTCGGCACTGTTTACCTTCTCAACTTCCCCACGAGACTGGGAGGCCACGCTCTCCCGGGCTCCGGGCCGGGGAATCTGTCCTGCTTATTACCTGGCCCGGGGCCCGGGGCTGGGCTGCAAATGGCCGGCCCCGCGGAGCGCCCTCTCCCCGGCTCTTACCTGGCAGGCGGCTCCGGCTAGAACCGCAGAAGGGGAAGTCCCGATCGCGCAGGGGCCGCGGCCGGAGCCGGGATCGGAGCCGGCACTGGGGCTGGGACCCGGGCCACGAGTGGGACTGGGGCCGGCCGGAGGGGCGCAGCCATGCCCCGGCCGGAGCTCCAGAGCACGCCTCGCCCGGCCGCGGCTCCGGCCCCCGGGACGGACACAAGGACGCACGGACTGACGGACGCTTTGTTCGCCCTGCTCGGCTCTGGTGGCAGCGGCGCGGCCCTGCCCCCTCCGCAACCGTGGCCGCTCCGCCCCCCGCCTTAGCCGAGGGAGGGGGAGGGAGGCCGGACAGACCCGCGGGCGCGCCCCTTTAACTCTTACCTGCCCGGCCGGCCCTCCGCGCGCCCAGAAAGCCTCTCGGGAGACTCCGCCTCCTCTCCGCCCCTCCTCCGGGGAAACGGGGAGGGGGCTTTCCGCTCTTAAAGAGACCCCAGCCCCGGAGGCCCATTGGACCGCGGAACCGTAAGTCCAGACTGCCCTCGAGGGTCTGCGTGGACCCTAGCGAACAGTACCTGGGTGCCCCAGGGCACCGTCCCTGCGCGTCCGAGTCCTGCCCGCCTGTGGCCGGGCGCTGGGGTCTGCTTAGACAGACAAGCCATGTGACTTTGGGACGGTCGCTCGTTTCCGGCTTCAGTGAAACGTGTCCTGAGGCTCCGGCTGGCGAAGCTCCCTGGGACCACCGGCGTGACCGTGGGCTCGGCTCGGCTCGCGCGCGGAAGCGTGGCGGAGAAGACTTTGGATCCAGAGATGGGAGGGACCTCAGAAGCTGACCGGACTAAAACTCCCCCCGCCTCATTTTACAGAAGAGGAAACTGAGGAGAAATAACTTCCCCAAGCGACATCAGAAGTGGAACTTGAACCGACGTGACTCCATTACTTATGTAACTATTGGACAAGTCATCACAGCTTTTTGCCTCAGTTTCTCCATCTGTAAAATCAGTGAGTTGCATTAGATGGCTTCCTGATCTAATATATATGATTCCAAGAGGGGGGGAGGGGAAGGAGGAGGGGGAATGTTTGGGCTAAAAGTGCGTGGAAGTGAGGGGAGAGCATTCCACACAGTGGGAGTCCTGTGTGCCCCGGGAGACAGAGGCCCTCTCTGGAGGAGAGGCAAGCAGGCCGGGATCATTGAAATGAAGAGTCTGTGGAAGGGAGTAATTAGACTGGAGGTGGGAGCCTCATTGACTGAGAAGTTTGTATTTTATATTAAAGGTATAGGAAACCATGATCAGATCAGTGTTTTAGGAATATCAGTTTAATATATTAAATTTATCCTCTTTTAAAATGTATCACATGTATTTTTGGATTGTTTGCCATGTAGGGGAGAGGGTGGGGGCAAGGAGGGAAAAATTTGGAACACAAGGCTATGCAAAGGTCAGTGTTGAAAAATTATCCGTGCATATGTTTTGAAAATAAAAAGCTTTCCAAAAAAAAGAAATATTAGTTTAGCAGATGAGTGAAAGATGAAGAAAAGAGGAGAACCTAAAAGTAGGGAAAACAATAAGCATTTATAGAGTACTTTAAGATACGCCAAGCACTTTACAAATATCTCATTTGATCCTCTACAACTCTGGAAGGTGTGTGCTATTATTATCCCATTTTACAGATGAGGAAATGGAGGCAGGCGGAAGTTAAGTGACATGTCAAGGTCACATAGCTTGTAGATTTGAAGTGATATAAAGCAAGAATTTGTCCTATCCTTCAGAAGTTCTATCAATATAGTTCTATCTTTGCCACTAGCACAGTATAACTTGGAGGGGGGGGAAATCATGTTAACCTCCCTGTGCCTCTATTTCCTCTTCTGCAAAATAGGGGTTCAGACATCACAGGTGAAAAGCTGGAAGAAATCTTAGAAGCCTCCTTGTCCAAACCCTGCATCTTACAGAATGGGAAATTGAGGCACAGTGCTTTGTATATAGTGGTGTATATAGTGCAGCTAATCATTGATTTAACGGCAGGATCCCAAATTGGAAACCTGAAGGGACCCTCAGAAATCATCTGGACCAGCTCCTGAGGGACAGAGAGAAAGGAGTGTTTGGACAGGCTTCAGGAAAAGGCAGATTCTTGGAGAGTATTAAGGGCCTTACAGAGGCAAAGGAAAGGGTTTTGGGAAGGGAAGAAAAAAGAAGTCATGTGTCCCTGAGGCTTTCTCTTACCTGCCCTTCCCACTCCCATGTCCTAAGCATTCATGTGGGTCACATGAGAGAGGAGGAGAGTTAACTGAGTCCCTGCGATCTTAGCCTCAGAACTCAGGCTCCAGTTTATTCCCACAGCCAGCCTCCTGCTGGTGGCAAATGTGGAACAGAAAGTTCCCAGCTCTCTTGCTTCCTTGAACTCTGAAAGAATTTTATTATTTGTTGTTGTTGTTTTTATGGGGATTTTTAGGCATGAACTTTTAAAATAAATTTGTAAAATGTTAATACACCCCCCCCACTAAAGTCATAATAAAACCATGCTATTCATCTTCCCCTTTCTGAACTCTTTTCTCCTGAGTATAATGAGACTTCATTGTTAATGTCTTCAAGTACATAGTTATAGTCACTGTTTATAAACTTTTTTGGTCCTGATCTCTACTAACGGAGCATGTTTGTCATTTCCTCTGTGAGACACATTCTCTGTCCAAGAGGCTTCTGAAGTTTCTACCAAAATCCTCATTTCCTGAATTTTCTCTTCTCCATTCCTCCTCATTCCCCCACCCCCTCCTTCCCTCAACTTCCTCCTGCCCCACTGAGGGAACATATACTTGGGTCCTGAGCAGCAAGAAGGAAAAAGTGATAGGAAGTTTGAAGGGAAAATAGCTGGAAAATAGTTAAGAAGTTTGTCTTGGTGCTTGGTCATCCTTCAAAGATCATAGGACCAAAAGAATTCAAGGTGGAAGGGTTCTCAGGGTTCATCCAGTCAATCCCCATTATTTGACACATGAGAAAACAGGCCCATAAAAATCACAGAATCATAAATTTGAAGCTCACCCATTCTACTTCTCCCCCAACACACACACACACACACACACACACACACACACACACACGTGCACGCTTCCCTCATTTTGCAAAGAAATTAAGACCCAGAAAGGTAATTTTGTTTTTTCAATTGTGTCCCACTCTCTGTGGGGGGGGGGGGGGTCTTCTGGCAGAAATACAGGAGTGGTCTGCCATATTCTTCTCCCAGTGAATTAAGGCAAAATGGATTAAGTGACCTGCACAGGATCATACATCTGGTGTCTGACACTGAATTTGAACTCAAATCTTCCTGACTCCAACTTAACACTCTCCAGGGGTTCTCAAACTATGGCCCAAGGGCCAGATGTGGCTACAGGGCCAGATGCTGCCTGCCAGGTTATAGCAAATGGGCTGAGGGGCAGAGACAGAGGGTGAGCTGTTGTTTTTACTGTAGTCTGGCCCTCCAACAGTCTGAGGGACAGTGAACTGGCTCCTATTTTAAAAATTTGAGGGACACTGCAAGCATTATGACACCCCTTATCTGCTTCCCACGTGGGCAAATCACTTTACTTTCCTAAGTGTCAGGTTCTTTATCTGTAATGGAAAGGAGTTGGGTTCAAGTCCCAACATAATGGTGCTATGTTCTTCAGTAGGGGATAATAATGACACAGGTCCTGTTTCCAAAACCCTTTCCTCAGTGACCCTGTGGAAGAAGCTAGGCGGAACAACTTTAAAGTTTGTAAAGCATTTTACATATATATAATATGTAATATAATCATATATTTTGTGTTTATGTACATGAGTATATATGTGTGTGTGTTATATCTTGTATATCCATGGATGTTTACAGGTGATTTTTCCCTATTTCAGTGTAGATTCCTTGTATGCCTTTCTTTGTATGACTAACAACAAGAAGGATGATGATGGGGGCAGCTAGGTGGTGCAGTGGATAGAGCACCAGCCTTGAATTCAGGAGGACCTGAGTTTAAATCTGATCTCAGACACTTAACAATTCCTAGTTGTGTGACCCTGGGCAAGTCATTTAACCCCAGCCTCAGGGAAAAAAAAAAAAAAAAAAAGAAGGATGATGATGATGATGTAACAGGTACTGTGTTAGTGCATTCTAATTATTAATCTCATTTGATCCTCACAACAGCCCTGGGAGGGAGATGCTTTCATTATTCCCATTTTGTAAATGAGGAAGCTGAGGCAAATAGGGTGCTCATTTGTCTGGGGTCACACAGCTAGATTTGAATTCAGGTTTTCCTGAGCATTTAATTAATTCTTAGTGACTCTCTTCAAATACAACTGGTCCTATAACCAAGGGAAGATTCTTGTTCAGATCTATGAATTTGTCACCTGAGCTTTCATTCTCCTCCACCAGCTAAATCACCATTTCTTAGAACACTAAGAAATGTCTTCTTGTCTTTTATATTTTCACCAGGTCAAAAGTCCTGTAAAAATAAGAAATCCTAGACAAATGAGTTTTATTACTCTCGAAAATGAGACTGAAATGGAAGTTTGCCCAGCAAAGTTGGCCGGACTCCCAATGTAGCCAGCTGGGGATATTGAAACATTCATTCAGTCAGTGAATCATTCATTCATTCAACAAACGTTTATTGACTGAAGGCCCTGCTCAGTCTCTGCAGTTACTAGAATTGGGGCCGGACAGCGATGCTGGCTGAGAGGCTAGGCTCTGAGGTACTTGTCTCTCTAGATTTCCTGATGTGACAAAGGGCAAAAGTCCAAGCGGATGTCCTTGGGGTGAACAGGTGAGGTTGGGAAGAAGCCAAGATTGCATTTATGTTTTATGGGTAAAGGTCTGATTTCGAGTACCTGGGAAGGCTCTGTTGGCCGGGTTGGGTCCCTGAGAATCTTCTGCACGTTAACGTCCAGCTCTCTCCTCTCCCTGTCTTCCCCTCCCCATCATCAAAGGTCTTTCCCCCTGTGTTCTTGAGCTCATTCTCCCCTAACCACTTCCACTTTAGCTTCTCTCTAAAGCTCAGCCACAGCCAGTTACAGAATTACAGACTTAGATTGGGAAGGAAGGGGACAGTGGTGGGGGTGGTTGGTATCTCAGGGAGAATTTCCATCCACAAAGACTGCTTTGGCTCAAAGTCAGACCAGAGGTGAACACCAATAGAGGAACTGAGATTTTTCCTCTCTGCCACTCCTTCTTCCTCCTTCTACCCTCCCTACAAGCCACACCACCCTCAAAGGAGAGAAGAGATCAGGAGACAAAATGGGAAGGGAGGAATGAGGTAGGAGGAATTCTTCAGGGTGAGTTTAAGAGAAAGGCTGGTCAGTCTACATATTATTATTCGTACTAGATCAGGAGAAGAGCAGAGTTAGTAAGGCAAGAAAGAGAAGATATAGGATCATAAAATGTTATATCTGGGACCCAGATCTTTTGACTTTATAACGTGGAATATCAGAGATGGGTGGGTCTTCAGAACATGGAATCAGCTAGGAAGGACCTCAGAGCATAAAATGTTAGAGCTGGGAGTGATCTTAGACATAATGCAGTCTAATTTTATCAGAGAATATCAGAGATGTAGGACTATAAACTGTTCTGTCTGGGACAAAGACCTTTTGACTTTATAACATGGAATACCATGTAGGGTTAGTAAGACAAGAAAAGGAAGATGGAAGACCATAAAATGTTATAACTGGGACTGAGATCTTTTGATTTTATAGCATGGAATATCAGAGATGGGTGGGACTTCAGAACATGGAATCAGCTAGGAAGAACCTCAGAGCATAAAATGTTAGAGCTGGGAGTGACCTTTGACATAATCCAGTCTAATTTTATCACTTACAAGACTAGAAAGAGAATTGCCTAAACTTCCATGCAGATGAGCTAGAATTGGAACTCAGATTCTATTCATTATACTCCACAATTTAAAAGATTGATGTTGGTGTTTAACATATATTGGATTACTTGCTGTCTAAGGAAGGGGATAATGGGGAAAGGAGGGAGAAAAAAATTTGGAATACAAGCTTTTACAAGGGTGAATGTTGAAAACTATGCATATATTTTGAAAATAAAAAGCTTTTTTTTTAAGAAAAGATTGATTTGGGGCAGAAGAATTAAAGCTAGAAGAGACTATTTTCTAGTTGAGATCTAAAAAAAAAAAAAAAAAAAAAGGAAATTAACTTTCCTCAAGTCACTCATCTAGTAACAGGATAGGTACAAAAGGAGAGTCCTCCTTCCTCCCACAATTGATATTAGAGAACCAAGCTACACCTGATGAGGTTCTGATGTATAAATTAGAAAGGGAACTTTGCAGTAGGATGAAGAACTAGACCAGGCCTAAGGGTGACCTTTAAAAAATCAGCGCACTGCATTCTAAAGTGACACTTAATGAGGAACTCTACTCCTAAGGGAGGAGAAGCTTGGAGCTGTAAGTGTAAGAACCCATGTGGAGCTGAGAGAATAAAAACATCAGCCAGAGACAACCTCAGCAAAAAAAAAAAAAAAAGGTCAGCATCAGTAGGAGAAAGTCTGCTTGGGCACGAGGTATGTTGAGATAAAGGCTTTGTTGCTGAAACACCTGGACTACAGATGTCAAGGTTAATTCTGTATCTCTTTTTTCTTTCTCAGTTCCATCATGGGAAAACCTGAGGTCTTCTAGGCATTGGGGAATTTGTTTACCATTTTTTGTTTTAAATGTTTACTTTGTCTTTATAAAAAGTGGTAATCTCTTGTAATGAATTGCTAGACAGAGTTGTATTTATTGGGAATGCTATCCAGAAGAAGCAACTGAAAGTGGGATGGGAGAACATAATGAGAGAAGAGATAGAAAAAAGATGTAGATCTAACAGTGAGATGTTCTGCCAGAAGCACTGCCTCTAACTGGGGGCTCGGAGCTAATAAAAAGATAAAGAGAATTTCTTATCTTTTGACTGTTGTTGCTCAGTCATGTTTGATTTTCGTGATCCCATTTGGGGTTTTCTTAGCAAAGAGATCAAAATTGTTCACCATTTCCTTCTCCGGCTCATTTGATAGATGAGGAAACAGAGCTAAACAGGGTTAAATGACCTGCCCAGGGTCATACAGGTAGTCAGTGTCTGAGGTCAAATTTGAACTCAGGAAGATGAATCTTCACTGTATCCCATATGCCATCAAGCTGCCCTTTGTAACACTGCTACACAAGGTGTAAAATCCAGATCTTCGGGGAACCACCAGTCCCATAGGCACAGGACTATGCTCTTGGGAAATCAGGGTCTGAGATACCAGATAGAAAGAAAGTAGATTTACTAATATTCCTCCACAGACACATATACATCTAGTGAAATAAACAAAGATTCAAGGTCAGCAACTCTGGATTCCAATCCTGGCTCTTTTCCTCACTACCTGTAAGACCAGGAACAAATCACTTCCTCAGCTTCCTTATCTGCTGGATGATGAAGCCAGGAAAGATGACTTGAGGATCTCATCAAGCTCTAAATCAATGATCCTAGGATCCATTTTAAAACAAGAAGTATAAAACTGTCAACTTTCAGTTCAAATCTAACAAAATTAGCGAAGAAGACAAAAGATGAGAATAGCTGATGTCAGAGGGGCTTTACAGAGATAGGCACACTGATGTGCTATTGGTAGATCTGGGAAATGGTTCTATTGTTCAGGAAAGCAACTTGAAAGGATGAGAAGAAAGTGACCACTATCCTTTGTGACCCTAGACCCAGAAATTCTACTAGGGAGAGAAGATGCTAGATTAATTAGTTAATAAAAAGGAATTTCCTTACCCTATATGAATTGGAGGGTCCAATTTTTGACTCCCTGGGAGGAGAGAGGAAGGAGAAGGGAAGGATACATTGGGAAACTGAGCAAAGTAAAAATAAAAAAATACAGGTAGCCTTAAGGGGAAAATGGGGGGGGGGAAGAGACTAGCTTCTCCTAGTTTGAAGAAGACAATATTAATGTTTGTCACCTTGAGCTGATTTTGGCCACCTTCTACTATCACCCACCATCCAGCTGTGTACCCATTTCTGGAAAGCACCCCTCCCCCCAACCTTTACTCAAGGCAGGACAAGATGTTGAGAATTGAAAATTCTTATTACCCACAACACAATGTAGAGATGTGGTGGGTGTGTGAAAACCCTGACAAATAAAAAATAATAGTCTCTGTCCCTAAAGCTTAGTCTATTTACGGGGGAGAGGGAGAACAAAACAAATAGAAAACTAAATAGAAGGTCAGTGGAAGAGTATGGACTAACAACTAGATGGCATCAGAGAAAGCTTTCTGAACAAAGTAATACATTAATCAAGGGGTCCTGGGTCGGAGAGGAAGAGGGAGAACATGAAGAATCTAGGGATGAGGGACTGGATTTATTTTCTCTTTCTCAATAGTATTTTATTCTTCCAAATACATGTAAAGATAGTTTAACATTAATTTTTATAAGGTTTTGAGCTCCAAATTTTTTTCCTTCCTCTTTAACCTCTCTTCCTCCCCAAGACAGCAAGCAATCTGACATAGGTTATATATGTATAATCCTTTTAAACACATTTCCATATTTGTCATGTCACATAAGAAAAATCAAACCCAAAAGGAAAAAAATAAAGAAAGAAAAAGCAAACAGACAAACAAACAAAGCTGGAAATACTATGCCATGCTTTGATCCACATTCAGTCTCTGGGTGCAGATGGCATTTTTCATGGAATTGTCGCCGATCGCCAAATTGCTGAGAAGAGTCAAATCCATCATAGCTGATCATCACACAATCTGACTGTTACTGTGTACAACGTTCTCCTGGCTCTGCTCACTTCACTCAGCCTCAGTTCATATCAGTCTTTCCAGATTTTTCTGAAATCAGCCTGCTCCTCATTTCTTATAGAATAATAGTATTCCATTACATTCAGATACCACAATTTGTTAAGCCCTTCCCCAATTAATAGACATCTCAATTTCCGATTCTTTACCACCACAAAAAGAGCTGCTATTAAAAATTTTTGTACATATAGATCCTTTTTTAATGATCTCTTTGGAAGATAGAGCTAGTCTGGATCAAAGTGTATACATAGTCTTGTAACCCTTGGGATAGTCCCAAATTGCTCTTCAGAATGGCTGGATCATTTCACAACTCCACCAACAATGCATTAGTATGAAGGACTAGATTTCTTTGGCAATCTGATAAAATCTACATACCCCTTCTGAGACTTTTGTTTTTAAATGCATGAAATAAAACGACAAAAGGGAATCATTTAGAGTAAAATAAAAAATGTCATTTTCCCAGATCCCTTGAAATCCATGGTGGGGACCACTAAGTGATGTATTGAATAGCATCAGAAGGATCTAAGTTCAAATCCAGCCTCAGATACTTGACACTTACTAGCATATGATCCTGGGCAAGTCACATAACCCCAATTGCCTTGCCAAAAAAAAAAAAAAAAAAAAGGAAAGAATTCAATCTATAGGGCCCCAGATTAGCAATCCCTGTTGAGAAACAGGGAAGCACCAAAGTATCCTGAGGGAGAGGCACAAGGCAGCATGTGTCAAATGAGTTTATCCACTGCCACCCTTTCAACCACTAACTACTCTCAAACAGGACTCTAAACCTAAGAACTCTAGGGACAGTAGTACTCCTAAGACTACCAGTCCTGCTATTAGCAATCATGAAGGGAAAGGATCCCTTTGAAGGAACCTGTCAACCTGGCACCATCAGCACCAACCACTGGCCAGCTGCCACCACCAAGTAGTTAGTCCTACACCCAAAACCAGAGATCCTAACCTCCAGAGTCATTACCCTGGGAGTCAATTGTGACTAACTCCTGACTCTGGCACCTATCCCTTTGCAGCCATCATCCAGGAATCAGCCCTGGACCTGGCAAGTGCTTCTGTGGGTGCTGCAGCCCCGGCCTCCTCAGCAGCCACATCTACTAAAGACCTAGAAATAATAAATTCTGCTCACCCAAGTCCTTGGCCCTATGAAATAATTTGACATTAGAAAATGATTTGCCAAGTCACTCGCCATTTTTTAAAATTCACTTTTATTTCTATTCTAAATTCTCTCCTTCCCCTTTCCCTTCCTCATCCATTGAGATGGCAAAAAATAAATAAATAAAATGAGGCAGCTAGGTGGTGCAGTAGATAGAGCACTAGCCCTGAAGTCAGAAGGACCTGAGTTCAAACCTGACTTCAGACACTTAACACTTCCTGGCTGTGTGACCCTGGGAAAGTCACATAACCCCAATTGCCTCAGCAATAAAAAAAAAAAAAAAAAAAAAAAAAAGAAAGAAAGAAATAAAATCTGAAGGTTGGTGTGGGATTGGGGCTGAATAAGTAGAACTGAGAACCTTTAGCATATAAATGATAATTAAATACCTGAGCCTTGAAGGACAACAAGAGGTGTGTGTGTGACCTTGATCAAGTGCCAATAAAAACTGAGAAGGATCAGATTAAGAGATAGAAGGAGGCTCTGGAGAAAGGGAGGGGTGTCCCAAAACTTAGAGAGAAGAGGTTATTCAGAAAAAAGTGACCAACAATGTCAAAGGCTATAGAGAGGTCAAGGAGAATGAGGACTGAGAAAAGGTCATTGGATTTAGCCACTGAGAAATCATTGGTAACTATGAAAAGAGTAGTTTTAACAGAATAATAAGGTAGAAAGTCAGATTGTAAGGGGTAAAAGAAGAAAGTGAGAGGAGAAAAGGTAGATGGCCTCCTCAGAGAGTTTACCTTCAAAGGGAAAAAGAGACTTGGAATGTTAGATAATGAGAGTGGAAAAGTAGAGTGAAGTTTTTTTTTAATATAGGAGATACAGGAGCTTGTTTGTGGGCAGTAGGAAATGAGCCAATAGGGAGAGAGATTGAAAGAATGGGGGAAGAGAAAGGAGACAATCTGAAGAAGGAGATGGGATGGAATAAGATCACTGGAGTAGACAGAGGAGTTAGCCTTGGTAAGAAATATGAGGTTTTATTTTATCCTAGAGTAGTCATTCCTCAATTTCCTCCCAACATCCTGTGATTACCAGTAGAGAAGAACTCTATCTAGCTCTCCCTCTCCTTCCTCAATACCTTGTTCTTACACCAAGCATAATCAGTCCCTTAATAAAAAAAAGTCAGCCTTAGTAAAATTTACCAATTCTACAGAGATGAGGGAAAGAAGAGAATGGATTAAGGTCAAGAGATTTTGAGCTTGAGGGAGGGAAAAAACAGGAATTCACAATTCATGGTCTCTATTTTCTTAGAAGGGTAGAGCAATGGAACACCAAATAAACAGAATAACCTTGTACTTTGACAAGTGTGAAGACTTAAGATTTGAGGATGAGAATTCATTATTTGGAAAAATTAGAAAACAGTCTGGCAGAAATTAGGCATACACCATTTACCCAATAAGGTCAAAATTGATACATATTCATTCCAAATAAACGTGGGATGGAAATTGCCATCTGTATTCAGAAACAGAAGAATGGAGACCAAATGTGGATCGAAGCAAATTATTTCACCTTTTTTTTTGTTTGCTTGTTGTTTTCTTTCTTGAGTTTTTTACCCTTTTGATCTGATTTTTCTTTCACAATCTGATAAATATGAAAATATGTCCAAAAGGATTGTACATGATTGATTTATATCAGATAGCTTGCTATATTAGGGAGAGGGGAGGTAAGGGACACAGGGAAAAAAATTTGGAACACAAAGTCTTACAAAAATGAATGTTGAAAACTATCTTTACCTGTATTTGGAAAAATAAAATACTATTAAGAAGTAAAATGGATACATGACGTAGATATAAAGTGAAATATTATAAGAAAATTTGAAGAATGTGGAACATAATACCTATCAGACTTACAGATGGGTAAACAATTTATGAATAAACAAGAGAGCAAGGTAAAATGGACAATTTCAAGTAGATTAAATGAAAAAGGTTTTGTACAAACAAAAACAATATAGCCAAGATCAGAAGAAAAGCAGAAAACTGGGAGGTGGGGTTGGAGAGAAGAGGATGGGGAAATTCTGTAGATAGTTTCTCAGATAAAAATCTCCTAACCAGGGGCAGCTAGATGGCGCAGTGGAGAGAGTACTAGCCCTGAATGAGTTCAAATTTGATGTCAGATACTTAACACTTCTTAGCTGTGTGCCCCTAAGTAACCTCAATTACCTCAGGGGGAGGGGGGGAAATCTCCTAACCAAAATATGTAAAGAACTTTATCAAATGTATAAGAATATGTTATTCTCCAATTAATAAATGGTCAAAAGATATGAACAGATAATTTTCCTGTGAAGAAATTAAAACAATTTATAGACATTTGAAAAAAGTACTCTAAATCATTATTGATTAGAGAAATGCAAAATAAGGGAAAGGTGACAAATTTTAGTGAGGATGTTGAAAAATTGGGACACTAATTCATTGTTGGTGGAATTATGAACTAATCCAACCATTTTGGAGAGCAATTAAACCCAAAGAGCTATTAAATTGCATATACCCTTTGACCCATTAATACCATTACTATGTATTTCCAAAGATGATTATTGGGGGGGGGGGAGAAAAGAACCCATATGTTTTAAAATATTTGTAGTAGCTCTCTTTGTGGTAATAAAAAATTGGAAATTACAGAGATGCCCATCAATTGGCGATTGGCTGAACAAAGTTGTTGTATACAATTGTGATGGAATACTACTGCGCTATAAGAAATGATGAATGTAATCTTAGCAACGCAATGATCCAAGACATGGGGCTTATGATGAAAGGTACTGTCCATTCCAGAGAGAAAATTGGTAGAGCCTCAGTGAAAATCAAAGGTATTTTTTTCTGCAATTTCTTTCACAGAATGACTTACATAGAAATATGTTTAGTATGACCACATATGTATAACTTATGTCCAATTGCTTGCTTTCTTGAATTCATTTCCCCCCCCCCCCCCCCGAGGCTGGGGTTAAGTGACTTGCCCAGGGTCATACAGCTAGGAAGTGTTAAGTGTCTGGGATCAAATTTGAACTCGGGTTCTCCTGAATTCAGGGCTGGTGCTCTGTCCACTGCGCCACCTAGCTGCCCCCTGCTTGCCTTCTTAATGAAGGGGTGAGAAGAATGAGGGAAAGCAACTGGAACTCAAAATTTGGAAGGAAAAAAAGAATGCTAAAATTGTTTCTATATATAATTGGAAGAAAAAGAATAGAAGAAAAAGAAATGAGCACAATGATCTTGGTAAAACATGGAAAAGACTTATATGAAATAATTTCCTCAATAAAAAAAAAAAAGTGAGTCAAGGTCCTCAGCTGTGAGAGATCAGGAAAAGGGAGGTGTGGAAGGCTAGAGGAAATAAAAGAGGATCTGAGCAGCACTGTGGAAGTGGGAGAAAGGATCAATTACAAACTAATAAAAAGATTGCCTTAATGCAAAAAAGGTAGTAAAGCACTGATTATGAATGTTATTTTCTACGTAGCACAAAGCCCTGGAATCAGTTTGCCAATCCACACTCTGACTGTAGGTAAGTTACCCAGAAGTCCTTATGTCCCCCACTTGGCTCTAGGGACAACACCAAAGGGTTAAGGGGGGTATTTCTAATATGCCCACTCTTGAATTCCCACCCTGTATGTTTTATCTAATATTGATCAACTAGTTATCTTCCCAATATGGGTTGACCAGTGATATAATAACAATTAGACTTTACCAAGAATATATAAGAAGAATTGAACCTACAAAAATCTTCCAGAGCAAACACACACTTCTCTACCATCTCAGTCCCTGTAGTTTCTCCATGGATTCAAATTTAATGTGATGGAAAGGCCTGGGGAGACTTACATGAATTGATACTAAGGGAAATGAGTAGAACCAAGAGAACATTGTACATAGCAATAGCAAGATTATGTGATAATCAATTATGTTGGACAGTGAGGTGATTCAGATCAATTCCAATGATCTTGTGATGAAGAGAGCCATCTGCACCCAGAGAGAAGACTATGTATGGGGACTGAGTGTGGATCACAACAGAGTATTTTCACTTTTTTGTTGTTATTTACTTAAATTTTGTTTTCTTTCTCATTTTTTTCCTTTTTGATATGATTTTTTTTGTGTGCCATGATAATTGTGGAAACATGTATAGAAGAATTGCCCATGTTTAACATATATTGAGTAACTTGCTGTCTGGGGAGGGGGAAGGGAGGGAGAAAAAAATTTGGAACACAAGGTTTCGCAAGGGTGAATGTAGAAAACTATCTGTGTATATGTTTGGAAAATAAAAAGCATATGGGTGGTGTGGGAGATCAAAAGGGGGAAAAAAGAATAAAGTAAATAAGATGTGCAACAGAGAATGAACCAAAGAACAATTTACAAGGAAGTGAAGAAAAAAATGAACATTCATGAATATAATTTTCTACTATATGTTTTTTGATCAGATAGTTTATTGTTATATATTTGTACTCTTCCCTCATATTCTGCTGGGCCCATTACAATGTTCTTTTTTTGTTTTGCTTTGTTTTGTTTTGTATTCCTTTTCTGTTTTTCTTTTTCTCTTACACTGTTTTTTTTCTAATTAGATTAAAAATAGAAATAAAAAGAAAATTTAAAAGCTTAAAAAAGTATTGTGATTGGACCACCAAACATTCCCCCTACCAAGTTCGCTTCTGAATTTGGCATAGCCCATGGACAAGCCATTACTCTGCTTGCAGGGCATGATTGATTGGCTGCCAGGCTGGCTGCAGCTGGTCACTCCTTAGTGCTAGCTTCTCACTGGATTTGGCTACAGTAGCTTCACCTGCTGAATCTCTCATGGTTCTTCCAATTTTACAAATTCATTTATTCCATTCCACCTCTGATACTCATTCACCTAAAATCAGGAAACAATGAACCAAGAAAAGAGGGGAGAAAACAGGCAGCTCTAAGCATAACCATCTTAGCCAGTGACATGTGGATCGAGGTCCACAGCATTTCTTCTCCTCACACAAAAACCACTAGGGAAGAAAGAAAAGTTTCATTTATTCCAACCTTTTGCAAACACACTTCATTTCTTTTTTTTTTTAATGGTTTTTATTTACAAGATATATGCATGGGTAATTTTACAACATTGACAATTGCCAAACCTTTTGTTCCAATTTTTCCCCTCCTCCCCCCACCTCCAGATGGCAGGTTGACCAATACATGTTAAATATGTTAAAGTATAAATTAAATACAATATATGTATACATGTCCAAACAGTAAACACACTTCATTTCAGAACATCTCTCAATTAAAAGGTTTTTGTCCCCTGAGGTACCACAATACACTTCTCAGATTGGCTAAGATGACAGGAAAAGATAATTATGAATATTTCTAGAGAATGTGGAAAAACTGGGACGCTGATGCATTGTTGGTAGAATTGTGAAATGATCCAACCATTCAGGAGAGCAATTTGGAACTATGCACTATCAAACTGTGCATGCCCTTTGACCCAGCAGTGTTTCTACTGGGCTTATATCCCAAAGTGATTATAAAAAAGGGAAAAGGATCCACACGTGCAAAAATGTTTGTGGCAGCCCTTTGTGTAATGACAAGAAACTGGAAACTGAATGGATGCCCATCATTGGAGAATAGCAGAACAAGTAATGGTATGTAATGTTATGGAATATTATTGTTCTGTAAAAAAAGATGATTTCAAAGAGACCTGGAGAGACTAACATGAACTGATGCTGAGTAAAGTGAGTAGAACCAAGAGAACATTGTACACAGCAACCACAAGATTATACGATGATCAATTCTGATGGACCTGGCTCTTTAACAGTGAGATTCAGGGCAGTTCCAATGGTCTTGTGATAAAGCCATTTACACCCAGAGAGAGGACTGTGGGAACTGAATGTGGACCACAACATAGTATTTTCGCTTTTTGTTGTTGTTTGCTTGCATTTTGCTTTGCATATCTCTTTTTTTTTCCCTTTTTGATTTGATTTTTCTTGTACAGCATGGTATTTATGGAAATATGTATAGAAGAATTGTACATGTTTAACATATATTGGATCACTTGCCATCTAGGGGAGGGGATGGGAGAAAGGGAGGGGAAAAATTAAAACACAAGGTTATGTAAGAGTGAATGTTGAAAATTATCCATGAATATATTTTGAAAATAAAAATTTTTAAATAAAAAAGGCTTTTTATCACTACAAAGCTCACAGGAAATGGTCAGCAAATATTTGCTCATGTTCTGAAGTGAGGGGGAGGAGGGAGAAAGGACCTCTCCATTGTGATTTTACAGAAACAGGCTCACTAAGACTCCACACAGATCAACATCAGGCAGATAATGTGTATATGCTCTGAGAAATGGGCTCTCATTGGATGAGTCCTCCCATTACGTCTATTTCCATTATAGCAGAAAAGTAGACAGTGAAACTGATGAGAAATAGAAATATCAGAAATAATCTATAAACATAACCAAACTTCTTCCTATCACCCACTTCATAGGAAGCTTCTTAAGTTTCAAATGAGCTAAGTATGCAAAACTTGAGTTGTATGAAAATATCAGCCATTATTATAGAATCCCAGAATTTCGGGGGGCAGCTGGTGGCACAGTGGATAGAGTGCTGGGCCTGAAGTCCAGCCTGAGTAACTCACTTCACCCTGTTTGCCTCAGTTTCTGAATCTGTAAAATGAGCTGGAGAAGGAAGGCTCTGGCAGTGGGGGAGAGTTTAGGGCAAAGACCTGCAGAAGGCAGGATTTTAGCTGAACCATTAGCTGAATAAAATCAGTGAATTCTGGAGAAGAAAGATGAAGGATGTTCCAAACATGAGAAATAAACAAGAAAAAGCAATTGAACTGTATATAGTAACAGCAAGATTGTTCAAAGAATAACTCTGAATGACTGTTATTCTGAGTATTATAAATATGTATAGAAGAATCATATCCAACGACCCTATGGAGGAAGATGTCACTCACCTCCAGAGAAAGAACTGATCAACAAAGGTATGTATAGTGGGCTTTACATATAAGATTTATAAATATATGTTTCATATATACATATAGTTTAAAGATATTTTATTTAAATCTATCAATATGTTATATATATATGTAAACAAATATATGTGTGTATGTACATATGTCAAATGGTGGTCTTCTCTGATGTGGGGAAGGGAGGGAGACAGTTTAAGAATTAAAACAATCCCCCAATCAACTAGTTTTGTTTTTTGTTTTTTAAGTAACTGAGTCAAGGATAACTTGTAAGAAAATGGTATTTTTTTTTAAGTCAATTGGACTTGGGTCAGGTCCTAGAATCTTTGAAAGGAGGTATCATCTAAGAAAATCTGGAAAAAGTAGGAAAAAGCAGGTTATGAAGGGCATCGTTGAACCTGGAAGTAATAGGGAGCAAGTGGAATTAATTGAGTGTGTGTGGGAGGGGGAGATGTGTTACGTGATCAGACCTGCACTTTTGGAAAATCCTTTTGACTGCTGAGTGATAGAGAGACTTGTGTTGAGAAAGACTAGAGGCAGGTAGGCCCACCAGCGATTAATGTAATAATCCAGGGGTGGGATAATGAGATTTTGAAATAGTAAAGGGGGAGGGGAGGAAAAATATAAAAGATTTAAAGATAGAAATGACAAGACTTGGGAGTCAATTGCATATGAGGGTTGAATGCTTTCTCATTCCATTGAATTGAACTGAAAATGGAGTTTGGAACCTGGGTGGCAGGGAGGAATGGTGGTCCCCTGAGAGTAATAAAGAAGTTTAGAAGAGAAGGGTTTTTAGGGAAAGATAATGAACCAGGGCAGCTAGATAGCAAAGTGGATAGAGCACCAGCCCTGAAGTCAGGAGGACCTGAGTTCAAATGTGACCTCAGACATTTTACACTTTCTGGCTATGTGACCCTGGGCAAGTCACTTAACCCCAAGTGCCTCAGCCAAAACAAAAACAAAAAGATAACGAATTTGGTCTTGGACCTGGTGAATTTGATCCAGTTGGAGATGTCCAAAAAGGAGTTGAAGGCTAGCTCCCTGAAAGAGTTAACCTATTCTCCTTTGAAATAGCTTTAATTGTGAGGAAGGTTTTCCTGGTGGCAAGCCTAAATATGCTTCTTTTTTGTTATGATTACTATTATTGTTATCGACAAAATATATGATTTCAGGCATCAGTGGGGAAGGATAAGGGAGCAATCAAGAGATCTCCAAGGATTCCTACTGTCATACCACTTAAGGAAGTCACAGAGGATTCTTTCTGATGGCCTGGAATTCTGAGCATGTGCCCAGACCTGTCTGGTAAGGGCCTCCCATCCTGCCTGGGGCAAATACCAGGGACTCTTCAAGGAGGAGGAGGTAGGTGGGAGCTGTTTGTCATGAGGCGGTATGAAGCTGAACCGGGTCGTGGATAGTGGGCATTTTCCTTTTGAAACCCGGTTAAGGAAACTTGAGAAGTAACAAGGGCTAATTGCTTAAATAGCTCTAGACTTCATCAGTAAGATCTGGGTTCAAGCACAACTTTATTGGGTTTTGGTTTGTTTTTTTCCTCAAAAGTATTTTATTTTTCCAATTTCATGTAAAGATAGTTTAACATTTATTTTTGCAAGATTCTGAGTTTCAAATTTTGTCTTCTTCCCTCCCCAAGACAGCAAGCAATCTGATATAGATTATAAATGTATAATACTTTTTAAGCATAATCATAGATTTTTATCTTTCCAAATTCATGCAAAAATAGTAAGATTATATGATGATCAATTCTGATGGACATGGCTCTTTTCAACAACGAGATGATTGAAGCCAGTTTCAATGATCTTGTGATGGAGAGAGCCCTCTAAAACCCAGAGAGAGGGAAATGAATGTGAATCACAACATAGTATTTTCATTCTGCATAATAACATATATTTTTAACAATTTAACACATATTGGATTAGTTGCCATCTAGGGGAGAGAGTGAGGGAAAGGAGGGGAAATTTGGAACACAAGTTTTGCAAGAGTCAATGTTGAAAAATTATCCCTGCATATGTTTTGAAAATAAAAATTAATACAAAACACATGCAAAGATCGTTTTCAAAAATTTTGCTGAACATATTTCCTCAGCTGCACAAGAAAAATCAGATCAAGGTAAATAAAAACTATTATAAAAAAAGAAAAATCAGATCAAGAGGGAGAAAAATAAGAAATACAAGCAAGCAAACAACAACAAAAAAGGTGAAAATGCTATGTTGTGGTCCACACTCAGTCCCCAGGCCTCTCTCTGGGTGCAGATGAATCTCTCCATCACAAGTCTATTGGAACGGCCCTAACCCATAGTTGATCACCCCGTAATCTTCTTGTTGCTTTGCATGTACAACACTTTTAAACGTATTTTAAATATAAAAATATTTGTCATATTGAAAGAAAAATTAGAACAAAAGGGAAAAACCACAACAAAGAAAAATCAAACAAACCAAAAAGGTGAAAATAGTATGTTTCGATCCACACCTTCTTCGAGGTTAAGAAATATGAGCAGCAGCAGCTTCTGTTTGATTCTAACTGACCCTGTCAGGTCAATAAAGTCCCACTCTCCTGATAACCTGGGAGGACAGTGGTGCTGCAGGAAGAATCTGCACATTTTACAGCTGACGAAATCCTGGCTAAGAACAGGATCCGAGCTGGAAGGGCCCTCCTCCTCTCAGATTCCCATACTCTCTGGTGCCCAGGGCATTTTCCACTCCCTAGAATATTAGAATTGTTCAATGGTCAACCTGCCATCTGCGGGAGGGGGTGGGGATAAGGAGGGGGAAAATTAGAACAAAAGGTTTGGCAATTGTCAACGTTGTAATATTACCCATGCACATATCTGGTAAATAAAAACTATTTTAAAAAATTGTTCAAGTACAACTTTGGACATCCCTTGGCGAGATCACCTGTGTAAAGTGCTGTAGAAAGGATGTGATTATTGTTGTCGGCGTCATCAGAATGCTGTCAAAAATTGAAATCCGGCTCATTTTTCTGCAGATTTCAGACTCCTTTCTCTCTCATTTCTTGAAAATCCAATTTCTGAGGTCTTTTCAACCCTAAAGATGCACGTTCTCCAAAAGCCAGGGTTTTGCTCCCTACCGCCACCAGGGGGCGGCCGCGGCCTTTGTACAAGAGCCAGACACGTTGCTCTCCCAGACTCCCTTCCAGGTCCTCCAGTCCATATCTGGGCTGCACAGCTGGACAGAGGATGTACCCCTGCTCCCACCCCGGGGGCCCCAGCTGCGCCGGAGGAGGAAGGAGGCAGCCTTCTGGCCTCTGGTCTTACTAACTCCCTGCTTCAAGGACGCTGAAACTGATCCACCACCTGAAGACAGGAGGTGATCGGGAAAGCTGATCAATCAATGGATCAATCAGCATTGATAAAATGCCCTCTACATTCAGGAACTAGGCTGGATTTGGGAGATACAAAGACAGAAGCAAATAGCCCCCCTCCTCCTGCAGGAGCTTACATAGAAGAAATAACATATACACCAATCAGTAAATAAAAAGTAAATGCCAAAAAGTAAATTTTAAAAAATAAATAAATAAAAACTTGGGTTTGGTTTTTGGAATATAAATATAAGAAATATATTCATAAATACAAAAAATTCTAAGTGAGGAAAAAAAGTCACCAGACTGGGTCTCCTACAAATTTAAACTAGTATCTTATTTTTCCAGTCTCATGTAAAAATAGTTTTCAACACTTATTTTTGCAAGATTCTGAGTTTCAAATTTTGTCTCCTTCCCTCCCCAAGACAGCAATCTGATATAGATTATAAATGTATAATACTTTTTAACCATAATCATAGATTATTATCTTTCAAAATTCACACAAAAACAGTAAGATTATAAGATGATCAATTCTGATGGATGTGGCTCTGTTCAACAATGAGATGATTGAGGCCTAAAAAAGACCAGACTGGGTCTCCTACAAATTTATGTTACATAATCTCAAGGGGACATTCCACCAGGCAAGGCAATCCTTTTATAACTCCCTATTTAACTCAATTCCATTTAAGATATCTCTCCTTCACTTCCCATAGTTTTCCCTAGTCCCTACCCAAACGACTGAGAATTTTGCTTTATCCTTTACTGGAAAATTTAAAAACATTCTCTAAGAGCTCCAACTTCTCCCCTCCTCATTTTTAAATCATTTGGAAAACAACTGTAACAATAACTAATGTTTATATAGCTCCTACTATGTGCCAGATACAGTGCTAAATGCTTTATAGTTACATCTCATTTGATCCTGACAACAACCTTGGAAATAAGGTGCTATTATTATCATCCTCATTTTACAGCTGAGGAAACTGAGGCAGACAGGTGAAATGACTTGCCCAGGGTCACATAGCTAATAAATGTCTGAGGCTAGATTTGAATTTGGGTCTTGCTGATTTCAGACCCAGCATGCTATCCAGTGCTCAAATGGCTCTGACACTCTCTCCTCCACTCCTGTCTCACACGAAGAGATGATCATTATCTTTGTCAAGGCAAACTCCTTTATCTCCATTAGTGATCCCATTTATTCCATCAGAAGACTGTCCCTTCTATCATTCTTACTTTTCATTTACCTTTATTCTCTCCCTGTCTCCTGGCTCCTACAACCGGGTCCACGCCTCCCCCCTCCTCAAAAACCTCTCATTCCATCTATTCCATCCCTGCTTACTACTGGTCTGTATCTCTCCTGCTCTTCCCTCTGGTGATTGCTCTCTATTTATCCCGGTTGCATCTTAGATGTACACAGCCATTTGCATGCTTTCTCTCCCATGGGAGGTCCTTGAGGACAGGGACTATTTTTTCCTTTATATCCATAGTGCCAGGCACACCAAAGATGCTTAATAAATGCTTCTTGACTGACTCTGCAACTTAAAGTCTGAATTACCTGAAGTACTTGAGAAGTTAGTTAAGTGACTTACCCAGAAGATAAAATGACTTATTCACAGTCAGTACATATCAGAGACAAGATTTGAATCCACATCTTTGAGTCCAGTTCACTATCTACTATCTTAACCCTTGTAGAATATATAAAATTAATATAAAGCATTAGCTGCTATTTTAAATATTATATAAAAATACATATATAAAAATAGTATTATTATAGAAATACCCATCTTTTTCTATTCATCTCTCTCTGCTCTCCCTTTCATCTTCCCTCCTTCTTTCCCTCCCTTCTTCCTCTCTCACATCTCTCTTACTCTCCCTCTCTCTCTCTCTCTCTCTCTCTCTCTCTCTCTCTCTCTCTCTCTCTCTCTCTCTCTCGTGCTTCTTCTCTGTCTCTCAACATAGATGTAAATAAGTGTGTATGTGAGTGTTTTTACATATTTTTTCATGTCTTTATGGGATACAAAATAATAATATCATCGAATTCTCTTGGAAAGAGGCCATCTAATCCAAAACCTCAATTTATAGATGAGGAACATGAGACCCAAGGAAGTAAATTACTTACTGGAGACCCAGACAATAATATCAGAGATAGAATTAGAACCCAATTTCTCCCAACTACAAGTCCAGTTCTCCATCCAAACCCCGTGCCTGCCACATTGGGCATCCATAACCATCTGATTCTTGATTCAATATTGATTATCTGAATTTAATAGCTTTATTGTGTTGGGTTTGTTTACATCATTAGAGATGTTATATACTATTCTCTTCATTCATACTTGACTTTATTCATTCATAATCATCTTTCCAAGTTTCTCTAAATTCCTGGTATTTATCACTTCTCACAACTTCTTATCAAATTTCTTACTTAAATTTTATTGAATATTGAATTAATATTGAATATTACTGAATTTCTTAATAATAGTAGTAGTTGGCATTTCCATGGTAATTTAAGGTTTAAAAAACACTTTCCATGTAATTAGAAAAAAAAATCTTATTCAAAAAAATTTTTAAAAAGAAAAGCACTTTCCGTAGGTTACCTCAATTGATCTTCAACGAGACTGAGACATAGATGCTATTATTATCTCCATTTTACAGGTGAAGAACTTGAGGCTAAAAGAGGAAATGACTTTCTATAATTAATAAGTGTCTAAGGCAAAATTTCATCCGTCTCAAGTTTCCCTGACTCCAAGTTCCCACATTCTGCCCACTGGGATCCCAAACTCTGCCATTACGTTCAAAAGTGTGTTGGGCCAGTCCAATCTAAGGAGACTTATTTTGTTTGCAGCTTTTTATTACCACATAAAGCGCTAAATGTCAGTGAAATGAATCTTTTAGTGCTTTAGGGACTTTTATTTTATCTTTTAACTTTCTTGGAACATGTGCTCAGTTCTGGGATAGCTGGATAAAGGGATAGAGGTTATATTTTTTAAAAGAACAAATTTTCCCTTTCAGCTCCAGTGAGAGATTTGGTTTCTTATCCACAGACATTTTCTAAGTGTGACCTTTGATTAATTACTTCACCTTGCTGTGCCTCAGTTTACTGAACCATAAATGGAGCAAATAATACCTGCTTTGTTGAGAGGATCAAATTTGATAAAATAAAGAACCTTTAAATACTACCCTATTAGAACGGCTGCTAGGCCCAGAGAGCAAAGGAACTCCACCTTCTCCCTCTCCTTAAGGAGTCCCCTCTTAACTCTGGATCTGTGCATGTAGTCAGATAAATCTCGATCCAGTCTTCCCCTCTTGTCCTTGCTTTCCCCCTCTGTATAACAAAGGGAGTTAGTATAGATGGACCAAGATCTTTTGCAATCCTAAATCTAAGATCCTGCGTGTCTGGGCTCAGCACATTCTTTGTCTATTTTCACTGGGCCAGCTCGGGATGGGGACACAGAAGGGAAATCGATTTCCCAGGTTCTCTGGCCTGTTTCTCCATTGCTGCTGCCTCCCCAGGAGAGCCCACTTAAGCTATTTAACAGCTCAGCTTCAGTAACCTACTTTCCTACCTGGCAGGAGCCCAAGTGGGAAAAAAAAAAATTGTTCCGGTTATCCTTAGCAAATACCACAGCAAGGTCATGTTCTTCCCTGGGAAGCCGGGGGCCCCATCAGCCAGATGTGTAAAAAAACACTGAGCTGCTTTCTCCCCTGTAATTCTGGCTTTTCTGGTTGTTGTTAATCACAGCCTATATGATCTTAGGCAAGTCATTTCCCTTCCTCTGGGTCTCAGTTTCCCCGTCTGTAAAAAGAGGGCTTTGGACTAAACAATCTTTCAAATTCCTTCCAATTCTATACCCTTATGAATCCTTTAGTTTCTATCTGTACCTCCTTTTTAGCATTTAACACATTCACCCTTGTTATAATTATTCCCACCTAAAGCCTGTCAGGTCACTGAAGGTAGTCATAAGCTAACTTCTCTCTGCCTATAAGAAGGGTTCAATCTATAGTCCTTGATTCCAAGCAGAAGATCCAGAGCAGGGAAGGATTTCCTAAATGGTCCAATAGGAGAAATCAAAACCATCAGCAAAAAGGACCTGAATCTGGGAGAATCTCCCAGATTAGGCAAAGGAACTTGTACAAAATCACACCAAAGATGGCATCCAATATACTAAACTCAAGCCCAGTATGCTAGAACCCAGTGGGTTATCCCGGGGAGCAATGTGTCTCTCCTCGCTGGTGATCTTCAAGAGAGACTAGAAACATGGTCAAAGGGCTAACTGATCGGGTAGACCTTGGGACAGGTATATAAATGTCGGCTCTTGCTGCCCTCATCTGTAAGATGGACCCATAGTCCAAAAACACCGTAGCATCCAAATACTAAATAATACTAAATCTATTAGGTAGATGGGATACTTGGGAGACCATTAAGCAGCAGACTCAGTTTCCTCTTCTATAAGATGAAAAGCATCATAGCACAGAGAAGGACAGGTTTGGCTTTCTTTGTAAATCCTGTCATTGACACTCAATTAATTAATAAATATTTATCAAATGCTTACTAAGGATCAAGTGGTAAAATTATTTTAAAAAACCACAAGTGTCTGTCCTCGAGAACCTTACATTCTTAAAAAAAAAATCTCAATCAATTACAAAAGCTTACATTCTTTAAAAAAAATTTAATTAAAAAAGGAACTTATATTCTATAATTTTAATTAATTAATAAAAGAGATATTTACATTCTAGTAAGGGAGACAACATATAAATGATTAAGTATATAAAAAGTAGATGGAAGGTATCATGGTTGAAGATACAGAAAGGAATGGTCCAAGGAGAATAAGGAGAAAATAAGGTAAAGGTAACCAATATTGTCAAAAATCTACATCGATTTCACGAAGTTTGCCATTTTATTTAGCAGTTAAAAGATCATTGATGGGGCAGTTATATAGAGCTATTGTAGATTGACTACCAGATGTGGAGTCAGAAGGATCTGAGTTCAAATCTGCCCTCAGACATTTACCCCTTACTAGCTATGTGACCCTGGGAAAGTCACTTAACCCTGACTGCCTCACAAAACAAACAAATAGGTTGTTTTTTTACTTTGAAAAGTGCAGTTTTAATTGAAATATGAGTTGTCAAGCCAGAATGCAGAAACTTTGGAAGAGATGAGAGGAGGGAATGTAGAGGCACCTGGTTCAGATGGTCTTCTCAAGGAGTTTAGCCAAGAAGGAGAAGAGGGATATGGAAGAATAATTAATGGGGATGATAGAAAACTTGATGGAATGGGAGCACTTTTGCAAGGAAGGAGTTTTCCTTAGCATAGAGAAAGACCATCTCTTCTTATGAGACAAGGGTGAAAGAAAAAATAATGAAAGATGATGTCAGAGGATTATGAGAGGAGGAGAAGGGGAGAAGAAGCCTTCAGTGAATGGCTTCAATATTTTCAGTGAAGTTTATAGGCTGAGGTCATCAGCTGAGAAGTTTGGAACAACTACTGTGGTAAGTAGGGTAGACAATCAATTAGGGAGGAGTAGAAAGATTGCTTTCCTATAATGAGGGCCAAAGAGATTATGCAACAAATATTTGTACAGACCCAATCAGCAAGGTTTTATGACTTTCTTAGATTCCATTTAACAGCACGTGAATAAGAATGAAGAAAGCAAATGGTGGGGATCATCCGGAGTTGGGGTTTGATAAATGGCAGAAGAAAAAGGTAAGGGACATGAGAGAAGAGGATAGTGTAGAGTAATAGTTGATAATGTAGTCCTCAAGGGGTCAGATTGGCAAGGAAATAGTAGCCCGTGCAGGTAGTAGTTTGGGAAAGACCTGAGAGGTGGAGGGAACAAAGGTTATGGTGAGGGCAAAGAACAGGCAAACATGGGAGAAAAGAAAATCAGCAAGAAAGATTTTGGAGTTCATGAACATGAAGTGGGATCCTACAAGGCCATGGCAAGGTAAATTCTTATGGTGCAACAAGAAAATTGGATTTACACACATATATTGTATCTAGGTTATACTGTAACACATTTAATATGTATGGGATTGTCTGTCATCTAGGGGAAGGAGTAGAGGGAGGAAGAGGAAAATTTGGAAAAATGAATATCAAAAATCAATATATTTGATAATATCCCTTTACAAGGGATGTTGTAAAAAAATACTCATGCATATGTACTGTCAAAAAATTATAATTATAAAATTAATTTAAAAATTAAAAAAAAAATATTGACACATCTGAGGAACAGGAAAGGGAAGAACTAGGGGATTATACATGTTGAAGTCCCTACTTTGAGCTCAGGAGGTGGGGGAGGGAGGGAGATTGTGGGTCACTGAACTCATTTTGAAGGAAAAAGAATATTTTGGGTTCAAATCCTTCATTTGCAATCACCAACTCTGTGACCAAAGGCAAGTCACTTAACTTCTCCTCTCCTGGCCTCAGTTTCCTGATCTGTAAAATGAAGGATAATGACATCAGACTTTCCAGGATTGTTGAAGAGCTAATGAGCTCTCAATCAATAAATATTTATTAAGTACCTACTGTGTGTTAAGCTCTATGCACTAGAGGGAAAAAAAACCCAACTCTGAATTAACATTTGTAAAATGTTTTGAGAAATTTAAAGCACTACATAAAGGCTAGTTATTATCATCTGGAAAAGGAGATTATTAGAGGAGCCATCTTGGCCAATAGAAAGAACATTGAATTAAACTTGGAGCCAAGAAAGCTTGTCTTGTCTTGGATTCAAATCCTACCTGATCAAATCACTTAAATGCTCTTGTCTTCACTTCCTCAAATCGGGGGAGAAGATATAATGTTCTCTCTAAAATGTAATGGTCTCTGTTGAGGTTTTCTTGAGGTCTCTGGAAGCAGCCTTCATTTCAGTTCAATAATCACCACACAAGTAGGGAGGGGTTAAAGTCCAAATCCTTTATTGTCTCCTTCAAAGTCTTGTCTCCTTCACTTGGGGCTCGGCTAGTTTTTCTGGAAGCCTATCTCTCTCCTTGGTTCCAAGAGCTTAAGCTCCTGCCTGCCTTCTCTGGTTTCTGAATCTCCCCAACTGAATCCTGGCTGAGACTCCTAACTTATATACCCCACACTGAGTATACACCAATCATTATATCACTAGGAAACCATTATTTGTTGTAGGATTAAATCAATGCTAAATTAGATTTAACCATTGTCTCCTCAATTCCACTTAGTACTTTGTTTCAAGTTCTGGCCCATAGCATCTCCTTGTAGGATCAGATCAATAATATTATTGTCTCTATCAATTCCACTGACAGTACCTTGTAAGAATCCTTTCTTTCAAGTTCAGAGTTCTGGCCCATAACAAGAAGATATTAACGGGCCAGGATCACACCCAGGACCTTAGCAAAATCGTACAATTTTCATTCATGAGGGTGCATTTTCCCAAGAATTCAACAATCATTTTTGCCTTTTCCCAAATATGCTGAATGGGAAATTTATAGGATCCTGGCATCTTAAATAGGGACCACAGCCTGGCTGGAGTGAGGATGGAATCCTGTGGGGATGGGAATTCCCATTTCCTTAGGTCCAGAATTCTAAGAGAAAGAAGGAAGGAAAAGTACAAGATTAAAAGAAATAAGGTAGTGATAGGGGGAGGGGAGCACTAGCAGTGCATGGGAGAACTGGGGTGGGACAAGAAACTTTTGTTGTTCTGGGGCCTCAGTGCCTTGCATGACAACTGTCACGTAGTAGGTCCTTAATTAATACTTGTTGGTTATTTGATTGGTTGCCCAATGTCACGTTATTCATTAGAAGCCCAAAGTAGATCCTGTTATTCTATTGTCTGAATTCTTTTGGGGGAGGAGGGGAAGTGGAGATAGAAGCTGAAGATGATTGCTAGGATTCCGGTCTGAGGGAGTGGGAGAAAAAAGGTGGCACCTTCTGCAGTAATGGCTGCAGTTTTGGACATGTTGAAATGACTTCCAGGTACCTGGTTTCTGATGTATCAAAGGTAGCTGGAGATAGGAGACTGGAAGTCAGCAGAGAGGTTTGGGCAGAATAAGTAGTTTTGAGAATCATCAAATAAGGAGTTTTAGACCAGCCACCTTCTTATTCTTTTGTGTCCTGGTCCTCTCAGGCAGCCTCTGGATCCCTTCTCAAAGTCATGTTTTTAAATGCACCAAATAAAATGCCCATACATGGAATAAATGCAAAGGGACCTCCTATGACTGGTTGATCCTGGAGGCAGGAGGAAAAGTAGATCTCTGAGGGAAAGAAACACAATGGGGAGAAAGTTTAAACTGCAACTTTTCCCTAGGTGCTCTGGGGGAGGGAGAAACAGTGTTTCTATTCCAGATCCTCTCATGTTGTTACAATTTGTCACAATGTCTCCGAATGTTGTTCCTCTGCTTGGGGATGGATCCGGTCTCAGATCCGGAGCTGAAAGGGTGTTTAGAGGTCATTTAGAACAAGTCTGTGGTTTTAGAAAAGAAGAAAATGAGGATCTGAGAAATCAAGTGATTTAGCCAATGTCACATGCACTGAACTATAAATGCTCCATATTTTCCCTCCTACTACACTTCTTATATGGGACCAGCCACTACAATGTGAGGCCACCACTTCTGTCATTGTACCCCCAGTGCCTGGCACTTAGTAGACCCTTCATAAATGCTTGTTGATTGGTTGTGATCACGGGCGTACAAGATTTGGGTGGGACGCCCTTATTTTACAGAGGTTGAAACTGAGAGTTAAAACCCTCCAAAAAGTCACACTTGGCCTAGAATTCGAATCCAGCTCCCCCAAACTCAAAGCTCTCCCACCTTTACCAAGTCTTACTTCTCCCGCTGGAGAGCAATCTAATCCTGCGCCCAAGGCCTAGAGCAACTACCACCTTGGGAAGGTGGGACGATGCGGTAGGAAGGGCTTGGGTCACACAGGGGATTGGGCATCTGGGGAACCCTGACGGGGGTAAGGTACAAAGTCAGTATAACGGGCAGCTCCTGAGTTGGGACCGCTGGGACAAAGCTGCAAAGGTAAGTGGTCTCGGAGCAGCCCCTCAGGAGAAGTTGGGGGTGCGGCTGGGGAGAGGGCTCAGGGAGTGCCCCTTGGGCAGGTGGGAGAGAGCTCAGGGAGTGCCCCTTGGGCAGGTGGGAGAGGGCTCAGGGAGTGCCCCTTGGGCAGGTGGGAGAGAGCTCAGGGAGTGCTCCTTGGGCAGGTGGGAGAAGGCTAAGGGAGTGCTCCTTGGGCAGGTGGGAGAGGGCTCAGGGAGTGCTCCTTGGGCAGGTGGTTTTTACACCCCACTAGAGCTCGGGTGCTGGGGCCTGGAGGCAGGAAGGTGGGGATGAGGGCAGCCCAGCCGCATAGCCCGGCTCCTCGGACCCCACGCGCATGCCGCTGGGAGGCTTTGCGGACCGGCCCAGAGACTTCGAAAGGCTCTAAAGCGAAAATGAAAGCTTCTGCGCGTCGTGCTGGCTGTGCAGCGGGACTTCAGGACGTGCAGCGGGACTTCAGGACGTGCAGCGGGACTTCTGGACGCGTCGGGTCCTCGCCAGAGCTCCCCACCGCCGCCCTCCGCATCTCCGGCCCCGCCTCCCGGCCGCTCGGGAGCAGCTGAGCCCCAGACTCAGGGCAGGGAGGCGGGCCCTGGGCGGGGGCAGGTGTGGAGCGCTCCCCCTAATCTGCGCCTTTCAAGCACCAGCCGGCTCCGATCCGGAGGTCGGGGCTCCGGCCCTTCTCTCGAGAGCTCCCTCTCTCCCTAACCCATTGGAGCCAAGTTTCCTCCACTTTGGAAAGTTTTTTCCATTTTTCTGCCGCCTGAGAAATCTGGGAGAAATTATCCTGTTTTTTATTTTGTTTTGTTTTGTTTTTTAATCTATTTACAAGTCGGACGACCCC
This sequence comes from Sminthopsis crassicaudata, assembly GCF_048593235.1. Taxonomy (NCBI): domain Eukaryota; kingdom Metazoa; phylum Chordata; class Mammalia; order Dasyuromorphia; family Dasyuridae; genus Sminthopsis; species Sminthopsis crassicaudata. The sequence goes on along the minus strand of NC_133617.1, from coordinate 30,263,672 downwards.
AGGAGAACGTAAACTCATTGAAGGCCGGACTGGTTTTTCATTATTTCTGTATCCCTCCGGGCAGAGAGTGGGCGCAAAATAAATGCTCGTGGACTCGCGGGAGCCTAGCCCTGCAGGGGGCGCTTGAAGGCAGTGGCGGCGTGGGGGCCGAGACAGCTGTGTGCCCGGGCTACACCGCCCCCCTCCAGCCCGCGCCTGTCACTACCCACCCCCACCCCACCCCGGGAGAAGAGCAGCTCCACTCACCCCGGCGGTCTTCGTGCCTTCCTCCCAAGAGCGTCCATGGAGACCCGGCCATGTGCCCGACACTGGACTAGGCGCCCGGGGGGACGGCGCAAGGTAGAAGACCCCACCCCTGCTGGGGGGGATTTTCCAAAGCTCCCGGGAAGCGAAGACCGGCTCCTCTGAGAAGATCACGTCCGTGGCCGACACCGAGAAGGGAGAATAAGTGAGAAGAGAGAGTAGGTGAGCTGGGAGTGTGGCTGCAGGGAGAGGAAAACGCGGTCCCGAGAGCTGGGGAGGGCTGCCGCGGGGGCGGGGGCGGGGGGGACCGCGGGGGGAGCATCCCGGCGGTCCGGCCCGAGCCAGGGTCGGAGGTTGGGAAGGAGAAGCTACTGAGGGGCTGGATGGCGCAAGGCTCCGGAGCCGGCCCGAACAGCTTGGCCCAAGCTATTTCCTCTACACCTGGAATAACTAGTAGCGGGATGTGCCGACATTTATTATGCACTAACTGTGTGCGAGGTACTGGGAAAGGAGGGGGAATCGCGGAGTAGGAACAGCAGAGCTGGCATGATAGCAGCTGTGTGGCAACTTGGGGGAGACCCCGTCCTTCCCGGGACTCAGTTTTCCTCTCTCTGGAAAGTGGGAGCCTGGCGTTTCTTCCGGTGCGGCTGAGGTGAGGCGGGTTAGCTTGGCTCGCTCCGGCCGGGCGAGGGGCGCTCTGAGAGGCCGCCGCGGGTGGGGGCAGGGAGGGGGCGGCGGCTCCGCGGCTTCTCCGGCCCCGGGGCCCTGGCACGTGTTTCTGGGTGGCCCGGGGGCAGCCCTCCTGGCGAGGAGCTGGGCACCCTGGGCAGTCCCTCCCGAGCCCCTCGAGGAGATTGGGCCTGAGGGTCCTAACCCCCGGGGTGATCTGGTCCTTGAGGAGGTGTAGACGCCGCTCCAAACTCCTCCCCTCCGGCCCCGGGGGAACTGCTTCTCCTCCCGGTGAGCCCGGCTTCCAGGGCGGGGATGCGAGCCCGTCCGCCCGAGCCCGAGCCGGGAGCCGCGGGCAGGGCAGGGGACGCGGCGCGCCTGGCACACACCCCCTGCCGCGCTCCTGGCCTCCGGTGCCTCGGAGTAATGAGTCTTTTTACGTAACGGGCGGGAGCGAGAGAGGGAGGGCTGAGGGAGGGCCGGCCGGAGGGAGGCATGGGCTCTGCAGCCCGAGCCGCCGCCACTGCCGCTTTGGGCCCCCCTCGCTCCCTCCGCCTCCGTCGGAGCTCGGGCCCCGGGCTCCCGGCCCAGGCCGCCCGGCCCGCGACCCGAGCCCGCCCGGCCCCCGGCAAAGTTTGCCTGGCCCCGGGACTCATCTTCAACTGTCAAGCGCTGTCAGCGGAAATGATGAGACCTTGGCCATTTTCCGAGTCCGGGTTTCCTTCCTGAGCCCGGTGTGAGTGTGAGTGTGAGTGCGCGCGCGTGTGTTGTGTGTGTTTGTGTGACTGTGTGTGTGAGAGACAAGAGCGCTCGAGAGAGCGTTTGGGGGCCACTGGCTCTGCGGATTTGGGGGGAGCGGGGCCGGCTGCCGGTGACAAGAGAGACCATGGAGCGGCTACACCCCCACGGCTTCTCTCGCAGGTAAGCTCCCAGACTAGCTGGGGGGGGAGGCCCGCCTCGGGGGCACGGAGGACGCGGGGGTCACGGCAGTGATGCCCCAAAGGTGGTGGGCACTCTCCATCCGCCCAGGCCAGTCTCGGCTCTCCGGGGACTCCCTTTCCCGCTCCGCTCCGCTGGGGGGGGCTGCGATTGAGGACCCGAGCGCTCCCACTTGCGAACGAACCCCATTTCTCCTTAGCCCACCCACCCACGTGTTACCGCCCCGAGGCAAGGGCGGAAGGCGTTTGCAAAGGGGGGGGGGCTGCTTTTTTAAAGCACTGATGTTTTTGGACTACTAGGGGCACTGCCTAACGCCCCCCCATCCTGAGTCCCAGGGGCCGAGTCTCGGTCAGACCCCTCCCCCCCCAGGACCTGAGTGGGGGAGAAGGCTGAGTGTGGCTGTGCTGCTGGGAGGAAGGAGTCTTCCCTTCTGAGTTTCTAGAAAGTGAAAGTATAGTGCGCCGGCCCGGGGGACACTCAGCCTGCGCTGGGAGGGCTGGGGGAGCTTGTCTTTCTTATCCTCTGCCCCTTTTTTCTTGTGACAAGAGATAAATCTGGGGTGGCCCCATAGAGCGGGGCCCTCCCGGCCAGGCCCTCCCCCCTTCCTCCTCCCAGCGCCCGTTCTCGCGTCTGGATCCCGGCACCTCTGTGGCGGTGCTGGAGGACGCCCCCGAAGGGAAGTCCTTGGGGTCGGAGCGCCCGAATCCTCCTTCCCGGGAGCCCTCGCTTTGCGGAGCCGGGCTGACAGCCCGGGGCTGTGCGGCGGGGCAGCCGGGGCTGGCTGTGGGTTGGGGTATGTCGGCAGAGGTGTTTCCCCGGGAAAGAGCGCGGGGGAAGGTTGGCAGAGTTCTTGGCCCTGCGCCACCGAGTCGGGTATTTTAGGTGACTCTCGTGGGCCTCTCAGAAATCCCCTCCCGCCGGTCTTGGCGGATTGGGAAGGGTGGGGGGCCCTGGGGGACCTTTGAGGATTTGAGGAACTTGGAGGGGGGGCGCTCGGCGAAGTCCAGGCTCATTTTCCTGATTACCATATTTCCTTGTTTCTCTTCCCCATCCTCTTTTGACATTCACCACCCTCCCCCTGCTATCCCCACCCCCACTCGGCCGCCCCTCCCCCCCAGCCTCCATCGCCGAGATAGTGGCAGAGGCAGGCCTGGGCCCCCAGGCGCTCGAGGCTTGCTGACCCGCTGTCTGACTGCTGGGCCCCAAGAAGCTCCTCAGCTATACCTCCCAGGAGCACAGAGGACTCCCTCGGGCGGTTGGATCAGCGCGGAGGAAAAGCAGGGACTCTGCTGCTGCAGGAGCTTCCCTCTGTCTATGGTAGTCCAGCCATAGAACTTGACTTGGGAGTCAAAGACCCAGCAGCGTCCCCTTTTTCAAAGCCGGACAGCTTTGGGCAAGTCACTTCCCTAAGTCTGGGACTCAGTTTCCTGATTTCACAAAAGAGGAAGCTGAATTAGATGGCCCCCGAGGCCCCTCCCAGCCCGAAGCCTCGGATCCTGTGGGCTTCCAGTCTGCCCGATCCCAGGACTGGTCGGGCCACCTCTCCTCATCTGGCAGATGGGGAGCAGCCCCGTTTGTTTTCCCCTTTAAAACCGAGCACTTTCCTCGGGCCAGCCTGGACCGTCCCTCCCTGAGGGTATTTAAGGAAACCCAGATGGGGCTTTAAACATTTCAGTCCCAGAATGGCAGGGGAGAGAGGTGTCCTATCCCTCGTGCCACAGAGGAACCTGGGAGGAGCAGACATTTACATTCTGGGCCTCTGAGAATAACTGCAGGGGATTCCCATGGCTTTCTCAAGCACTCTGAGGCTTAGGAAGAGAGAGGACAGTACCCTCTTTCACAGTCCTTCAGGGCTGCTTTGGAGGGAGCTTTTACTGGGGCTTCCAGGATCCCAGAATCCCAAACTGGGGCAGAAGATGTAGAGGGTGACATCCCCCTTCTTAGTTAATGTCATATGAATACATAAGATTTAGAGCCTTGAGAGGTGACATGGTATAATAAATGGGGTGCTGGGCTTGAGTCCCCTCCAGCTCTGTACCTCTCTGGGCTCCTGTTTCTTTACTTCTAAAATGAGAGTTTTAACCTCGATAGCCATGGAAATTCCCAAGGATCCTGGCGAGATCCAGGGCTGGAAGGGACAGCAGACACCTTCTAGTCCAAACCCCCCATTTTACAGAGAGGGGCCCAGAGACTTGCTGAGGATCTCACAAGGTGTGGTGGTAACAGCTGGGGTTGGAATCCAAGTCCTGCAGATCTGTTCTGTACATTAAGAGGGGAAGAGGGGAACGAGAGGAGTTCTCATTCATCCCTTTCAATCTGTGGAAGCCCTGGCTCCTAGTTCCCACTCAACTAAGGGTTACTTTGGGGAACCCATTCCCTTTTCTGGGCCTCAGTTGTCTCATCTGTAAAAAAAACAAAGGGGATCGCTAGATGGGACAGACCTGAGAATGATGGGGAGAAATAGTAAAGACACAGATTGAGACTTTGTAAGCACGTTCCTCATTATTGGGGCTGCCCAAAGGGGAACTCTAGAAGTTCCCCATCACCAGGAATATTCAAGTAGGGACTGGATTACCCTGGAGTTATTGACAGCATAGAGGGAAGTCTGTTGGAGGTGCCTCAGTGGCACTTGGGATTCTTTTCAACTTCAAAGTTCCCCAAGGCTGTGACTAGGTGACCTCCAAGGTCAAATTCATACCTATGAGCAAGCAATCAAGAAGCATTTATTAAACATTCACTGGGTGCCAGGCTCTGTGGTAGGTGCTGGTACTATGAAAGCAAACACAAATTCTATTGGGATCTAATATAATAAATGATAAATCCATGATCTTGAGTGTGTCACAGGCCTGTGGTCCCTTTAAAATCCAAATCCCATGGGCCTCTAGTAAAGCAGGCTAGAATGGGATTGAGGGGATTGGGAGACTAGGCCAGTCTCTAGTACTGGGACCAACCTTGAAGCTGGAAGGAATAGATGAGAGCTTTGGAAGTCACTTTCTAATCTGAGAGCCAGTGTGCTATAGGTTTGACTTGGAGATCTGGACCAATTCGTGTTTGAATTCTGCCCCTTGACTATCCCTCCTGTGCCTCAGAGGAACCTGGGATATCTCCCAGAGCAGATATTTACATTCTGGGCCTCTGAGAACAACTGCAGGGGATTCCCAGTTGACTGTGTGGCCCTGGGCCATATTTAACTTCTCTGTTTCTGGGCCTGGTGGTACCAATCTCTGGGTTGGAGAGCAAATGAAATAATGCACATAAAGTGCTTTGTGAACTTTTAAAGCTCTATGTCCATATCAGTTAATATTATTATAGTTATATTAAAGAGGGATGCTTGGGGAGTAGCAGAGGATGATGGGGAGAAGACTCTAAAAACTTTATTTTTTAGAGGGAGGAACAAGGCAGTTGGGGTCACACAGATAGTAAGTTTCAAGGCTAGACAGGTCTTCTGTTCTATCCACTGCACTACCCAGCTGCCCCAGGCTCCTAAAATCTTAAAAAGAAATGCTTTGGGCTCCCAAGATCTGAGAAAAAAAAAGTTTCCCATCCTGTGCTCTGAATCAGGTTTATTTGCTTCCTCTCCTCTCACATCTCTTCTCCATTCTCCCCCCAAACATATTGTAGAGTATCCCTCCAGGGGCTTGAGTTCAGTGCTTTTTCCTATAAATACAAAATTCTTCCAAAAAAATAAAAATGTAGCCAAGCTTGGCCAAATGTATTTGAGCTGGCTCTCTGAAGTTGACAGTTTCCAGATGGCATTGCAGCCAACTTGGACCTCCTGCCCAACCTGACTCAGTGCCAGGATACCCTGACATTTGGATGAGCTGGGGCAGCTCTATCTCTCCTGGAAGGCTGACTGCCCTTGGGACAGAGGATCACTAGCATTTGGGGGCTGTGCTTTCTGGGGACCCTTCAATTTATTCTTCAGCCTGACCCGATGGCAACAGGGGGGATACTCTGTCTGATGACAGGCATGGGGGAAGGGGATGCCCCAGAGATCCGGCTGGGAGCTAGCCAGAGGAAGGCAGACTGGCAGGCAGGGTTGCCATAATTGTCTTGCCACTAGCGTTCTTTGAAAAGTGGCCAGGAGTAGAGACATTTCTGGGGAATGAAGGAGTCTCGGGTTGGTGTGAGACTGGGAAATGGGAGCACTCCTTGTGTCTTAATCTGGTCCAGGTCCTTTTACTATTCCAGACTTTATAGAATCCATTTGACCATTCAAAGGAGAGAGCCCAAAGCTGAGCTCTGGCCTGGATTCCCAGAGCTGGAGGGAATAGCTCCGATTTTCTGGATGACTCCCATCTTATTTGGTTGCCTGGCTCCTGAAAATGTAAATTGTTACCAGGAGGGAGGAAGGGACAAGCAGTACATCATCACTGCTCTAAATGGGGATGGGAGTGAGGATGGTGTCATAGAAGCCTAGAGAGGTCAGCCAGAGCCAGGATGGGAAGGAAGGGGCAGGAAAAGGGAGGTGATCAGAAGAGAAATAGGGAAGATTAGAAACCATATGAGAGGACTCGAGCAGGTGGACAAGTCACTGCAGGGAGTGACTTTTTTTTTTTCCTCTGGGAATGCTCTGATCTCTGCCAGATTCTCCTGCCAGAGGGGGCTCATCCTTCCCCAGAATTCTCATTCCCCATCCCCCAGAGGATTTGGGAAAGGAAGTGACTCTTTTTGGATCAAACAGTGAGTCAGGATCTAATTGAACCCAGGAGTTCGAGTTCCCAGACTCATGGGCCTTTTGGAAGCCCTGGGTACTGGGACTGAGTCAGTGGCCGCTCTGGGTCAGTGACCATCCAAGCAGAAGGGACACCCAGATGAGACACAAGGGTGGAGTGATCGATGGCCAGCCCTAAGGGCTCCTGGCCAGCCTAGGTCATGTGGCTGCCGGCCTGAGTTCAGTTAGCCTCAGGCCCGTTCTGGAATGGAAACACTGGTGGATCTCCCTCTGCCCCCCTCCCATCTGCCATGGCTTTTGAGGGGCCTGGGTGGAGAAGAGGAGGTTACCCAGGGAACCCCTTCCTGGACACAGATTTTTCCCCATAGATGGTATGTGGATGTTTGGGGTATCTGACTTTGGGCCAAATCCTTTCACCTTCCCGGGCCTCAGTTTCCCCATCTGTAAAATCAAAGGGGTTATATTAGAAGTTCTTATCTTTCCAGCTCTAGTTCCAGTGGGGATGTGAGAGGAAGAAAGGAGATAGAAGCATGAGGAGAATATTTTCTGGAGACAGTGGGGTACACTGGACTGGACAGTGCATGTGGAGACCTAAGCTTTGAATCCGTTATCTCTCTGATGACTTTGGGCAGGATTCGTGAGCTCCCTGAGTCTATTTTCTCATCTATAAAACTGGGAAAGGCATTATGGTATACTGGCTGGAGAGCTAGCCACCTGCCAATAACAGAGACCCGGCTTTAAATCTCACCTCTGACCCCTGCTGGTTGTGTCGCATTGGGCAGGTCCCTCACCTCTGTGCTCTAGGCCAGAGGTATGGGAGTGCCTCAGGAGCTTGGTTCAAATGTAATTGGAAAATATTTAACAAAATAACACAACAAAATAAAATAACACAAAAAACACAGATAATGCTCATACGTGGTTTTCTAAGTCATTATGTCGATGACTCAGATGGCTTCTTTTTGATTTTAATTTGAGACCATTGTACCTTGAAGAGAAGGTAGGTGCTGACCCACTTTGGAGCCCACCTTCCTCCACGGGGAAAGGGAGTTTTCTTACCTGGTCCTCCCCCAGCCCTAAAACAGGGTAATAACTACAAGTCACTGGATTGCTTTGAACCTATTTCCTCCCCTGTGAGATGGGGATGATAATATTAACTCTTCAGGGAGATTTAGAGCTCGGATGTTGCCAATTCCCCACAGAGGCTGACACTGCTTCAGAGACTTCTTGTCCCTTAGTGTCTGAAGTAGGATTTGAACTCCTCTCTTCCTGCTTCCCAGCCCCTGCACCTCTCAGACGGCCCAGTGGGAAGGCAGAGGTTCACAGAGGTTAACAGACGAGGTTGTTCAGGAAATCTGGAATAGCTTTGCTGAGATGGCAGGCTCCTGGAAAGGGGAGTGGATTGGGTGGAGAGAGTTGTGGGGAGCGGATAACAGACACAATATGACAGAGGAGCAGGGGAGGGGTTGTTTGGGGAGCTTATTTAGCCTGCAGCCATCCCCTGGCTTCTGCTGCTTCTGGTGGGTATGTCCAGTGCCCCCCGCCAGTTCTCTAGGTCCGCCAGGACTGAACTTGGGCAGGTTCTAGGCTCCCAGCTCGCACTGGTCTCTGGTCCAGGGATGTTTACAGCTACTTAGAGGCTCCAGCCCTGGAGGTTGGAAGAGGGGATCTTAGCTTGGCTGTAGTAGGAAGACAGAGCTCATCTAGGCTGCTGACTCACAGACAGGCTGGCAGGCCTGATAGAAGTGGGGGAGGCTAGGGGTTGGTGGATATGGGGAGGGGGGACAGTAATCTTTAGCCATACTGCTCTTCCAAGAGACTTATTTTTCCTCCCTTATTCCAGCGGGAGTAGTATGGCTAAAGTGCTGTGTTTGGTATCATAAGGACCTGCATTCAAATCCTCCCCCAGAACCTCTCCGAGCCTCAGTTTCCTCATCTGTAAAAAGTAGAGGCTCAGACTGACTGGGTAGCTTACCTGAAGTCACACAGCTGGATAGATAGTTGGCAGACTGGAACTAAGACCAAGGTCTCCTGACTCCTAACCACCGCTATCTCAGTGAAAAGAGCAGGCTGGGAAATGCTAGAAGGGACTTCCCCCTCAAAAAAAAAAAAAATTGCAAAACAGGGCCTGCAGTGGCTGAGTCTTTCTACCTTACTCTCCCAGGGATGGGACATTAAGGACTCAGCAGTCTCAACCCAGAAGTCCCTAATTTTAGAGGGACTTCAGTTCACTAAGCATTTTGTAATTATTAAGTGACTCTTATGGCCTATATGGCCCTGGGGGAAGAAGAGAGTCCTCTCCTAAAGTCCTCTTCACCCAAGGGCTGTCAGACAGAACAAAGCTAAGCTTCTGCCCTGCTCTCTAGCTGGCTGGGGGATGGCCGGGCAAGCAGCAGAGCCGGGAGCTTTCCTGATCCTTGCATGCAGTGCTGGGGGAGAGGGGGGAGAGGGCAGGGGGAGGGGGAGGATGCGGGAGGACATTTCCTGTTCTAGCAGCATGTACAAGCCCGATAAATGGTTTATATGAGTCCAAGGTAACGCAGGAAACCCCAATGCAAGGGATGGTGAATTTTAGCCCAAAGCAGGCCAAGGGGTGCATGTCATAGTACCCAGCCTTGGACACTCAGTGGATCCTGCTGTGGCCAAAAAATCTAGGGTTTATGGAAAAAAGGGCTAGATTTAGAATCGGCGCTGGGTTCAAATAGTTTCTGGATCTGTACAATGAGGGCTTTGGACACAATGGGATCAGTGTCTCCTCCCAGCTCTGAGTTTCGATGTTCCAGCCTCCTTCCTTCTTTGACATCCCACACTCTAAAGTTCAGACCGTCCCACCTTCTAAGGGTCTTTCCAGCCCTGACATTTCATGTTCCCAAGGTGCTTCCTTCCTTTTCTCTCCTCACAAACCTGCCATTCTGCGTTCCAAGGCCCTTCCCAGCTCAGCTCTTTCTCACTCTGACATTGCACATTCTAAGTCCTTTTCCAGTATGTTCTCTCATATTCTGTGTGCTTCTGGTATTTTAGATCCAGAGTTCCGGGGCTAGATGGGAGCTTGAAGCCGTCTAGTCCGATTATTTCATTTACAGATGGGGAAACCGATCCCCAGAGATTTGCAGATGAGCACAGTATGACCAACCCAGTAGCAGAAGCAGAATTGTCAGCAAGCATTTATCAGAGGCCTACTGTGTGCCAGGCTACCACAGAAGGCAAAAAACAAGGTCCTTGACCTGAAGGCATCTGTATTCTAGGACAATTTGTTTTAGGGGGGGAAAAGGGAGAAGGAGAAATGATTTCTGGCTGGAATGTACAGTGGGCGCTTAATAAATGTTTCTCCAAAGAATGAATGAATGTTATCAAGGAAGGCTTCATGGAAGAAGCATCTTCCTTGTACAAACATTGAGCCCCCTCCTGCCAGGGATGCTGTGAACGCCTATATTCCTAGGCTGAAGCTTTCCCTACTCTGCCATGGGCTAAGCTATCTATGAGTTGCTTTTTAAACCATCCCCACCCCCACCCTTCAAAAGGAAAACAGGATTTTTCACTATGGGAAAACTCCTTTCCCCCTGGCCTCCCGCCCCTTCCATTCCCCCTTGAGCTCCGAACCTATAATTAACTGAGAAATGCTCACCTTTCCCTAATTTCTGACATCACCCAGGTGGGGGAAGCAGGACAGGGCCCCCGGCATGGCTGGAAAAGGAGCTCTGGGTTGGAGGGTGGGGGAGCAACCTCTGCCCGCCCGTCGAGTTGGCATTTAGCTGGGCCCTCAGGCCCAGGGAGCCACGGCCGGGTGGTCAGGTAAGGGAACAGCAGCCCCGAGCTTTGCCCCAGATCCTTGGAGAAGTGGGAGCTGTGGGGGTGGGGGGACGTCTGGGGAGGAGGTCTAGCGGGCACTGGAGCTGAGATGCCAACTCGGCAGAAGTGGCCGGAGGTAGCCACAGCACACCAGGCAGAAAAGCAGTAGTGAAAACCGAGGACAGGAAGGAGCGCATTGTAGTGTCCTACATGAGAGAGAACTTGGGGTGGTGGGAGGTGAGCTCCAGCCAACTTCCCCTTGTCCAACAGGGACCACATGCCTACCCTTGGTGCCCCCGTTGCCCCAAGAGAGGAAGTAGGAGGCGCTCCTTTATAGATACTTGGGAATGAGTGTTGCTTTCACGAGTCCTGAGCAGCTCGGCTACCATGACCACCCCCTGCTCTCTCCATCTCTTTTATTCTCTATCTCTCTTTGTCTCTCTCTCCCTATCTGCCTCTTTATTTTTGTCTGTCTCTCTGTCTTTCTCTGTCTCTATTTCTCTCTCTTTTTGTCTTCTCTCTCTTTGTCTTTCTATTTCTCTGTCTCTTTTTTATTCTCTGTCTGTCTCTCTTCCTGTCTGTCTCTTTATCTTTGTCTCTCTGTCTTTCTTTCCCTCTCTTTTTTATCTTTGTTTCTTTCTCTCCCTGTCTCTTTTGTCTGTCTGTCTACCTCTGTGTGTGTCTGTTTGTGTCTCTCTGCCTCTGTGTGTCTCTCTCAATCTAGTCTTTCTCTGCTTCCCTCTGTCCCTATCTCTGTTTCTCTGAACTGCCTTTCTCTCTCTCTTTTTAAAGACTATTCTCTTCCTGGGCTGCCTGCCTCGGAGAGGAACTCGAGGGTCTCTCCCCAAGTCGGTCTGGCCCCTGCGAGAGCAAGGGGCTTTCATGAAGGCCGGGGCGGGTGGTACGGACAGAGTTTGCCCTTGAGCAGATGGGTCTGAATCAAAGGTTTCTTGGTGCATTCACAGTTTCTCTCTATTAATAGGGCCTCTGGTTTGAGGGGGTTTGAGAGCCGTGTGATTCGATCCCGGGACTCCTCCTTGGGTGCTTTTAAATTGTTCGTTAGGGAGATAAGATCTCCCAGAACAACACAGTAATTGTCCCTCCTTGAGAGCCAAGTGTGTGGAGTTGGCTCTTGGTGGGACTATTAATTTCAACAGGATGGGGGCTGGCCTGGGAAATTCCTGCAGTGCTGCCCAGCTGGGGTCTGGGAAGGGAGTGGGGAGTGGATGAGCGAAGGGGGGAAGGGAGAGCGCTCGGGCCAAGCCCCCGGTACCTGGCCCAGCCACACAGAAACAGAGCAGCAAACCACAGCCCAGATTGAGAGCTGGAAGGGACCTTCCAAAAACTCTCTTCTGATTGCCTCCAGAAGCTGTCTGATTCATCCTCCCTCTCTCCGACTCTTCCATTTCACAGATGAGGAAACAGAGGCCTGAGAAAGGTAAAAAGGAAGGAGCCGGGTGGGATTTGAACCCTGTCCTCTCCAGGCAGAACAGAGAGAAGAGGGTTTGGAGTCAGGGAACCTGGGTTCTGTCCTTGTCGCCGCTTACCCCTGAAAGGGAAGGTCCCTCTCCTCCTCTGGACCTCAGTTTCCTTTTCTGTCAAATTCAGGGATGGCCTCCAGCTCCCTTCCCCGAGTTCTCCCCAGAGTTCATTTTTCCCAGGTTTTTGTTCAGGAAGATCTCTTTTCTGGCTGTTACTAATCACCCTTAATCTCCAGGCTAGGCCAGAACCTGCAGTGCAGGAGCCCGAGGTTAAGAAATATGAGCAGCAGCAGCTTCTGTTTGATTCTAACTGACCCTGTCAGGTCAGTAAAGTCCTGCTCTCCTGATAACCTGGGAGGGCAGTGGTGCTGCAGGAAGAATCTGCACATTTTACAGCTGACGAAACCCTGGCTAAGAACAGGATCCGAGCTTCTCCTCGCAGATTTCCTCATTTTAAAAACAGGGAAACTGAGGCCCTGAAAAGGTCACACATTAGTACTTCTCAGGCCTTCTTTGTCAGAAACCTCTGCTGCACTAGGCTCTGTGCCTAGGGTGAGAAAGAGGAAACCCAAACTGGCACCTGCAAGCTGGGGATCTTTAAATTAGTCCCTTAGACTTCCTCATCTGTCTAACAAGGCTCCTTCCAGATCTGTATCTGTGATGGCTCCATCAATCAAGCTTCCTCCTGACTCAGTTTCCTTGTCTGTAAAATGGCTTCAGAAGCCCTGTGAGCCATATCCAAATTCTTCTCTCAGGGACTAGAGTCTTAGAGCATCTCCTCGGTGGGCACAGGGAGAGAAGACCCTTGCCCAAGGCCTTAAGAGCCTCCCCTGCGGCACGGAAGATGGTTTCCTCAGCAGCAGCTCCCGCTGCTGGTGTTTGGCTGTGAGAGCCTTAGCAGGATGATTGTTGACTCTGAGGCAGTTTCCTAAGGCGCATCCCCCTCCTTCCCGCTCGGCTGTGGGACCTCCTGAGCCTCCGGCCACAGAAATGTTCCCACACTTTGCTGCACTGCGGGCTGACCCTGCGGATGCCACAGTTTGCTGCTTTGAACTGGGCTGAGCTGACAGCCCTGGGCTGCTGGGAGCATTAGGCAGCTGGAGGAAGCCTGGGCGGCCTGGGCTCTGGATTCGGCCCCACTTGCTTTCTGTTGAAATCCTAAGCTTTCTCTGCTTATGCTTCTGGTTTTTTCAGACCAGGGGTCTTATCAGTTTGGCCTGTGTCCAATATCTCCATTTACACAATGGGGAAACTGAGGCCAGAACGGGGTGGAGAGGGGAAGAGTCCTCCGCAGGATGCTGAGACTGCCTGTTTCTTCTCAGGAGGCCCCCCCACGCCCTGATTGAGCTCTCCCCCTCCCAAACTGGGAGTACACTGTGAAATCTTGACCTTTTGGGATCTCTTTAGCCAGACTACATTCAAGGGAACTGGCAGCTTGTCCTGGCCCTTGCTCCCAGGCTGGGGGCCAGGCTCCCCCGGGGAAACTGCAGGAGGGGGAGGCGTCATTCTGATTTTTCTGCTCTGAACAAAGTGACATCACAATTGCCTGGCTGGTGTTCATTGTCTGCCCCCCCAGTTCCCCTTCACTCCCCACCAAGTTCCTGGACTTGGCATCTGGGGGAGCCAAATTCAAATCCCACCTCGGACCCTGACTGGCTTTGTGACCCTGAGCAAACCAAGTGACTTGCCTCTTCCAGCCTCCGTTTCCTTGTCTGTTAAAAACTAGATTTACAGCTGGAAAGGACTATTCCATCTATTATTGTGGAGATAAGGAAACTGGTAATTTAGGGACAAAAACCAAACAATCCTTTTTCTCAGGATTACTTCCTATGGGAGGGTGGGATAAAGGAAACAAGAATGTGGACATAGAAAGTTAAATACAAAATTGAAACAGTTGATCAACAGTAGGTACTATGTAAACACAAAGAGAAAAATGGATAGTTTCCTGAGGGAGGGTACTAGCTCCTCTCACTAATCTTCCACTGGGTCCACCCAATAAGCATAATAAATTTAGATTTAGGGGGCAGCTAGGTGGCCCAGTGGTTAGAGCACCAGCCCTGAAGTCAGGAGGACCTGAGTTCAAATCTAATCTCAGACATTTAACACTTCCTGGCTGCGTGACCCTGGGCAAGTCACTTAACCCCAATTGCCTCAGCCCCCCCCCCCCAAAAAAGTTACATTTATGGAGCACTCCAAGGGGAAGAAACATGTATTAAGCATCCCTTAAGTGTGAGACACTGTGCTAAGTGCCTTGTAAAAATTCTCTCAATTGTTAATTTGCAAAGTGCATCTTTTTTCCTCAATAATATTTTATTTTTCTAAATGCATGTTTTCAACATTCACATTTGTAAGATTTTGAGTTCCAATTTTTTCTCCTTTCCTCTCCTTTCCCAAGACAGCAATCTGCCGTAGGTTATACGTGTACTGTTATTTTAAGTATATTTCCATATTTGTCGTGCTATGAAAAAAAAATCAGAACAAAAGGGGGAAAATCGTAAGAAAGAAAAAGCAAACAGACAGGAAGACAGAAATAGCCTGCTTCAGTCCACAGTTAATTCTTTCTCTGGATGTGGACGACCTTTTCCATCCCAAGTCTATTGGAATTGTCTTGGATCACCTAAGGAGAGCCACGTCCGTCACATAATCTTGTTGCCATGTGCAGTTCTCTTGGTTCTGCTCACTTCACTCAGCATCAGTTCTTGTAAGTCTCCCCAGGCTTTTCAGAAATCAGCCTGCTCATCAATTCTTACAGAACAAAAATATTCCATTACATTCAGACACGATAAAAGTGCATTTTTAATTAACTAATCATTTGGACCTAGGGTCTGGGGAGAGCTTGAAAAAGAGCTCTGGATCTGAAACCAGAGGGCTTGAGTCCAGATCCTTCCTCAGACACTTGGAAGTTGTGTGAGCCTGAGTAACCCTAAACTTTGGGACCTCAGTTTCCACAGCTTTGTAGTTGATGAGAGGCTAAAACCCGATGACCCCTAAGGCACTTCCTGATGTAATTCTATGCTCTTATCTCTTTTATGTTATTTTAGGGGGGTCACCTATATAGAATGAGGGAGTTTGGTTCTATTCTATTTTGCCCCAAGAGGAGGCAGTACCAGGGACAAGGGTTAAAAGTTGGAAGAAGGCAAATCAGGTTTGTTAAGAAGTTTAAAAAGGGGGCAGCTAGGTGGCGCAGTGGATAGAGCACCAGCCCTGAAGTCAGGAGGACCTGAGTTCAAATTTGATCTCAGACACTTAATGCTGCCAAGCTGTGTGACCCTGAGCAAGTCACTTAATCCTAATTGCCTCAGGAGGAAAAAAAGAAGTAAAAAAAATTCTTGACCATTTAAAAGTGTAATAGGTATCTCTGGTCAATCACTTTCTCAGTCAATATGCATTTATTAAGTGCCTACTGTGTGCACTGGAGATGCTGAGATAGATAAAAATGAAACAAGAAGCTTATATAGAGGAAAAAGCACGTAAATTGTGTCTTTTATTGTCTCTTTTATGCCTATTTGTTTTATTGTCACAAAATTAACATGAGATAATTTGGGGGAGGTGGAAGGATGGTTCTTCCTCATTGGAGGTATTTAGGCAGATGGGGAGATTATAGGGGGATTTCTTAGGAGACTGGATCCCTCTCGATAACCTCCTGGGTCTAAGTCTGTGCTCCTAAGAGAAGGGATTTGGTTTTTGTTTTGTTTTTGTTTTGAATGTAGCTTAGATGTTAAAGGAGGCTGAGATATTTTGGAACAGTTTTGGTGTCCCGGCCGCTTGGGCAGGCTGGGGAAGTCTCTGGACCCTTTCTCAGAATCATGTTTTTCAATGCATAAAATTAAAGCTATAGAATTTCAAAGGAAGCCAATTAGATTAAAATAAAGATGTCATTTCCCTCCCCCCTTCCAAATTCACGGGTCCCCCCTGGGTACCCGGGTCAAGCATCCTGGCACAGTTACTGACTCTGACAGAGGTGTCCTTCAGGAGGGGAGAGGAGGGAGGTGCTCTGGTTTCCTGACCCCCTGAATGCTGTCCTTGGGCTGACCTCACAGGAGGGGCCTAGTTGCTTGTGGGACAGATGCCCGGCCTTAAATACACGTCTGAGTTTTGAATCAGGTTCTGTGATGACTTCTGCTTCTTGTGACTTCATTCCTCGAGCCTTGGGCCCGAAGCCCTTCTTGGGCTGACAGGATCCAAAGGGCAGAGGGGCATGCTAATGTGGAAGTGGGCCCAGCTGGGCCTTGGCGACACATGAAGGAGGCGATGGCAGCCATGAGCATCCCCAAGGGCCAGCCCTGGCCCGCTGCCCCATGCTCACCCTTGCTGACTGGGATCCAGCAGCCTCCGGAAGAAAGTCAGTAAATCTCCCTGTTCTCAGCCCTGCTCTGTGAGGAAGCCCGGCCAGCTCGGCTGCTGAGGCATTAGACATATCCGGTATAGGGCAGGGGGAGCCTGAGAAGGTTTGGCCGGCCCCTGGCACGAGGTTCCTTCCCCCCTTCATTTTCTTGAGCCAGACTTGGGGTTCCTCCTCCTATGACAGAGCTGCCTTTCTGGGGGACCCCTCCATGGAAACTCCCAGCTAGGGGTAAACAGCTCTTAAAATGACTTTAGAGCATGCTGACACTTTAAGGCTGGATAGAAGGCAGGCAAACCAGAGGAAACAAGCATTTATTTGGCACCTATTGTGTGCCAAATGCTTTACCAATATTCTCCTTGCCTGACACACAGTAGGTGCTTATTATTTGATTGATCAGTCTTGTCCAAGAACCCACAGCTAGTAAAGAATAGAAATATGATTTCTGACCCAAATTCCTATGATGTGATAGAAAAAATAAGCAGTGATTTAGGACCTTTAGAATAGAAGTTGAGATCTTCCCTTTGTCACTCCTCTGCCTGTGTAACCCTTTATGAGCCTGTTTCCTCATCTATCAGACTAGATGTTAAAGCAGCTAGGAGGTACAGTGGTTAGAGCACCAGGCTCTCATCAGGCTTCTTGTAGGACTTGGAGTCAGTAAGATCTGAGTTCAAATGTAGCCTCTAACACTGGCTAGCTGACTTTGGGCAAGACTTCACCACTGCCTACCTCAGTTTCCTCAATTGTAAAATGGAGATAATAATGGCCCCTTCTTTGCAAGGTTATGAGGATCAAATGAGATGACATTTGAAAAATGTGGTTAGCACATAGTAGGTGTCATTTAAATGCTTATCCCCCCTTCCTTCACCTCTAAGATTGCTCCCAGCTCTAACTCACCTTCCTTGAATCAGCGCACTCCACATTCAATGTTGTCGTTTAACCGGGTCAGGATACAGTGTTCCATAGAAGTAAAATTAAATGCATGAATATTGCAGTATACAAAAAATAATATTGCAGGCCGGGGTCAGGGCTGTCTTATTTTTTGTCTTTGTAAGCTCAGGGTCTCGCTCAAAGCCCAGCTAAGGAGAGATGATCAGTGAATGCTTGTGGAATCAAATCCAGTTAATTCTAAATGACTCCACTTCATCTTTTAAAGTCTTGTTGCATTTTTGCCTTAAGAGTGAATGAGATCTGGGCAAGTGAAGTCATCTGGTTGGTGCCTCGGTCTTCCCTGCCTTAGAATGGGCTTCCTTGGAACTTTGCAGTAAAGTCTGGAAGAAGAAAGTCTCCTGGCTCTCCATTATGTTCCTGGCTTGAGCTGACCTCCCCAGAGTATTGTTCAGGAAGCATCTTCTCGTGATGGGAGGTGGGAAAGGGTCAGAGCTCCCAGCTTAAAGTTTGTAAAGGACTCACGGTCTCTCTTCTGTTCTCCCTTGGCCTAGGGATAGGGCCTGCCCTTGAGCAGCTTACAATTTAATATATACAGATATATACAAAGCAAGCTATCTACAGGATAAAAAGGGAATAATTTTAAAAGGGAAGATATTGGAATGAAGAGGAATTGAGGAAAGCTGCTCCTTTGTGCCCTGGGCCTTGTTCCCACTGCTTCAGGGCAGAGGGATGCTCCTTCTTGATCTTGGGCCACTTGATGGAAAGAGCTCGGGACTTGAAGTCATAAGACTTGGATTCAAATTCTGACTTTGATTAGCTGTGTGAACCTTGGACCAATAAATTTGTCCCAAAATGGGGAGGGCTGCCTTGTAAGGAAATGAGCTCCTCATCACTTCAGGTATTCAAAGAAAGACTGGGTGATAGCTCCTCAAAGATGCTTAGGTTCAGACCTATAGAGCATGGAAGGGACCCAAGAGACCTAATCCACATTCCCCTTTACAGATAAAGAAACTAAGGACCAAAGAGATGTAGGAACCTGGCATCATAGGATCATGGGTCTAGGTAGAACTGGAAAAAACTCCAGAGACCTTTTAATCCATATTCCCCTTTACAACTGAGGCCCAGAGAGGGAAAGTGCTTTGTTCTGGATCACACAGCCCAAGTCTGTTTTTCTTTCTATAAAATGGGGTTAATAGTATAAATACCTTCAGGGCACCGTGAAGCTTAAGTGGGACAGTTTATAAAAAGTATTTTACAAACTTTAAAGTGTTAGCTAAATTTCACTTACTATACAAAATTTCCTGAGGCTTTTCTGGGTCAATGATAAGTGATTCTAAGCTAGAACTGAATTTACCCAAGAGACTCATTTTGGGTTTTGTTTTTTTTTTTCCTATAGGCAGGAGGCTTCTCATTCACTCATTGTTTCATTCATTGTTTCATTCATTCTGTCAGTTGACAAGCATTTTATTAAGTGCTTATTACTTAAATGGTAGGCCCGGATACAAGGACAGAAGTCTCTGCCTTTAAGAAACTTTCATATGGATTATGTGGGAAGATCACAGTATGCTCAGAGATAAGTAAATAGAAAATATAAACAAAATAAATGCAAAAAAAAGTGTCTGTAATAAATATATGTTCCAAATGAAAGCATTTACTCTAATAACAAGCACAATCTGATAAAACATGTAAATTCCCTTATAGAAGAGTGTGTTATATGTATAAAATATAAAAATGGAGTATAATTGAAATGTTGTTTCAAAATATTAAAAGAAGACGTTTCATAGACTTTTGGTTAAGAACTCTTGGCCTAGGGAATCCAAAAAAGCATAAAATAGATGATGGGTGTTGAGCTGAGCCTTTTTCTAAGAGGCAGAGGTGAGGAGAGTGCATGTCACCTATACAAACCAAGGAGTCTCGGGCATGGGGGGAACATCGATTCGAGAATATGTGGGATACCAAGGTAGTCAGGCTGTGATAGCAAGCAGAGGAGAGTATATATGAGGGGGAGGTCCCTAAAAGTCTTCATGCAGCAGTAAATTTTAATAGGACTGTTGTAAGATTTTAGGGACAATGTATGTTTTTCCATTTCTTTTTCCTCTCCTGCTCTGGTCCTCTTTAAGGGAATAAGTTCCAGATTTATGTCTCATCATGGGGCTTTAAGAAAAGTAATGAATTTGGGGTCCCAGAAGCTGGATTCAGATTCCTTCCTCTTTCCCTCAGTAGTCTATGTGAATCATGGGATGGAAAATAGGGGATTGGATGAGATGCCCACTTAGCTCCCTTCTAGTTTATATTTTTGATGTTTTTACTGGAGTTCCCAGAGTTCTCTGAACTTTGGGGCAGGGTGGGGAGGTGGGTATAGATGTTTAAGAAAATAGATGAATGCCGCCATCTAACCCCAACGCTTAGAAATCATATACCAAACTCTTCTTTGCAAATTCTCTCTTTGCAGTAAGTTCTCTGGTCTCTGATCATTTGCCCCTCATTCACCTATGGATGAAGCAGGTGGGCTGTGTTCCTGGCCAGTATCTATGTGTTTTCTATGGTCATTAGTAATAATAATAATAATAATAATAATAATAATAATAATAATAATAATAATAATGTCTAGCATTTGTGTAGCCATTAAGGTTTGCTAGTATTTATATTCATCATTCCACTGAGGTCTTTTAAGAATCTACTGGGGGGGGGGGCAGCTAGGTGGCGCAGTGGATAGAGCACCAGCCCTGAATTCTGGAGGACCGGAGTTCAAATCTGGTCTCAGACACTTAACACTTCCTAGCCGTGTGACCCTGGGCAAGTCACTTAACCCCAGCCTCAGAAGGAAAAAAAAAAAAAAAAAAAAAAGAATCTACTAGGGTAAATTCTATAGGGATTATTCTCCCCCACGACTAACAAGGACCAAGAGGCTCGAGTCAAACTCAGCCTTCCCAAATTTCTGGGCGAAATTCACTTCTGGGTCTCTGCACTCCTTCTTTGACTCAGGGCGGTCATGGCCAATGTGAGTTTCATGAACTGAAATGAAAGATGCTGGAGACCGGGATGCTGGAGGCTGGCCCAGCCAGGAGGAGAGTGATTCACCTGGAGGAGGGCCAGGCCAGCATCTTTCAGAGTTTCTCACCCTTGTGAATTCATTGGCCCCCGTCCCCAGCCCTTGATTCCAGGAAAGAGGAAACTCAGGGGCCTCGAAGGGAGGGGCCAGAGCTCTAAGGCCCCTTCCAGTTTGGACAGTCTTTGTTCTAAGGCCCCTTCCAGCTCTGAAACACTGTGTCCTAACCAAGGTCCTTCCTCCCATTTCTGACATCCTATATGCTCAGGGCACTCCCCTCCACGACATCCTTTGTTGGAGCTCTCTTCTAGCTCTGACACTCTGGATATTCCCAGATCTGATATCCTATGTTATAAGGTCCCTTCTAGTTCTGACATTCTGTGTTCCAAAGGTTGTCCCAGCTCTGACATCCTATATGTGAAGGGCTCTCTCAGCTCTGACATCATATGTCCTAAGGTCCCTCCTCCCATTTCTGACTTCCTATATGTGAAGGGCACTCCCAGCCATGACATCCTTTGTCCTACATCTCTGTTTGTTCTAACTCTCACCTTCTGAGTTCTAAGGACCCTCCTCCCATTTCTGTCATCCCATCTGCTAAGGGCATTCTCAGCTCTGACATCCTTTGTCCTACATCTCTTCTAGCTCTGACATTCTGTGTCCCAAGCCCTTTCTCAGCTCTGACATCCTATTTCTCCTCCCATTTCTAACATCCTATATGCTCAGGGCACTCCCCTCCAGGACATGCTTTGTTCTAAATTTCTTCTAGCTCTGCTACTCTATATTCCAAGTCCTTTCCCAGCTCCGACATGTTGTCTGTGGTTCTAACATAAAGAGGGCCTTATGTAGGAGAGGGAGCTGTTGCTGGAGCCCAGATCTCCCGAACCTCTGACAGTTTTCTTTCACTGCAGATTAAGAGGTAGTTTTCTCCCCAGAATTTGAACCCAGATTCCCCAACACCAGCCATTTGAGAGTTATGGGAAAGAGAGGAAGATTGTGGAATGGGGGGGGGCGGTCAGCAAAGGCTTCTGGAGGATCCACTGGGTAGAGAGCTGGAAGTGGACTGGGAGGCTTTCTGCCTTGCCCTAGGCCACAGAGCTTAATAAGTGTCAGTGGTGGGTTTTGAATCCAGGCTCCTTTCCATAGAAGGGGAGGGTCTTCCTGGTGGAGCTTGCAGCATCCTCAGGAGAAGGCCCAGTGGCCGGCCTCCACCTCCTACTCAGCCGCCCCCCTCCCTTTTTGTGTCTTACAGCTCAGTCCCCCTGTCTCGGCCCCGGCAATGAATGGGCCGGCCCTTCAGCCTTCACCCTCCTCGAACCCCCGGGGCTGGAGCGAATTCTGTGAGCTCCATGCCGTGGCCACCGCCAAGGAGCTGGCCAAGCAGTACTGGCTCTTTGCCAGCGAGCACCCCCACCATGACCTGCTGGGGGCTGACCACTTCTCGCTGCAGTTCACGGACCTCTTCCAGCAATATTTCCGACACGAGGTGAGAGAGGGCTGGGCAATGCATCAGCTCCGGCTGCGGCCCTTCACCTCCCGGGTCCGGGACTATCGAGAGACAGGCCGGAGGCACACAGATGGCTCGGCAGCGCCCCCCAAAACGGAGGCGCCCGCAGACGCTGGCGAGCGGGCACCCGAGGTCACCGCCCAGCCCCTGCCCAAGGCCCGGAGCTCCGAGGAGCTCACAGGGGGGGCTTCACCTCTGGCCTCTCCCCGCTCCATCGCCCATTACTCTTTTCACCATCTCCGAAGGAGCCTTCGCCATATCTTTCGACGCCGTCCTTCAGAAACGCTGACCTCTGGGGAAGGAACAGCCGAGGGCGAGACGGGTGACCCCCCTTCTAAACAGGGCCTGGCCAAGAAAATCCTGCCCTGGAGCCTGTCGAGGGAGCCGGCTCCTGAGGCTCGAAAGGAGGGCGTCCTCAAGTACGGCCTGGTGGACGAAGCCACCATGGACAGCGGGGCCCTCCGCCAGCGCGGGCGGCTGGTGTTGAGGAAGGCGGCGAGCCCAGAAGGTGGCGAAGACTACGTCCTGGAGCTCTTCGATCCCCCCAAGGTAAGAGCTGCCCCTTTCTTCCCTTGAGTCAGCGCTTGGTCTCTCTTTAGGAGAGTGTGTTTTCTGCCCGGTGGGGCCCGTGGTCAGCATGAGCTAACCGTAATCATTCTTCGTGTTGGCGAGGTTTCAGATCTCCTGGATATTCTTCTCTAGTCAAGGAACTGACCAGGCGTTCACAGGGGGCTCAGTAGTCACCAAGGCGATGGATGGTCTTGTGGTCAAAGGCATGAGGATGCTGTGAACTCCCAGGTAGACTCAGAGATCCCCGAGCTACTTTAGGGTGAGGGGAAAAAGAGAGGAGGTCTTTGGTTGGCTCTGCAAGGGGGCACGGCCTCCCAGACCTGGTGCTGGGTTGAGGGTCTGCGTATTTCTAGAATTGAGGTGGTGTGGTCTCAGTTTGGACCTGGGATGGGAACTTTTGACCAAGGACTTTGCTCTGGGAATTAATTGAACAATTTCTCTCTCCCTCTTTTTCTCTTCATCTATTTTTTTTCTGTCTCTGCTTTCCTTTCTTTCTCTCTCTTCTCTCTCTGCTTTTCTTTCTCCCCTCTCTGCCTCCCTGTCTCTTCCTCTGCTCTCTCTGTCTCTTTTGTTCTCTGTCTCTCCCATCCTTTTTTTTTGCCGTCACCTCAGTTACCTGCGTCCTTATCTGAGAAGTAAGTCAAGCTTCAGTCTGCCCTTGGATAGGGTCAAGAGGAATAGACAATGGGAAAGGTGATTGAAGAATGGGTGATGTTTTTATAACTGTTAAGTATAATGTTTAAATGAATGTGTTTTTTAATTAGAAGGGGCTGTCAGACACAAAATTGTCATGAGGAGTCAAGGAGACATTGCCCCCATTCTGGTGTGGACCCCCATCGCCTCGCTCTTGGACTATTGTAGTAGCAAGTGGGTCTACAGCGTAGAGTCTCTCCCACTCTAGACCGTCCTCCGCTTAGTCACAAAAGTGATTTTCTTAAAAATCAAATCTACCCATGTCACCCAGCTACTCAATAAACTCCAGTAGCTCCCTATGGCCTTCAGGAGTAAATAAATGCAAAATGCCCTTTCTAACCCAGCTATTCCTACGTTTCTGCTCTTCTTCCGCCTTACTCCCAAAACGTGACACTGTTCCATGAACAAGACTCTCCATTCCTCAGCTCTGGCATTCTCTCCCAGCATCCTCTGGGTCTGGAATGCTCCCCCTCCTCATCTCTGCTTACCCTCCTCCTCTTCCATTAAGTTCCCATTGAAATCCCCCTTTGGTCTTCAAGTTTTTTCAACCACTCAATCTCAGTGCCTCCCTTTGCTAATTATTTCCTATTTATCCTGTAAATAGCTTGATTTATATATATATGAGTTTTCATGTTGTCTCCCCCATTACATTGTAAACTCCTTCAGGACAAGGTCAGTTTTTTGCTAGATTTTGTATCCCCGTCACTTAATGCCTGACACATACTAGTTCCTTAATATTGAATTGGGTCCACTGTGGGCTTTTCTCTTCTTTCCAGCGCCTGGCAAGCTTTCCTATGTCTGGTCCAGCCTTTGTGTTTCTTCTGGCTTGACCTTTTCTTGTCTCCCATCTAGACCACTGGGCAGGGGACAGAGGAGGAGGACACCCCTGAGGATGGGTTGGTTCCTGTTGAGTGATTTAGTCACAAAGACTAAATTGGTCTTCAGAAGTGGCGAATTTGCCACAAAAGTGGGGCAAGGTGCCAGGATGCCTCTTGCCATTTTTCAGTCTCGCCATTAATCTGCTCACCAACTTGTGCCCCGACAATCCCAAACCCCAGCTTGGTAACCACAGATATGAGCACAAATCAGCCATGAACAACCAGCGAGGAGAAAGAATGCAAGGGGAAAGGTAGTCAGCAGTATCAGGGGCTGAAGAGAGATTGAGAAGAAGAAAAGGCCGTACTTACTAGCTGTGTGACTTTTGGCAAGTCACAACACCTGTTTGCCTCAGTTTACTCATCTGCAAAACTGGGATTGATAATAATAGCACCCACTCTTCCATAGTTGTTGTGAGAAGATTTGTAGAGTGATTAGCACAGAGCTTGTACATAGTAGCTACTATATAAATACTAATTACTGCTATTTTTCATTAAATTTGGCAATTTAGAGATGATTAGTAATTTCTGGAGAGAGCCAGTCTGTTGAATGATGAGGTTGGAAGCCATAGTAGGAACTGAGCAAAGATGGATTTTTCAAGGAATTTAGTTGAAAAGGAGAGGGGAATTCTGGGGCAATAACTAATGGAGAAGGTAGGAACAAGCAATGATTTTGGGAAAGTGGGGGGAAATATGAGCGTGTTTATCAATAGCAAGGAAGGAGCCAGGAGATAGGGAGAAATTTAATACTAGAGACCAGAAGCAGTTGTAAGAAAACACAAGTGGGAATGGAGTCATATACGGAGGGGTCGGCTTTGGCAAGGAGACGGGCCACTTCCTCAGAGATTGGAGTGAAGGGGGTTAAAGTTGGGAAGAGAGTATGTCATCAGTGCAATGATGATGGGCTGGGAAGAAAGGAAAGTGGAGGTAAGCGTTGTCACAGAAAGGACAAAGTTCAAAGTTACAAGGCAGCTGGAAAAGAGGGTGATAAGAAATTATAATCAACTCAAGGAATTTCAGAGTTCATTAACTTGGAAGGGTAACATCATGGGTTATGAATTAAGGTCAAGAGTCCTTATTCTAGTGTGTAGCTGAAGTGGAGTGAAGGAACTAGTTGCAGGAATGAGTAACCTGGGTAGCATTATGGGGGATTGGGAAAAGCTTCTACAAGGTGGGATGTTAGAAGAAAGTCAGGGAAGCCAGGAGGTGGGGATGAGGAAGAAGGTACTCCAGGAATGGCAGAATGGCCAGAGAAAATGCCCAGAGCTGAGAGATAGAGAGACTTGTTTAAGGAATAGCCAGGAGGGTGGAAGGGAAGCCTGGAGAGGTGGGAAAAGAACAGGTGGTAAAAAGCCTTAAAGACCAAATCTGAGGATTTTCTGTTTGAGCCAGGAGGTGATAGGGAGCCCCTGAAGTTTATTGAGTGAGGAAGGGAAGTGTTCTATGGTCAGTCTTGTATTTTAGGAAGGTGAGTAGAGATAGAGTGAGGCAGGTAGACCTACTACAGGGAGGAGGGAGGAGTGTTACATGGTCAATCCTGTGTTTTAGGAGTGGAGGATGGAGCAGACAGACCCTTGAGGCAGTTCTTGTGTGGGATAGTCCAAGGAGAAGTGGTGATGGACTGCACTAGGTGTTGGCAGTTGGGGGAGAAAAGGATGCACCCTGGAGTTTAGTGACAGATTGTAGTGGCAATGGGAATGGAGTCATTTATGGAGGGGTTAGCTTTGGCAAAGAGACGGGCCACTTCCCAGAGATTGGAGGGAAGGGGGACCTTGATGAAATGTCAGAAGGACGTGAGATAAGAAGAGAGCACTCACTCTCTTGGTGAATGTCTCAATCTTTTCAGTGCAGAAATAAGTCAAGATCCTAAGCTAAGAGAACAGAGACACAAGAAGGTAGGGGAGTGTGTGTGTGTGCGTGTGTGTGTGTGTGTGTGTGTGTGTGTGTGTGTGTGTGTGTGTTTTGGGAGACTAGGAAGATGATGATGTCCTCAACAGTTATAGGAAAGACAAGAGAGTAGGGTTTTGGAAGAAAGATGAGAGATGTTCAGTGAGTGTCCGAAAATGGACCCATTGAGAAAGGAAGTTTGTTAATTATAGAACAAGCATTCCAAAGAGCTTCTGAACATGGGTGAGCAGCTCTAGAAGGAAGTAGAGGAGATGTAGATGGAAATAAGGAAGTGGAAAGCAAGAGATGCAGAAAAGGATTTATTAATCAGTATCCAAGGCGTCAGTAAACCTGGGATCAGGAAAATAAAGTCATAGAATGCTGACCACTGAGGGATGAGTCTACGCAGGGAATCAGTGGCTGAGGAGAAGCCCATTGAGGAAAGCAGGAGAGTAGGATGTGCAGGGACTCCCTTGAGTTCAGACCCAGAAGCAGGAGGTGAGGTTGTATCCTTCCATACTATGATCAGGAGCTGGAGGAGGCGAGGTCTAGAGAGTCTGAAAGCCTGTTTGGGAGGCAGGGGCTAGCTGTGGAAGAAGAGTTCCCCTTGGCCACTGGGGTTAAGAGAGAGAGTGAGGGATGGCTTGCTCTTCCCCCTTCTCCTTCCTCATATGGGTGTCCTGGTTTGCTGAAAACACAAAGATTGCTGTGTATGGAATACACAACTCCAGAAATAAATCAGAGAAGAACAGAGCTATTTGAGGTCATAAATGTAAGATTATTAGAGATCTTAGTCATCTCATCTGTGAAATGGGGGTGCTGACAGCATTTATCTATAGGGTTGAGAGTGAGAATCACAGGAGATAATGTACAAAAAGTGCCTTGGGATCCTTCAAGTTGTATCTGTGTGTGTATGTATACACACACACACACACACACACACACACACACACACACACACACACATGCATACATGGCATCTCTTCAATCTTCTTCTAGCCCCAAAATTCTTAACTTATTTTTTGTCAAATTCCTTTTGTGCATTTTGTGAATCTTTCCAGAAAAATGTTTTTTAAATGCATAAAATGAAATATGTAGGATTACAGAGGAAGCTAGTTATGGAGTTATCAAAATATTTTAAAACAGTTTACAGACCCATTTTAACAGGTAATTGGGGGGGATAAAATGTGTGTGTTTGTAAATTAAGTCTGTAGACCCTAGCTTAATTAGAGCCCTTTTTCTAGTAGAATGTCTTCTCCCTGAGGTCAGAAATGGTTTCATATCTGTTTTTATCTTCTCAGTGCCTAGAATACAGTAAGTGCTTAATAAATGGTAGTTAGATGGCTAGAGGAAGGAAACTTCATTCATTTAATATATTTGTTTTTAAAATTTTCTTAGATTCTTAGAATCTGAGTTAGAAAGAACCTCAGAGCAAGCGCCCACCTAGGATACCCCACCCAAGCAGAAAGAAGTGGGCACTGGGGTGGATGTGCTGGATTTGGAGGGAGGAGGAGCTTGCTTTTCTTCCTGGGGCTGTGCTCAAAAGGACTGACCATTTTCAGCCTTGATTTTTTCCTGTAAATTGGAGATCTCAATAATAATTCCTCCTGTATTCCTTTTTGGGATTGTCGTAAAATAGGTGAGAAAGGAAATGTATGTAAAGTGCTTTGCTTCTCTATTCATTTCTTATTGATCTGCAGCTTTACAGTTAGTCAGTAAACATTTATTTTTTTTCCCCCCTGAGGCTGGGGTTAAGTGACTTGCCCAGGGTCACACAGCTAGGAAGTGTTAAGTGTTTAAGGTCAGATTTGAACTCGTGTCCTCTTGAGTTCAGGGCTGGTGCTCTATCCATTGTGCTACCTAGCTGCCCCAGTAAACATTTATTAAGTACCTACTAGGACTTGAGCTCAGAGTTCCTTATAAATGGCAATTGTTATTCTCTTTTTTTTAATTTTAATTTTATTTTTAATTGTTAATTTTAATTTTTGATTGTTATTCTTTTTTACTTTTTTTTATTAATTTTATAATTATAAAAATTTTTGACAGTATATATGTATGAGTAATTTTTTTTATAACATTATCCCTTGTATTCATTTTTCCAAATTTCCCCCCCCTCCCTCTACTCCCTCCCCTAGATGACAGGCAATCCCATACATTTTACATGTGTTACAGTATAACCTAGACACAATATATGTGTGTAAATCCAATTTTCTTATTGCACGTTAAGTATTAGCTTCCGAAGGTATAAGTAACCTGGGTAGATAGACAGTAGTGCTAACAGTTTACATTCACTTCCCAGTGTTCCTTCTCTGGGTGTAGCTGTTTCTGTCCATTTGATTGTTATTCTTAAGGAACTATTCTGTGCAGTGTTTTGTGCTGGGAACTGAGATAAATGATCTTTCCCCAAATGAACACATCACTAGTAGCCAGGGAACGGACTGTATTGTTGGGCTGGTTCTGTTTAGGAAGATTTTTTTTCCCCTTATCTTCAACCAAAATCTGCCTCCCTGAAACTTTGCCCTTTGGTACTAGTTCTGTTTTGTGGCTAATTCTCTGGTCAGCCCCTCAGAGACATGTCATTTCAGGAATTTAGCTGTTCGTAAATGTGTGCACAGTGCCTGGCACATAGTAGGCATTTAATAAGTATTTATTGATTGATTGCTCGATTGAACGAACAATCAATTATTGCATAATAATAATAAATAATAATTATGATATATAATTAAGCAATGATTATTCTAAATATAACAATAATAAAGCAATGCATTATTGGTAGGGATGGATATGATCCAGAGGAACAGACTGGATTAATGAGGGAGGTGTGTGAAAGGGCTCTGCTGGAATAGGAAATAGTCACCTGTCCCATCAAGGCAGACTTCCTTTCAGCCCTTCTTGGACTTCAAGCGCTGGTCTGCATGGAATCCTCCTGAGGGGATTTCAGAACATAAAATCTTACAACTCGGGGAGGGAAAATCCTTAGAAGAATAGAGGTCAGATCTTGAAGGGCAGCTTTCCAAACCTAAAATATCAGAACTCAGAGGGATCTTAGGAAAACACCTGATCCGATCTTCTCATTTTTCAGATGAGGAAACTGAGCCTTGAGAACAGGGCTGGTTCTGGAACCCAGATCCCCTAGGCCAATATCTGAGTCTGTTTCCAGAATTTGACTGCCTCTGTGTGGGTATGGAGAGGGGGGGACATGGAGGAGTCCTTTCCCTCTCCCCTCCCCCTTCTCTCCTGGGCCCCAGTGAGAAAACTTGTATTTGTGGGAAAGCGGAAGCCACCCTTCAGCTCGGAATGAAAGGGACGTCCTGTGGAGGCCCCGCTCCGCTTCCTCTTCGAGCCAGGAGGCAGGCCGGGAGAGCAAGCAGGGAATGTGGGATGGAGGCCTCTGGCTCTGTGTCCAAGCCCCCCCTCCCTTCTGGCTCAAGGATGCCCAGGGTGGGGGCTCAGGGAAGGGCACCTTAAAGCGGAAGTGAAAGTTCTCAGCTGGGCAGCTGGGCAGGGACATTCAGGAACAGGGAGGGGGCAGCGGGAGGGGAGGGGAGGGTGCCAGCCCCATCCCTGTCGTTGGACCTCCCAGTCTGATGGGGGTTCTTCACCAGCGACTTGTGGATGAAGCTGTCCAAAGGCCAAATTTCGGAGGTACATTAGGACAGCCTCCTCACAGTGAGAGCTGTCCAAGTGCATTGAGGCCCCTGCCCCAGATGTTGAGGTCATGGCCACTGAAAAGCCGATTGGACCCCTCCCTAGGGATTCTGGGAGAATCCTCTCCCGACCATCCCTCAGAATATGAAAGCTCCTGTCCATATGGAGAGTGTCCCAAAGGAGGGGGGAACCCTGGTGTCCACAGCCTCCACGGACTGAGTGACTTTGAACCTGTTTTGTTTTTTTTTTTTTTGTCTGTAACATGATTTATAAAAGTCCCTCCCAGCCCCGACATCCCCTGTTCTGATACCCCTTCCACTCTGACATCCCCTGTTCTAAGACCTTCCCAGCCCTGACATCCCCTGTTCTGAGACCCTCCCACTCGGACATTCCTTGTTCTAAGGCTCTTTCAGCTCAGATATTCTAGACTAAATTTTGGACTAAATCTCCGGTCCAAGCTGGAAGGAACCTAAAATAGAGATGTGAGTCATCCCAAGTCTGAAATCTCTGACCTTCAGAAGTGGGAGAAGGTGAAAGGCAGGGTGGTAAAGCAGAGAAGATGACTGGACTCAGTCAAAAACAAACATGTTTTCGGTTCCATCAGAGAAGCATTTATTAAGCACTTGTTGTATGTAAGCCACTGTGCTTGACACCTATGTGGAAAAAAAATCTCTTCTCCCCAGAAGCGTCCAGTCTGCTAGGTGAAAGGATGAAAAGGATGTAAACAGGAGGGAAAGAAGAGAAGAGAAAAGTCTTTTAACAAATCTGTAATGGAAATTCAAAGACTCACCTTATTGTCCACAGTGGCTAGATGGAAGTGGGGTCACTGGGTCTTCCAAAGGCTTTCCAAAGCTGAATCTGGAGCAAGTGAGGAACAAAAGGAGCCCTTCTGGCTAGGTAAATCCCTAATCCGAGCCTCAGCTTCCCCTTCTGAGAAATGGGACACACTGTCCACTCATAGCATTGTGGGAAAGAGTGTTTTGTTTAAGTCAGTTCATCAGCAAACATTTTTTAAGCTCCTACTGTGTGCCAGACACTGATTTGGATAAGCCTGAAAGTGCCCTAGAAATAAGGTTATTGTTATTATTTTAGAAGTTTTAAGTGTTGGCTTTTTTTAGGAGTGTGCCACTCAGGGATCCTAGAGCTAGAGGAGAGCTGAGAGGCCCCCAAGTCCATTTTACAGAGAAGGAAACTGAGGCTCCCAGAGGCTTCCAAAGGGGACTACTTTGAATTATTCCCCATCCATGAAAGCCTGATCTCCCTGGTGGATAGCAGCCTTTCCCAGAGGCTCAGAGACCTGGAACATGTTGTTCTGTGATTGGTTCATTAGGAGACCATTGCTGTCATCTAGGGGAGAGCAGGTGAAGGGACCTAAATTAAGGTGGGAGCTGTTCAGGCTGGGAGAGGTCATGGAGGCGAAATGCTTTATGGGAAAAGGGGGCAGCCAGTAAGAGTGGAGGGAAGGGGCCGGGGAAGGCAGAGAGAAATCTTGGGGGACTGAGGGGCCCCGCCCCCAGGGTCCTGGCCTCCTGGTGCTTGTGAGGGCGGGGGCCTCCGCCCCGCGCCTCGGGAGGACAAAGGCTGCCCCATTTCTTCTCCTTGCCCCGCTTTCCCTTCTGGCCTCCTGGCGCGGCCCCCTGTGTCTGGCCTGTTTGTGCCGAGCTGTCTTAGAAAGCGGCCCCTTCCTGATTCCCCAGGGAGCCCTGGCCTGCGGGCCGGAGGGGGGGCTCCTCCACTTCCTCTGCACCAGCTTCCTAAATAGCTCTCTGTCGGAAGCGGGCGTGCATTCCTCCCCCGGCCCCAGGACACAGCTGGGGAGAGTCTGCTCCCTCCCCGGGCCTGGGGGAAGGGCAGAGGCAGGACCGGCAGAGGCCGCGGGGGCTGCTGGCCGAGCCCCCCTGGGCTCCTGGCAGGGGCCCCGGCTCTGGCCCTGAGACTCAGGAGCTCGTGGGGGGGGGCGCCTAGTGGGGGAAGGGTGCCGGCACAGCAGGTGGAGGCTGTGGCCTTGCCCCTCCCCCTGCCCACCAGGAAGGTGGTCCCTCCCACTGGGGCCTTCCTGGAGCTCCAGGGATTTCTGGATGTGGCCTCTCAGCCTTGGAGAAGCACTTGACCCGTAGGGATGAATTTATGCCGTCTCTCCTATGTGCCCTACTGTGTGCCAGTCTGGTGTGTGTCCTACTGTATGTGTGCCAGTCCCTACTGTGTGCCAGTCCCTGATGTGTGCCTTACTATGTGTGTGCCAGTCCTTACTGTGTGCTAGTCCCTGATGTGTGCCCTACTGTGTGTCAGTGCCTACTGTGTAAGTTAACACAGTACATGTTTAATAAATTCTCATTAAACTGAACAAGGTATTGATATAATGGATAGGGTGTTATGTTCTTGTTATGTTCTTGGTATTAGTAAGATCTGGGTTCAGATCCTGCCCCCCACACTAATCATGTGATCCCCATCAGATTACTAAAACTTTCTGTTCCTCAGCCTCTGCCATCCCATGTTCTTAGGCTCTTCCTAGCCCTACATTTTATGTTCTAAGCCCCCCCCCCCTAGCCCTGACATCCCCCCCCCCCCTCGTTCTAAGCAAGATCTCTCTCATTCTGACATCCCCTGTTCTAAGCAAGGTCTCTCTCATTCTGACATCCCCTGTTCTAAGCCCCGCCTCTAGCCCTGACATCCCCTGTTCTAAGCCCCCCCTCTAACCCTGACATCCCCTGTTCTAAGCAAGGTCTCTCTCATTCTGACATCCCCTGTTCTAAGCCCCGCCTCTAGCCCTGACATTCCCTGTTCTAAGTCCCCCCTCTAGCCCTGACATCCCCTGTTCTAAGCCCCCCTCTAACCCTGACATCCCCCCCGTTCTAAGCAAGGTCTCTCTCATTCTGACATCCCCTGTTCTAAGCAAGGTCTCTCTCATTCTGACATCCCCTGTTCTAAGCAAGGTCTCTCTCATTCTGACATCCCCTGTTCTAAGCCCCGCCTCTAGCCCTGACTTTCCCTGTTCTAAGTCCCCCCTCTAGCCCTGACATCCCCTGTTCTAAGCCCCCCCTCTAACCCTGACATCCCCTGTTCTAAGCAAGGCCTCTCTCATTCTGACATCCCCTGTTCTAAGCCCCGCCTCTAGCCCTGACATCCCCTGTTCTAAGCCCCCCCTCTAACCCTGACATCCCCTGTTCTAAGCAAGGTCTCTCTCATTCTGACATCCCCTGTTCTAAGCCCCGCCTCTAGCCCTGACATTCCCTGTTCTAAGTCCCCCCTCTAGCCCTGACATCCCCTGTTCTAAGCCCCCCTCTAACCCTGACATCCCCCCGTTCTAAGCAAGGTCTCTCTCATTCTGACATCCCCTGTTCTAAGCAAGGTCTCTCTCATTCTGACATCCCCTGTTCTAAGCAAGGTCTCTCTCATTCTGACATCCCCTGTTCTAAGCCCCGCCTCTAGCCCTGACTTTCCCTGTTCTAAGTCCCCCCTCTAGCCCTGACATCCCCTGTTCTAAGCCCCCCCTCTAACCCTGACATCCCCTGTTCTAAGCAAGGCCTCTCTCATTCTGACATCCCCTGTTCTAAGCCCCCCCCAGCCCTGACTTCTCCAACCTCTCCCAGGCCCTGCATTTTCTGTTCTGCCTCGTCCCCCTCTCAGGCACTATGTTTCGGTGTGTGGGCCCCAGTTCCCAGGAACCCAACTCCCGATGGTCTCTCTCGGCTTCCTGCTCGGATCCTTCTAGGGAAGTCTCGGGTCCATCCTTGAGCCGGTTCCGGGTCTAGAGCCGACGGGGGTTATATATAGCGGACAGGGACACATACCTAGAGGAAACATGAACACGCTCGCCGGGGCTGACCGGCGGCCAATTTTCAGCCGAGCGAATTCTTACAGCCAAGTTATAAACCCATGAAATTTGGGATTTGCAGCGGAAACCCAGGCAGACAGTTATTGAGTCCAGATGTCAGGGCAGGAAGAAGAAGGGATTTTCATTTTCCCCGCCTGGGCAGTGACGCACAGTGAGAGAAGCCATTTTAGCGCCCCCCCCTCCCCACCCACTTCCTGGAACCTGGAGGCCAAAGGACTGACCACTTTCTTCCCATTGCTGGAATGGGGGTAGGCGTTGGTTGTGTGGGCTGGGGTTCTGGGAAGGGAAAGGCTGGGTAATATCTGGGAAAGAATGCCGGATTTGGAAGCAGAAGACCGAGGGACTCCCTTCATCCCTCTAGTCCTATAAAATGAGCTCAAGAGGAAGGAAGGAAACAAGTATTTATTAAAGCACCTACTAAGTGACAGACACTGATTTGCTAATATGTATCATGTTGATCCTCAGAACTCAAGGAGGTCGGTGCTATTATGAATCCCAATTTTACAGAGGAGGAAACTGAGGCAAATAGATCAAGTGACTTGTCCAGGGTCCCATAGCTAATAAGTATCTGAACTCAGTTCTTCCTGACTTCAGGACCATTGCTGGTGTCCCTAGTGAGGATCCTAAGAAGTTTCCTGTCAGATATACATGTTCTAGACTTCCATCAGGTGTCCAGTCCTTCAAGGGACCTGCCCTTCTGGCTTCCTGAGCAAGAGGGAGATCCTGAATTTTGTTCTAGAGTTGTGTGTGTGTGTGTGTGTGTGTGTGTGTGTGTGTGTGTGTAACCACATTGGGCAAAACCATGGAAGAGGGACCTTGTAGTAACTGATCTGGCTTAAAATCCCACTTCTGTCCTTTTTTGGTCCCCGTGGGCCTCAGTTACCTCATCTGTAAATTGGGGGTTATAATATCAAAATAATTTTCATAGAGGTGAGGCTTAAGTGGGTCAGATCAAGTCAACAAGCATTTATTAAGCTCTGACTGTGTGCCAGGTTCTGGGTTAAACTAGGGGTACAAAAATAAGCCAAAACTAGGCTCTAACTCTCCTGGAGTTTTCAGTCATTCAGTTAATAAGCATTTATTAAGCACCTATTATATACCAAACACTGGGATCAGCAATGGAGGATGCTTCTATTGCTCAAGAAATTCTCAGCCTAATTGAGGGAACAATAACTAAGAGCAAAGATAGATAGAGAATAACTTGAGGATAACTAAGAGAGGAGAGTGCTAGGATTAAGGGGCTAGGGAAAGACTTCTTGTGGAAGGTGGATTTTAGCAAAATCTGAGCCTGGGGATAGAAAAGAGAAAGGAGAGAATCTCAGCTTTTTCAATGAGATTGGGATCAAAAAGATGGGGAGGAATGCAAATTAAGGCAACCTTGAAAAACTGTGTCACACCCCTCAGATTGGCCAAAATGACAGGAAAAGATAATGATAAATGTTGGAGAGGATGTAGGAAAACTGGGACACTGATACATTGTTGGTGGAATTGTGAACGGATCCAACCATTCTGGAAGTAAACTGGAATTATGCCCAAAAAGTTATCAAACTGTGCATACCCTTTGACTCAGCATTGCTGTTATTGGGCTTATATCCCAAAGAGATCTTAAAGAAAGGAAAGGGACCTGTATGTGCCAAAATGTTTGTAGCCGTCCTTTTTGAATTGGCAAAGAATTGGAAAATGGGTAGATATCCATCAATTGAGGCTGAATATTTGGTATATAAAGTAATGGAATATTATTGTTCTATAAAAAAATGAAGAATAAGCTGATTTTAGAAAGGCCTAGAAAGATTTATATGAATTGATGCTGAGTGAAAGAAGCCAAACCAGGAATACATTGTACACAATAACGGCAAGATTGTGCCATGATTAACTATGAATGACTTGGTTCTTTTCAGTAGTTCAGTGATCTAAGGCAATCCCATAACGCCATCTGCATCCAGAAAAAGAACTATGGACACTGAAAATAAATCTATGTTCACTTTTTTTTTCTTTTTCTTCTGTTTTTTTTTTCTCTCATGGCTTTTCCTCTTTGTTCTGATTTTTCTCTCCCACATGATTCTTAAGGAAAATGTGTTTTTTGTTTAATGAACATTCATGAATCACCAGGAAAAAAAAATTAATTTAATAAAAAAGATCCTGGGACAAGTGACTGCCCCGCCGTTTCCCTTTTTATCTTCAGTGTTCTTGAATCCCTAATTAAAATGATGACTTTTCTGTAATTGAATAAAAAGCATTGGAATATTAGATCCTCTTCTGTATAGTAGCTGAAAACATCCTTGGGATGGGGATGTGTACCGTGTCTCATTCTTTCATGATTTTGCTCTCCTCTCTTAAATTGCCATACTTGAAATTTTTTTCCTTCCACATTGGTTGGTTTTTTTATTATTAATGGAATGACATAGCAAGTAGAGACCCCAAAGTTCTGGGTTCGAGTCTTGCACTTGACACATGCTGGGATATTATTCTAGGAAGACCATTGGGGGCCCAAGCAACTTTCCTGTCTTACTCCATTGGGAGGAGGGTCCCTCACCAGAGATTCCCTCTTCTGGTGAAATGATCTCTCAAGTATCCCCTAGCTACAAGCTCTGTGAACTTTTTTGGACTTCACTTGACTGAGGGTGATGGGAGATAGAAGTGATGGGAGATAGAAATAATAGGCAGCTAGATAATTCGGGCTTACAGTCAGGAAGATTTGTGTTTAAATCCCTCCATTAGATAACTAACTTCCTAGCTGTTTGACTCTGGGCAAGTCACTGGATCTCTGCCTCAGTTTCTCTCTATGTAAAATGGAGTCAATAATAATGATCTCTGGGATAATACCCCTCTGGAATGTTGTGATGATCAAATGAAATCATATTTGTAAAGCACTTTGCAAACTTTAATGCAATATAAATGTGTTTATTATTATTATTAAATTATTGTTATTTTTAATCTCTTTTTTTTCTTTTTTGTTTTGTGTTAGAGATCCTCTGGGAGGATGAAAGGGCTGTCTAAACTGTAAAACTTGATTCTGGTGTAAGGGATTATGGGTATCTTTTTTTGAGTCTCTCCCCGAGGGCTGGGGCCCGCTGCATCTTGTTTCAAATATTCCAGAGCCTCTCATACGGAGGAGGGATTGAATGTGTTCCATGTTGCTGGAGAGGGAGGGAAGGAGGAGTAGTGGGCGGAAGCTCAGATGTCCCAGGATTTTAGAGCTGAGAAGGGACCTCCAAGATCATTCCTGTCCACCTTCAGGGTGTCTTCTGTAGACCGGAATCATTTTTATTCTTGCCATATTTGTATTCTTTCCATAAATCCTAGAATAAACAGCGCCTAAGCCAGGATGAGGTGTCTTTCATATGGTTATATTTATTATAGATCCCCCGGGAATGATTGTTTCAATGCTCTAACCCCATTTCTCTGTATTGGAGAGGAAACTGGAACCCGGGGTGGGGGAGGCCCCCGCTGAGGGTCACACAGTGAGTCGGAGGAGTCAAGGTCATTGGGAGGGATCAGGAGGAATTAGTGCTGAAGCCATTTTGGACCAGCTTGACCACTGGTAAATTTCCAGCATGAGCATTTATACCTTGGAAACAGATAAATGCCATCAAATAGTGCTTGGATTATGGTTTTCCTTAAGAAAGCAATGGAGAGAATAATTCAGGTTTGATACACTTCCCATTCCCCCACCCCCAGTAGAGCTGGTTGTTAAATATTTGCCAGTGCACCTTTGGGAGTGACCCAAGTCTGATTATGTTTCTACACAATCAACCAACAACCATTTAATAACTGTATGTAAGAACCAGCATTTATTAAATACCTATTGTATGCCAGACATTGAACTAAGTACTTTAGAAATAGCTCATCTGATCTTCACAACAGGTAGATGTTATGCCCATTTTACAGCTGAGGAAACAGAGGCAAGTAAGGGTCTCACAACTAGCAAGTATCTAAGGCTGAATTGGAACTCAGGTCTTCTTGACATCCTTCTGTTTGCCTCAAGTACCTATTTTTGGGCTAAGATATTGGGATACAAAGTAAGAATGAAATAAACAATCATTTTTACCAGCGTTTCTATAGTGCATTAAGGTTTAGGAAGCACTCTATATGTATTATTTCATTTGATCCTCTGGACTAGGTGCTCTTACTTTACCCATTTTGCAGATGTGGGAACTGAGGCTGAAAAGTTAGGCTGACTTGTCCAAGGTCACAGAGCCTACAGGTAGCCAAGGAAAAGTCTATCCTAATTCCATCTCCCCATCTCCTGGAGTCTCCTAAACAGTCCTGGCTGGGAAAAAACTCACATTCAAAATTAAAGGGAAAAAAAGGTATAGAGGAGGCCCCAGATTCGAATCTGACCTCAGATAAGTACTAAGTGTGTAACTTAAGCAGGAAAAAAGAAGAAAGTTTTCATTTCTATGAAGGGAGATACCCTAAGACTTTAGCCTCTGATTTTCCTAATTTGTGTGACTTTATAAGTCAACTTTAAACCTTCTCTCTCTCTCTCTCTCTCTCTCTCTCTCTCTCTCTCTCTCTCTCTCTCTCTCTCTCTCTCTCTCTCTCTCTCTCTCTCTTTCTTTCTCTCTCTCTCTCTCTCTCTGTCTCTCTCTCTCTTTCTCTCTCTCTCTCTCTCTCTCTCTCTCTCTCTCTCTCTCTCTCTCTTTCTCTCTCTCTCTCTCTCTCTCTCTCTCTCTCTCTCTCTCTCTCTCTCTCTCTCACACACACACACACACACACACACACACACACACACACACACAAATACCCAGGACCTCAGTTTCCTCATCTGTAGAATGGGGAGATTAACCCAGATGATCTCAGAGTCCTTTCTACATCTTGGACCGTAAGGGGTCCTCTCTTTCTATAGGTGAGGAAATTGAGTCTTAAAGTGCTGAGGTGAATTTCCCTAGAGTCCGGAGGAGCTAATGGCAGAGGTAAGATTCAAAACACAGGCCCCTGGGGCTGTTTCCATGCTAGGAGTCACACCTCTGTTGGCTAACTTCCCCTAACCTTGAAAGATGGCTCAGCTTGAGAAAGCTCCCCATCTGGGGGGTAGTCAGTGGATATTCCCTCCCAGACCCCCGCCCCGCCCCATGTTCCTTCCTTTCTCCATGTATCTGTTCCTTCCTTTCTCCCACGACCTGCCCCCCTCCCCCAGGAAGAGGGCGCAATGCATTTCCTGGAAGGCCCCACTCAGCCCCAATGACCCCCTACCCCTAATGGGGCTGCTCTGCGGCTGGCCCCTCCCCCAGGCAGCCGGCAGAGTGGAAATCCCCCACCCACGCCTCTGTGTGAATGGAAAAAGGAAATACCCCCCCCTCACCCCGCCACCAAATCTTGATGTTTTGTTGCTTCTCAATGGGCAGCCCGGCCCCTTCCTCTTTTCTGTTCAGATGTGGGGCCTTAGGGCAGAGAGCTGTTCCTCTCTTGGCTGCTGTGCTTTCTCTCCCTGTGACTCCTTTCCTTTCCCAGGGTTTCCCTTTATAGGATCCTAAGATGCAAAGCTGGAAAGGGACCCTAGAGATAAGTAAGCCCCACCCCTTCATCTTTTTTTTTTTTTTAAGACAAACCCAAGCCCTTCCC
Source organism: Sminthopsis crassicaudata (assembly GCF_048593235.1). Lineage (NCBI taxonomy): Eukaryota > Metazoa > Chordata > Mammalia > Dasyuromorphia > Dasyuridae > Sminthopsis > Sminthopsis crassicaudata. The sequence goes on along the minus strand of NC_133617.1, from coordinate 30,225,020 downwards.
CCCCACAGATCCAAAAAGGGGAAGTGTCTTGCCCAAAGTTATATAAGTAGTAAATAGCAGAGTCGGGGCTTTGGACTTCAAATCTGTGATCTAGCCAGAAAACCCGGATGGCCGACCACTCACCTCTGAGTCTAGAAGTTGTCACAAGCATGGGAAGTGATGGATTTTAGTGGATCATGAACTGATTTTAGAGATCAAGAGGTTGTTGAGTCATTTGTCACCTCCAACTCTCTGTGGGGTTTTCTTGACAAAGATACTGGAATGGTTTCCATTTCCTTGTCCAGCTCATTTAACAGATGAGGAAACTGAGGCAGATGGTTTAGTAACTTGCCTGGAGTCACACAGCTTTCTTGGAAAAGATATTGGAGTGGTTTGCCATCTCTTTCTCCTGCCCATTTTGCAGATGAGGAAACTGAGGCAGATGGTACAGGGGTTCTCAAACTACTACAGCCCGAGGGCCACATGCGGCCTGCTGAGAACATTTATGTAGGTCGCTGGGTTATGGCAAATGGGCTGAGGGACGGTTTTTACTCTAGTCCGGCCCTCCAACAGTCTGAGGGACAGTGAACTGGCCCCCTATTTTAAAAGTTTGGGGACCACTGGTTTAGTAGCTTGCCCCAGGGTCACACAGCTTTCTTGGAAACGATACTGGAGTGGTTTGCCATCTCTTTCTCCTGCCCAAATTGCAGATGAAGAAACTGAGGCAAGCATGTCCAGAGGCACATAACCAGTAAGTGTCTGAGCCTGGATTTGAACTCAGGTTTTCCTGATTCTAGGGTTAGTGCTCTATCCATTGTGCTACACACAGAAAACCTGGGTTCAAATCTATCTCTTTTTCAATGCAATTTTATTTCTTTGGGGGTCTTGACTCTCTTCCTCCCTGCCCCACATTTGAGAAAGCAAGAAAAAAAAAACTCATTACACATATGTAAAGTCAGAATAATAAATCCCCAAATTAGCCATGACCCTCCACCTCTACATGCTTCAGTTTGCTCTCTGAATCCATCCTATCTCTCAAATCTCTATTTTTCAATTCAGTTTTATTTCTTTTCAGGTCCTTACTCTCTTAGACTCCCTGCCCCACATTTGAGAAAGCAAGAAAAACAAAACTCATTATAAATATGTGTAGTCAAACAAAATAATAATAAATCCCCAAATTAGCCATTTTGCCCCAGTTTGTGCTCTGAATCCATCCTATCTCTATCTGGAGATAGGCATTTGCTGATTTGTATTACTCATTCACTCAAAACAAGGAACTCTGCTTGGCCCTATGGATAGATACAAGGAGGAAAACAACCTGAGTCTGGCCCACAGGGAACTTACAGTTCCACAGGGGACATTTGGGGTGCATCTGGTGCAAAAGGGGCAAAGGAAAGGTACAGGTGAGAAGTGCTTCACAATCTGAGGATGAATTAATTCATCACTTCTACTCAGGGTTCCAGGGAAAGGCTGCATGGTGGGTTAGACAGCAGAGGGTCCGGGATGGTGGAGATAGAAGTGCATAGCTTGGTCGGGTTTGCCCACAATATAGACCAGGAGGAGGAGATTAATGTCAACCAGGAGGGGCAGATAGACTAGAATCAGTCATTCCCTTGCTAGAACGCCTGCCTCGGGTGCAGAGCTTTGATCCCTTTTACATGAGTTCCCCTGAGACTGTTAAGCTGTTATCCATCATGTATTCCCATGAGTGAGTGAGTTTGGGGAACCTCTATTTGTTAGCGGTTGGGATGAGAGTGAGTTCTAGTTGCTGGGTCCAATGAACCACATTGGAGATGCTCTGGACTGTTGTAGGACAAGAGGCGGCCCTGCCCTGGAGTGACAAATGTCCTGGTTTTTAGAAGATGGAAGAGTAGATAGGGCAGTGAGCTCAACCTCAATTCCTAGCAAAATTCTGGAATATGTATGTCACCAAGGGGATGGTCAGAGGGTTAGGTGGTTAGAGCTTTGGTCAATAGTAGTTTTGGGATTTATATCATCAAGGGAATGGTCAGAGAGTTAAGTGGTTAGAACTCTGGCCTTGGATTCAGGCTTTAGCCACTTAATAGCTATGTGATTTATATCATCAAGGGAATGGTCAGAGAGTTAAGTGGTTAGAACTCTGGCCTTGGATTCAGGCTTTAGCACTTAATAGCTATGTGATTTATATCATCAAAGGGATGGTCAGAGAGTTAGGTAGTTAGAACTTTAGCCTTGGATTCAGGCTTTAGCCTCTTGCTAATTATATGATTTGGGGCACATTGCTTAATCATATATATATATATATATATATATATATATATATAGCCTTGATTTCTTTATCTATTAAATGGAGGTATTAAAATAGAGCTTTAAGATTTGCAGAATCCTTTATGTATTGTTATCTCATTTATTCCTCTCAGAAACCCTGGAAGGCAGCTTCTATAATTATCATTCCTCAACTGAGGAAACTGAGTCAGCCTTGCCAGGGTCCCACAGTGAGCACATGTCTGAGGCTGCATCTAAATTCAGGTCTTCCTGATTCCCACTCTGTACCATTGTGGGAGGAGGGTGGGGTTGAAGAGGACCCTTTAGAGCCTTATTCAAGAATCTAAAGGAGCATCTGTAGGAGGAAGAGTTGGTCTCCTTCTGTTGACCTAGGGAAGGAAGCAAAAGAAATGCCCAGAAGTGGTAAAGGCTAATTTACCATTGGCACTAGGAAGGGTTTCATGGCCAACTTTAATAATGGGAGCTGTCCCAAAATATACCTGGCTGCCTTTAGAGAAAGTGAGTTTCTGATCACTGGAAGTCTTCAAGGTCAGTCTAGATGGCCAACCACCTTTGGGCATGATAGGGAAGGCATCCTTCCTCAAGCATCCTTGGACTAGCTTTGTGGTCCTTTAACGGCACATCCTTGGTTTCCTTATTTTGCAAAATCGGGGCAGGGGAAAAGTACATTTAATTATAAGGCCTCTCCAGCTCTGACATTCTGCTGGCTGGTAGAATATAAGCTCCTTGAGGGCAGGGTCTGTTTCATCTTTTGAGTCCCTAGCATCTAACATAGTACCTCCGAGTTCTAGACTTTAACGCTTATTGAATGAATGAAGCTTATAAAACAAGCCTGAGATATGCGTTTAGCTCCTTTAAATGAGTTGACCCCAGAGCATTGAAAAGTCTTGCAGAAAGATCAGAGCGATTCTCAGGATCCTTGAACAGTCAGTCATGGAGAAGAGAAGGGGGAGGACAGAGACTAAAGAACATTTTCAAGAACTGGGAAAAGTTACAGCTTGGTAACTAGCATCTGATCAGAGCAGCTTCCGTTTGCCCTTTCTTCCTCCTTCCTTAGTGTCTAGGCTAGTTTTATTTTGTCATCATGATTTGGTTAAAAAATTAATTTTGCAAAATTGAATTTTTTGTTTTTACATCCCACTGCATCCCTCTTCTTCCCTTCCTTCCAGAGAACATCCCTTATAACTGAAACCATGAGCCACATCTAATCATTTAGACAACCCGTGTGGACATAAATATTTTTAAAAGAACAAGAAGGGTAAGAAAAGGGAAAGAATTCAACAGAAACAATTAATACACTGAAAAAATATTCCACATCCATGAACCCCTCCCTCTTTTTCCTTCCTTTTGAGAGAATATCATTTTGGGACCAATTTTGTTCTTTGCCATATCTCAGTGTGCAATTTTTTCTTTTTCTTTTTTTATGACAATTCTTTCCATCTACATTGTGGTGGTCCTTGGCTGTTCTGGTCTGCTTATTTCACTCTGTATCAGTTCACGGAAATCTCCCAGTGCTTCTCTGTATTCATCACATTCCCTACTTCTTACAGCATTGTAACATTCCATTCTATTCTAGCTGTTTAGTCATTTCCCAATAATAATCAATGGCCTTGCTTAAAAAAATTTTTGTTGTTGATATCATCATCTTTCTATCCCCTCGATTTCCCCCTGTATCTCTCCTCTCTTCCCCATCCCAAAGAGCCGTCCTTTACCAAATTATTGAACATAAAAAGAAACCTGGGAAGGAGAGAAAAAAAAATTCAGCCAATGAATTGAAAAAGAATCTGACTTATGGAGTGTTCCACACGCGTGAATCCCCTTTTCTTTCCCTTACACTCTACAAGGGGAGGGAGTCCTCTCAAAGCTCTTCTTCAGTGGCTCTGCTTTTAATTGGAGTGCCCTCTGAATTTAGAAGCAAAGCCTCAGCTTCAGTTGGGCCCAGCTACCCTTCTTTCTAGATTTGCGGTTCATACCTTAGGGCAGGACAGGAGATTTGATTAAATATTTTGGTTTTCAGGCTTCTTGGAAAGAGTTAGAAGACTCAGTTGAAGGGAAAAAAGCAAATAAGATAAGAGAGTTGGGCCAACTGAAGGTTTGGTCAGCTTTAGCAGCCTGCCCACCCAATCAACTCCAAGAAATACCAAACCCCGCCTCCCTTAACCTCAGAAAAGTCCCAGAGACCACTGCTCCCCGATAACTGGGAGCCCTCCCCCAGGTGTCCCTGATTTGATGCAGAGAACAAGGTTGGGAGCTCCAGGACAGAGGAAAGGACCAAGTCTTAAGTCACCACCCGGAGAGGAGCAGATCCATTTAAATTTTAATTTTTAAACAGTCAAAAGACTTCAACTGTCTACTCTGCTACTCTCTAATAAACTGGGTGATCATGCCCTAATTACTTTCCCTTTGGGATGGAGGGGTTGGGACCCTCTAGCTTTAATATTCTGTGTCTTAGGGTACAAATAAAATTTAAAAATTTTTGAGGGAAGGCACTGTTTATAAATGCTTGTTAAACTGAAGGCCCTTCCAGCCCTGACAGTCACTGTTCTAAGACCCCCTCCCAACTCTGATATCCCTTATTCTAAGACCCTTTCCAGCTCTGACATCCCCTGTTGTAAGACCCTCCCAGCTCTGACATCCCCTGTTGTAAGACCCTCCCAGCTCTGACATCCCCTGTTCTAAGACCCCTCCCAGCTCTGACATCCCTTATTCTAAGACCCCTCCCAGCTCTGACATCCCTTATTCTAAGACCCTTTCCAGCTCTGACATCCCCTGTTCTAAGACCCCTCCCAGCTCTGACATCCCTTATTCTAAGACCCCTCCCAGTTCTGACATCCCTTATTCTAAGACCCCTCCCAGCTCTGACATCCCTTATTCTAAAACCCTTTCCCACTTTGATATTGTATGTCTAGAAGTTCTTTCTCACTCTGATATCTTATGTTTTAAGATCTCTTCTGAAATTTGATGATTCTGTGTACCTGAGCTTTTGTTGGATACTGGGAGATAACTGGGGAAGCATCTTAGTTAAAGATATTAAAACATAATCATAAAATCATCAGAGAATAATTAACAAATAGAAGTGAGTAGAATCCCACCTAATTAATGTACCATGCCATTGCATATTAACTTAAAAAGTGCTCACAGGAATTGAGAGAAGAAAGAAACTTCCATGGAGGGAGTGGGAAAGGCTTGTTTTTCCTCCCCTGAGGCAGTTGGGGTTAAATGACTTGCCCAGGGTCTAGGCTAGGAAGTGTCAAGTGTCTGAGGTAAGATTAGAACTCAGGTCCTCCTGACTTCAAGGCTGGTGCTCTACCCACTGCACCACCCAGATGCCCCTTGGGAAATGCTTTGTGCAAGATTTCCTTGCACTGCCCGGGTACGGGTTGACCCCCAGGAGACTTAACCCTATTTAGGAGGTTTGTGTCGGCCCTCTGGGCCTTGAGAGCGGGACCTCTAGTTGCTCAAGTTCAATGTGTACAGCACACCTCCCTCCCCCCATCCCTCCCCATAGCACTTTCAACTTTGTATTTGAATCATTGTTCTTCGAAGGCAATAAGCTGTTTGGGGCTTTTTTTTTTTTTTCGAGATTTCAGTGGTAAAGGCTATGCTGTCTCTCAGAGAGAGAGCATGTGTGCGGAGGGCCCCAGCCTGAGAGAGAAAAGTGACAAAAAGTTATTTGCCACTTATTAACCACAATTCTTTCCATCTTGGGGCATACATGAAAAAAAAAAAAAAAAGCCAAACAACAACACTGTAGGAGTCCCCCTCACCTTCCAGGGCAGGGAGAGCTGACATCTGCTTTTGGGAAGGGCAGCCGTGGGATGGAGCATGCTGGGTTTGGTTGGTGTTTGTAGGGAGAGACACACACACATACACATACACACACACACACACACACACACACACACACACACACTCAGCCTGGGGTGAGGGTGTCTCTCAGGCCCTTTCTCCAGCTGGGTGTCCCAAATGATGTCCCAAGTCTTCATTCTAGCCTTAAATCCATATTCCTACAAGTTATTTTACTTTTCCAGGACTCATTTTCCTTATTTGTTAAAGTGAAAGGCTGGACCAAACAGCTCTGTTGCCCTTTCCAGCTCTATAACCCTATGATGTATAATAGATGAATATCTATAATAATGATGTATAATAATCTCATTCTGTATAATAGCTATTTCGAGTCTCAGTTTTCTCCTCTGTAAAATGGGAGTATTGGACTAAGTAGGCATTTTCTGGGATCCCTTTCTACTTTGAACCTAGAAAAATGTCCCCTACTTCCAAACTCTTCTTTTTCTTTGGTTCTGATCTCTTGTCTCCTCCCCTGTTCCATTCTCCCCTCCTCCCCAAACACACACACACACACACACACACACACACACACACAGAGCTATAACCTGAAAGGGAAGACCTATTTCTTATGCTTCTTACTGAGGAACAAAGCCTAGGACATAATAAATTCTTAACAAATAGAAATTCATTCTATAAATATCCATTAGTGGTGGCAGCTAGTTGGTGCAATGGATAGAGCACTAGCCCTGAAGTCAGGAGGACCTGAATTCAAATCTGGCCTCAGACACTTAACACTTCCAGGGTGTGTGACCCTGGGCAAGTCACTTAAACCCAATTGCCTCAGCAAAAAAAAAAAAAAAAAAAAAAAAAAAAAAAAAAAAAAAAGGATCAATTGTGTCCTAAGCACTATTAATAAAAACATTTTCATAATTTTTTTGAATAAAATGTTTATAAAATACAATTGCTTTAATGATCTAATCATTGACCCCAAGAACCTTATCCAGGAAAAAAAGCAGGTAACCTGGGAGATACAATAAAATCAACATTGATAATAACAATAACCTTTACACATTTACATATAAGAAGTGAGGAACTGAGGGTAAAGGAGAGATCCAGACTGAGTGAACAAATAAAACTGGAGGAGGATAGGAATGGCCAGCTGGACTGGGGGCTCAGAGAAGGCTGCACTAGGGGAGGGCACTGGAGCAGAGCCTTGAAGGCTAGAAAGATTCTATAAGATAGAGAGAGAGAGATTCCAGCCTGTGTGGTAGCAGTTTGGGGAGCTGAGCTGGACTATAGCGTGGATGAAGAGCATCATGGGAAAGAAGGTTGGAAGGGCGAGATGGACTGGGGGGGGGCCTTCTATGCAACGCAGAGGCTTCTCAGATTCCATGACTTTGTATTTTGTACTGGAGGCAATAGGGAGGGAGACAGTGAAGGTCCTAAGTATTCATTTCCATGAATGAATGAATAATGGACTGAACCAATCTGTTCCTACTTAAATGCTTGCTTTGTGCAATATAGACTGCTAACTTGTGTCTAGTTTGATACTGGGGAGATACAGTCTTTACCCTTAGGGCTTGAAGTAGGTGGTGGTCAAGTGGGGAAGATGTGGATGACAAGATTTGGTGTGGAGTTGGACCAGAGGGATGAGAACATGGGCAGAGAGGAGGATGCTGCCCAGAGGTTGATGGTGACCCGGCAGGAGTAGAAGAACAGGACTTAACATTCATCTCCAACTGGGAAAAGAGGCTGGGTTTTGAGGATTTAGATCTGACCAAGATCTCAACCAGGATTTGATTTTACTGCGATTTCTTTCAGAGATAGAGGGGATCCTGCCCAAAGAAACTGACCTCAGTTTCCTCATCTATGAAATAAGAAAGTCAGACTTAGTGGCTTCTCTTTCTGTTCTGAGTCTGTGACTCTGAGAATCCCTCCATCTTTGGGGAACTGTTGTTCACACCTGGAATGTTGGGTCTTTACAATAATCTTGGGGGATAGTAAAGTGCCCGGCACATATTAGGAGCTTAATGATTACTTATTGACTGTCACCAGCATCCAAAGCCAGCCTTGTATTCACTCTACCACCCTTTGTGTTGATCATTACTCAATTGAATCCAATTTATTGATTAAGCACCTACCCTGAGCACAATGATTATGATATATATATTTACATGTATGTGTGTATGCATATATTATAATATATATACAAATATATTTACATATATATACATATATGTATATAAGTCCCTGTGAGCTTAAGAAGCTCACATTTTATTGAACATATACACAGTTAAACCCAACACAAGATAATAAGAGGCAGGAAACTGGGAGAGTTATGAGGGCTGTCATTGACCCCCTTAGTAAGTCCTGGGTGTACAAAGATAACCAATAAATCAAAAAGCATTTATCCAGCTCCTTCTGCATACTTGTCACTGTGCTAGGTACTGGAGATTCAAAGACAAAGAATAAAAGGTTTTATAAACCTGTAGATGTTGTATAAATGCTAATAATAATACATCATTAATATTAATTAAGATAATAATAAATTTAAAATAACACAAATATAACACAGAAATAACTGATTATTTAATAATAATGATGATTGTTAACATAATTATTATTATTAAATAATCAGTTACTTCTATGTTATAGGATTTGGGTTATCGGTAGTCTAAGAGGTCAATTGGAGGTCAGAGATCAGTGAATCATCAGGGCCTCTTCCTAGAAATTTGAAAGGATGACCAGGGAGGTTGAAGGAAAAGGACAAAATGAGTGAAGTGGGCAGAGGTGGGGACAAGTCAGGCGCCTAAGTTGAAGGGTGGTGGAAGCTTACCATTGTTTGCCAAGTATTTATTAACCCTCTGCTGGGGCTGTGAACACAGACAATGAAACATTCCCTCCCCCAGGAAGCTTAGTTTTGAGGCTCCTGGGAGACTTCCTAGCCTAAACCTTGTGGGATTGATTAGGAGATTAGAGATGGAAGGATCTAGGTAATCCACTTTATTTGACAGAATGTGGAAGTGGAGGACCAGAGAAAGAAGCAAGAAAGAGAGGCAGGATTCGAATCTGGGTCCTCTGAGTCCAAATTGAGTACTCTAATATAGAATTGAGAAGACAGAAGGATGTAGAAGTCATCAGATTCAACTCCCTTATCTTACTGAGACCCAGAGGACTAAAGGGACTTTTGCTCAAACTCAGCTAGCTGTCAGCTCTCTGAGGTGGGGTAAAGTCCCTTCCAGCTCAGTCATCCTGGGATTCTGTTAACCAAGCCCAGCTCTAATCCGGTCACTCTAATGCTCAATAAGCTTCTGTGGCTCCCTGTTGCCTGGAGTATACCTGTTTTGACTCCTCTGTTTTGCTCTTCTCCCACTGATTACCTCCTCTCACTATTCCATTGGGAATCTTGTTTCCATTCTAGTACATATCCCACCTCTGGGTGTTTGCAAAAATCAGCCCAGTGCCTTTTAGAACTGGTTTCCTTCAAAACTGAGCTCATGTGTCCTCTCCTACACAAGGCTTTTCCTGATTCCCTTGAGCTGTTAATGACCTGCCCTCCCATTTATTTTATGTTTTATGAGAGACAAGATGAATAGAGAGCGGAATTCAAGTTCTGCCTGTGACATAATACTGTGAACCAGGGCAATTTACAGAACCTCTCAGGGTTCCTTCCAGGTGATTAAGACCATAAGAAGCTGCTGAGGAGGTGCTAGCCTGAATCGGTGGAGGGAGTTTCCTTACAGGGGAATTCCCTTTGAATCACTTTCCCAGAGATTTGTAATTACGTGTAACTTGAGAGGAAGGACTGATGTTTTGTCTTGTATCGTTGATACTTTGTATTTTGTGAACAATCCTTGGTACCTGGAGCCTTCTTGCTCATGCTGCTCCTTCTGTGCGGTCATTCTGGTGCTTCCATTTTGGGGGGGAACTGATGCTTCTAATGGACTCTACAGACTTTGGCACTGTGACCCCACTTGGGCACCTTTCCCCTCCCCCCTTGCCCTTTAGCTCCCGTCTATGTATTGTCTTCCCCCTCCCCATCATTAAAATGTGAGCTCCATTGAGCCACTGTATTTCTTTTTATTTATATTTATACTCTTAATGATTAGCATAATGCCTGGTACACAGTAGGTGCTTAATAAATGCTTGCTCCTGGCCAGCCTAGTAATAATGATAATAGTAGCTGACATTTATATAGTGCTTACTATATACTAGGCATTGTGCTAAGTGCTTCACAACTTTTTTTTATGCTTCACAATTATTATCTCATTTGATGCTCACAAGAACCCTCAAAGGTAGATGCTATTATTATCCCACCATACTTTGTACAGTATTTAGCACACAATAGGTGTTTAATAAATATTTCCTGCCTGTCTAGTACTTAGCAAAATGTCTGGCACACAATAGATGCTTAATAAATGCTTGTTCCCTACCTTTCTAGTTATCAACTACATTTATATAGCAGCTTCTGTATGCCAGTACTGTGCTAAATGCTTCACAATTATTATCTTATTTGATCCTCAAAGAATCCTCAGAGATAGTTATTTATCCCACAGTACTCTGTACAGTGTTTGACACACAGTAGGTGCTTAATAACTGTTTCTTGCTTGCCCAGGACTTAGCATAGGCCCTGGCACACAGTAGGTTCTTAATAAATGCTTGTTGCCTGCCCAGTTCTTGACATGGTACCTGGCCTATAAGTCAGGCCCCCAGTGGGTCCGAGATCTTATGTCCTGTGTGACTCATCCACCTGTTCCTTCTCCCCTCTTTTCTGACATCCCCTGGATACCTCTGGCAAACTCCAGTCGTGTCCTCGGGTGCCGGTTCTCTGACCCTGGCACGGGCCATTGGCCCAGCCTCTCCTGCTCTCCCTCGTGGCCGTGAGTCTCCTTAGGTGGACACTGCCTTGGGAGAAAAGGAGGTTTGTCCGTCCAGATGGAAAGAGAAGGCCGCTCTTCCCAGGGTGACAAGCTTTTCTCCTGATCATCTTGAAAACTCTGTCCTTGTTCCATCTTGCAGCTGTTTCCCCCTCCTGATCCTCCCTGTATCCCTCTGTCAAATCTTGGCTCATTGATCTAGGCCTTAGAAGCCACTGAGTCCAGCCCTCTCATTTTACAGATTTGGAAACTGAGGCTCAGAAAATTTCAGGATCACACATGCCATAGGAGCTGAAGCAGGATTTGAATCCAGATCTTCTGCCACCTATATACCTCTCTTGGTCTTTGTTTATAAAAATAAGCTTTCCTTGATGTCTTTTGTTATTTCCCCCTATAACTCTCCCAATTTTTTTGCCTTTCACATTCAGTGGAATTAAAGTGAAGCAATGAATTAAAAGTGAGGAAAGAGGGGTCAGAAAGGCTGTTTCCAAGGTCCCAAGAATAGGTCGGGGAGCGTCCTCCCAGAAACCTCTAGATCCCGGGCCCCATCTTACCTCTAGGAATGGCTTGGGAGAAGGAGGCAGGAATGAGGTAGGACCAGCTCTGCTGCTGCTGGAAGGTTGGGTGGGGGGAGAGGCTAGAAGGGGGGAAGCCTCTAGGCTGAAATGAGCTAGGCGTGGGCTGATGGGTTTATGTTAGGGATCCGGAAGTGGTTGTTGAAAGGCTGAGTATATATTTCAAAGAGAAATATTTATGAAAGGCACTAGGCGACGGTGGGAGACCTTAGGGTCAGAACTGGGCTTAGGAAGCCCAGCTGTGCTAGCTGCCTCCCTCTTGTCCCCCACCCAGAGCCACTGGGCACCAGCAGAGAAGTGAGCAGCGGGCAGGCTTGGGACTTGGCAGAATAGGGTTCTGAGTTCCAGTCTCATCTCTGATGCCCATTCTCTGCATGAGGGATACCAGGTCCCTAAACCTCAGTTTCCTAGTCTGTAAAATGAATGGGTTGGGCCAGCACTCCCTGAGGTTCCTCCCAGCCTGGGTCTGTGACCTCTGAACTCCTGGGCGTGGGAGACCTCCCTTTCCTTCTTCTGAATTTCCTTTTTGGGTCACTTACCTTAATGTTTCAATCCCATTAACATCAATGTTAAAAGGAGGTTGGGAAGGAGTCAGCCTGCTGAAATGTCTTAACCTTTAAGTTTTTTTGGTTTTTTTTAATAGCTTTTTATTTACAAGACATATGCATGGGTAATTTTTCAGTATTGACAATTGCAAAACCTTTTGTTCCAACTTTTCCCCTCCTTCCCCCCCTCCCCCAGATGGCAGGTTGACCAATACATGTTAAATATTTAACCTTTAAGTTAAAAAAAAAATCAAGTTTATAACTTTGCCAGGGTTTGACAGCAATCTGTCTAAAAAAAATAATAAAATTTAAAAAAAAAAAAAAGATGCAAGGGTCTTAATGGGACACAAGCTTCAAAAGAATCAGCAGTATGAACCATAAAAATACTAATGCCATCTAGTTACAAAGGGCTCCTAAGACCAGACAAATAGTATTTCCACTCCACTACAGCTCTACTTCCACTCCACTTCCACTCCATTCTATCTGGGCAGGACACAATCAACCATTAAGTATTTATTAATGCTTACTATTTGCTAATTTACTATTTACTATTTATTTATTAACTATTAATTTTATTCATTTATTTATTTACTAATAATTACTATTTGCTAATTTCCTATTTAATTGTTATTTAGTATTTATTTATTTATCTACTATTAATTACTATTTGCTAATTTACTATGTGTCTGGCACTGTGCTAAGTCCTAAGGGTACTAAGAAAGTGAAAAGGCAGCCTTTGTTCTTGGGAAAGAGGGACACTACATGCATGGCCCAGGGTTTGGAAAGGGAAATCTCATCTTCTTGAGTTCAAATCCAGCCTCAGCCACTTATTAGTGATGTGACCCTAAGCAAATCATGTCACTCTGTCTGCCTCAATTTCCTCATCTGTAAAATGAGCAGGAGAAGGAAATGGCAAATCACTCTAGTATCTTGGCCAAGAAAATCACCAAACCTTACTGAGTGGGAACAACAATAGACAGATAAGCCCTCAACAGGATAAATTAGAGGTGGTGAGCAGAGAGGGAAGGCCCTATGGGGATGGGAGGTATCTAAAATCTGCCTCAGTTTCCTCATCTGTAGAATGAGCCAGAGAAGGAAATGGTAAATCACTCTAGTATCTTGGCCAAGAAAATCCTCAGATCTTACAGAGTCTGAGGCAACTGAACAATAGACAGATAAGCTCTCAACAGGATAAATTAGACATGGTGAGCAGAGAGCAAGGCCAAGAAGGGCAGCCTTGGAGGCCCAAGAGGGCTGATAAGCTGAGGAGGTTTCCCTTGGGGAAAAGAGACTCAGGCAGGGAAATAGCAGCCTTCAGGTGTGTGTTTGAGGGGCTGTCCTATCTCAGAAGGAGGAGGTTCTTTTGATTTGATCTAGAAGAAGGAACCAGGAGCCGCTCTGGGGGGAGCAGCAGAGCATTTAGTGTGAGTCTGATGTAAATAGGAATGTCCCCACAGTGACCGTGGTCCTCCAGAGGCAATGGGCTGGCCAGTTGTCTCTCAACAGAGGGCTTTGAGGAGAGGCTGGAGGCCCCACTTGTGGAGGGGGGTATGTTACAGATGGACTGGACTGCATGAGCGCCCTTCTGACTTAGAAAGTCTCAGACTTCGGGGCAGAATAGGGGATGGAGGCCCGGGATTGGTGCCTCCTCTGCTCCCCAGCCAGGGTGCTCCTTCTTCCCCTGGAGCCTTTCATCGATGCTGGGAGATAGTGAACTGATCCAGATTATTGTGGGAACGGGGAGGCGGATCCACTTCCCAGGGATGTGGGCAGAGCCACTGAGTCCTTCGCGGCCTGTCCCAGGAGGATTGAAGTATTGTAGCACTCTGGAGCAAGAAGGAAGCTTGGGACTGAGAAAGTCGGAGCTGAGGGGCGCTTTAGAACAGGGACTCTCAGAGCTGGGAAAGAATTAGAACAGGGAATGTCAGATCTGGGAAAGAGCTTAGAAGAGGGAATGTTAGAACTAGGAAAGACCTTAGAATGGGGAATCTCGGGAATGGGAAAGAGCTTAGAACAGGGAATGTCGGAGCTGGGAAAGAATTAGAACAGGGATTGTCAGATCTGGAAAAGAGCTTAGAAGAGGGAATGTTAGATCTAGGAGAGAGCTCAGAACAGGGCTCAGAAGAATTAAGAACCTTAGAGGCCATCTAGTTTAATCTCTTTATTTCATAGGCAGGGAAATGGACCCAGAGGGAGGGTTTCCCCAAGGCTCCTGGGCCAGTTTGTGACAGCACCTGGAAAGACCCCAGGCCTCTCCCTCCTTCCTCCTTTCTTTTTCTCCCCCCACCTCCCTCCAGACCAGAGTTCCTTCCATTAACTCATGCCAGGAGTTGACTTTGTAACCTTGGGGCTAGAGCTCTTTTCAGTGCTGAAGTCCGCCACCTCTAGCCAGGGACAGGGCACTTTGGAACAACCAGCACCCTCCCCACAGCAGTTTCAGATCGGAAGCGCCCGCCCCGCCTCCCAGGGAAGCAGCAGGCAGGGTGGGTTAAGAATTCCAGGCCCCAGCCCTGACATCTGGCCAGTGAGCCAGATGTGCACAAGCCAATCCCTCCTTCCCTGGCTCAGGGCCTCCCCAGAGTTTGCACTGAGTTCCTTTATGGGTGGGAGTTGGTGTAAGAGACAGGATTGGGGGATTTTCAAAGCACAGAGAAAAGTTCCCAGGTGTGGGAGCTAGGGACAACAGGGCCTCTTTCTCTCCTTTCTTCATTCCCTCTCCTTCCCCTTTTTATTCTCTCTCTCTCTCTTCTTTCTTTCCCTCTTTCCTTCCCTCTCCCCTTCTTTCCCTCTCTTCCCTCTTTCTCTTCCTTCCCCTTTTCTTTCCTTCCTTCTCTCTCCCCTTCTCTTTTTCCCTCTCTCCCTTCATTCTTCTCTCCCTGCCTCCATCTCTCATTCCTTCCCTTTTTCTTTCCTTCCATCCTTTTCTCCCTCTCTTTCTTTCTTTAGCTGTCTCTCTTTCTCTGCCTGTCTTTCTGACTCTTTCTCCCTCTCTCTCTCACTCTTTCTCTCTCGCTCGCTTTCTCTCTGTCTATCCCTCTGTCTTTCTTCTCCTTCTTTTCCCTTCCTTCTCTCCTTTGGACCAGGGCTCTTTGTGGGGATCCCTTTCCACCAGGATGGGCTTTTTGTAGAAAACCCCAGCCCTTGACTCTGGCCTCTCTTTCCATAAGTCCAGCAGGAACCAGGGCTCAGCAGAGGATTCCTTTTCCTGGTGGAAAAGTCATTAGGACTCGTCGGGTGAGCTGTGGCAGAGCTTTGGCAGCTGGTGTATTGATCCTTCGGTGCTCCCGACCATCAGCCCGTGGCCCAGAGAAAGTGGCCGTGGGGGGAAGAGGTGACTGGTAGTTTTAAAAAACCCAAAAAACCATTAGCCTCTAATTCCCACCATCAAGCCCTACCACATAGTGAACTGAGAGAGGTGGCCAGCAAAGGGCAAGGCCTGGAACCAGGAGACCTGAGTTGGAATTTCAGCTTCATCACTTAAAGTCGTGTGATTTTAGGTAAATCTGAGGGCTTTGGCCACACTACATGACCTTTAAGATTCCTTTGAACTCCAAATTATATGTTAGGTCACAGGTCACTAATGTGGATATGGAATGATCTCAGAGACTGTTTTATTTTATTTTATTGAAGTTTTTTATTTTTAAAACATATGCAAGAATAATTTCCCTCATTGATCCTTGTGTTCCATCCCTCCCCCCCTTCCTCTCACCTCCTCTCCTAGATGGCAAATAACTCAATATATGTTAAACAGACCACTTTATTTTAAAGATGAGGAAACAGCCCCACAGAGGTGAAGCGATTTAAAGTGACCTGTGGGATTTTAACATCCTGTTTCTATAAAAGATGTTCCAGAGATGACCCAGCTCCAGGTCAATAATCTCAGGAGCTCTCATCCAGCTTCTTACAAGACCTGAATTCAAATCTGGCCTCTACCTTGGGCAAGATAACCTTTGTCTGCCTCAGTTTCCTCAACTGTAAAGTGGAGATGATATAATAACACTTATCTCCCAAGGTTTTTGGTCAGATCAAATAAGATAATATAAGTCAGGAGACTGAACTAGCAGGTCACAGATGTCCCTTTCGCCTCTGGGATTCTTGATTTGGAAAATGGTGATACATAAAAAGTGATACATAAAAAGTGCTTCTAAATGTTAGCTATCATTACCATTCCCACCTATCTTTTCCATTTTTAAAGCCAAATTCCAGTTTGTCAATCTTAAATTGAGGGAAGAATATCCTTGACCTTTGAGAAAGATTCCTTCCAAGGAAGAATTCCCTAAGTAGTTCATTAATCCCTCAGGCATTCATCAGGTCTTTACAACTTATGAATAGATGTACACTCCCGCTTGGTTGTTTATCTACTCACTAGTAACCAAGGCTGAATTTGCTCTGACCACATGATTTCCTGTAGGGTCAGTGATGTTCCCTGAATTAATTTATCAGAAGGAGGAAAACCAAGATTAGGGACCCACCCAGACGGGTATCTAGTCCAGGCTCTGTTTGCAAGTTCCCACTGAGCCTTGGTTTCCCCTTCTCTAATAATGAGAATAATGGTTTCTGAAGTTTCTTCCCCAATAGGATGTTCCTGAGTAGGTCAATTATAAGGGAGAAGTTCATGGGCAGCTAGATGGAGCAGTGGATAGAACACCAGCTCTGAAGGCCCTGAATTCAAATCCAGTCTTTTAGAAGAGGCAGGGCCAGCAGCTGAGAGGATTTGATTTGGAGATCGTAGATCTCGGAACCATAAAGTCCTACAGAAAGAGAGATCCCCGGTCAGTGTTGAGTGTTGGGAAAACTCAGATAGGCAGAAAGAGCAGTTAATATGGCTGCTGGTTTTGGTTAGAAGTAAGTGATGATGAATGGGGCTGGGTCTAGGAGAAGTTCATTTGAGATGCCATTGCTGGTTATAGGGAGGAACTGGGCCATCTGGTGGTTTCCACTTTAAAAGAATTGTTCTTGGGGTAGTAGATAGAGAGGTAGCCTTGGAGAGTCAAATTCTGACACACACTAGAAAGTCACTTAATGTTACCTCTCTCTCTCAGACTATAAATCACAAATGCTAGTGGGTGTTGGTAGAGGGAATTCTGCCTCTGGGAGTAACTTCTATAACTTCTATAAATGAATCATAAGAAGAGTTCAAATAAATTGTTCTTCTTTCCCAAATTCAGGTGTTTCTCCTTCAAAAAGGAGAAGTAGGGCAGCTAGATGGTGTCATAGATAGAATTCTGGCCCTGAAATCAGGAGGACCTGAGTTCAAATTTAGCCACTTACTAGCTGTATGATTCTAGCAAATCATTTAACCCCAACTGCCTGGAAGAGGGAGGAGAGTAAGAATGGATAAATTGTTTTGTTTCTTTGTTTAAAGAGTAGTGTCTATGCCTGTTAAATTTTGGCATCCAGGGGCAGAGCTCTGATGGCCCTAGCCTAGTTAAAAGATCTCATGGCCTCTTTTGAAGTCAGCCTCTTCTCTAAAAGTCTTCCTCAGCCTTATGAGGTTCCCCCCCCCCAAGAGTTTGCTGTGATGGATAATTTAATTCAATTCGGTTCAAATTAACAATCATTTATGAAGCGTTTCCTTTGTGCAGGGCAGAGGTCATGGATAGTCATTGAAAATGGGCATGGGTAGTGTTTTGAGTTCAGATTTCTTCCATGTGGGCAGAATTAAGGAGTAAAAAAGGAGTAAGTAGTTCCTCTGCTCACAATGTTCATGGTTCCCTGGGCAAGATTGTTGAAGGGTGTTGCTGGGTGTTTCCTACCCAGCTGCAGCTGGCAGTGCCCCACCCCAGAAGTAGCAGTAGGGCAGTGGAGAAAGAAGGGGATTTAGGCCCCTGGACAGGGGAAGGATCAACTTTTCCTGGAGGGATCATAGAATTCTAGGGTCTCTGACTAGGAATCATTTAGTCTAGGCCTTTTATTTGTACAGATTAGGAAACTGAGTCCTAGAAAAAAGGAAAGGGCCAGCTTCAGGAAAAACAAATAAGCAAGACTTGGGTTTGAATGATGGCTTTGCCATTTATTAACTAGGAAGTGCAAGCAGGGTGCTAAACATCTTGGGCTGTCAGTTTCTTCATGTATAAAAGGTGGATAATAATAATAATGATAATTTAAAACGCCTGCTCCACATGACTGCCATGACCCATGAGCTTAGTAAACCTGAACTCACTAGAGAATTGGGAGTTGCTATTAGGAGGGACCAGATTCGCTGCCCTGTGGCCACAGAAGGAGCGGGGGGAGGACTAGAGATGATGAGCGGAAGTTTCAGGGGGCAAATTTAGGCTTGATGTAAGAGAAAACTTAGAACTACCCCAAAGGAAAGGGCTGCCCTAAGATGTTGGGGCAGTTTTGCCCTCCCCTTAAAGACTATTTAAACAGTGGAGAAGACGGTGATATACAATCAAAAGGCTGCTGGCCCTGGATTCAAATCCCCATTCTTGTATACTATTTGGAGTAATTTTGAGGAAGACACTCATTCTCGTCTGGCCTTAGTTTTTTTCATCTGTAAAATTCTCACCTGGATGGTCTGTGAACATAAAATTTGTCAGGTATAGGAGAGAGGGGATTCTGGCAAAGGATGGGCTGAGCAAAGCTGGCAGTCACTTGGATCCCTTTCACCGACTTGATACTGCAGTTGGTGACTGTGATCCCTGTACCTCAGTTTCCTCATCTGGGCAAGGGGAATATTAATGGCAGCATTAATATATCTTGAAAGGTTGTTTTTGAGGAAAGCACTGTAGAAATAGGGTAAGTATGGAGGTCAGACTGCTGACTGGGGGGGAAGAATTGGAGCAGGCCTCATGTCTAAGATGGTATAAAGTTGTAGAGATCAGACAGGGAACGGGAGGGCAGGGGGAAGGATCCCCTCCCTCTTCCCCCTTCTTTCAAAGAAAATCAAACCAGCAGGCCATCTGATAAAGAACAGGAACTAACCAGACAGATGGTGGAGGGGGGACCCATGAGCCATTTGCCCTGGGCTGAGGCAGCTCCGAAGCTTGGCCCCCAGGAGACCAGGCAGGTTATTTTTTGTCTCCTGTTATCTCGCTTCAGATCAAGGCCCTGGTTTTCCTCTAGGCCTTTGTATCTGTGTCACCTTGGAAACAGCTCTGTCTCTGTGCTCAGTATGTTCAGAGCCCCAAGGTAGCCTGGGCTTTTCCCTTCCCCTGTTAGATGCCCTAGGAAGCAAACTCTCCAGTGCTCTCAACAGCATTTGAACCTGAAAACCCTGGATTCAAATCCTGTCTTGCTAGGTGATCTGAGGTGAGTCACAGGAACTTTCTGGTCCACCCCCTATTTTATGGCAAGGCCCTGTGATAATTAATAATATGGGAATAGTATGTGTAAATGTGTCCTAAAAAAGAGGGGGGCATACTCAGAGATAGGGAACCATAATCAAAAGTATGCTAAGGTTGGAGAGATGAGATTTGAATCTGCCCTCGATGACTCAGTTTCCTCATCTGTAAAATGGGGGGAAATAATCTTTTGCATGAGGGAAAGCTCTTTGCAAACAACAAGAGAAATCAAAATGTTATTTTTTCTTATTTTTTTTTTATCTCTAAAAGCCCCAGATAGGTAGGGAAACATGGCCAAAGTAAGCAAAATCCATTTCCCCCAACTCCTGTTTCTCTGCTAAAATCGCTCTAAGTGAAATCTGAAGAGGGAGTCCAGATGGGTGTGGGATTCGGGGAAGGAGCCCTAAAACTTTGGCCAGTCACACAATGAATTAAATGTGCACGTAATTCTCCATTAATCGGTGATTGCTGTTGGTCTTTGTACTGAATTTGTTTCAGCAAATGTTTTATTTTGTTGTTCTTTTTCTTGGCAAAAGGTATGATAAATGTGAAACGCAGTGGGAGAGCATGTGAAAGACAAGTTCTTCAGTGGAACTGAGGATTACTGGGTAGAAAGGGAGCATCCCTTGAGATTGGAGCCTGTCCTTATCAGCACATGTTAATTAAGATGCTGGGAGAGTAGGGGGAGCTGGTAAGATGTCCAGCTCTACCTTCTACTGAGTAGAAATCTGTTGCTTTCCATGAAAAATCATTACATGGAAGTTTTTCAGATTATTTTGTTTCACTTTAAGTGGTTCTCCAGTACCTGTTAATTATGAGACGCTGTCCTTAAGCTGAAGTGATAACGAGACAGGTGACAAACCACTCCTGCCCTCAAGGAGATTACATGCTAGTGGAGGTATGATTGTCTACACAGCTAAGTACAGTATTGAGGAGGGAGAAAGCACCTGAAGCTGATCTCTGATCAACTGAGCTGAGTTAGGGAGAGAAGTGAGGATCTGGGAAGGTGGAATTGAGGTGGGGCTGTTTCCCAGGCTGTGCCTTCAAGATCCTGGCTCTGCTGCTGACTGGGATAAGTGATCTGTAGCAGTACACATCTTCTTTTTGTACCTCAGTGTCCCTTTCTGTAAAATTTAGGAGTTGGACCATTTGATCTCCACTACCCTCTTATGACTCTCAATTTCACTCATTGGGAGAAGTTTAGACTGAGTGAAACATAACCATTCCCTTCTCCAGCTCATTTTACAGAAAAGGAAACTGAGGTAAACAAGGTTAAGTGATTTGCCCAGGACTACACAGCCAACAAGTGTCTGAGGTCACATTTGAACTCAGCTCTTCCTGACTCCAGACTGGTCACTGTATCCTCTGTACCACCTAGGAAGAAATGAAAAATACTTTGGACTTTGTTCCAAGGCTGGGTGCTTGGGACCCAGGGCTTTTTCTATTAGCTCATTGTCATCCAATAAAGAGATGGTATGTATGGTACATGATAGGAAGAAGACATATTCTAGAGTGACAGAACCTGGGCTCAAATCCCAGCCCTTCCACTTACTATCTATGTGACCTCCATATATCTGCCTCAGTTTCCTCATCTGTCCTGAATGACTTTGGGGACCCTTCAGCTCTAGCCCGAGGCTCGTTTTTGGATGTGCTTTGAGTGGTTGCTCCCCAGCAGCGCCTGATGGGTACAGCTGGGGATGGGGGGTCAGGTTACTTAACAGGGCGAGGGGGGTGGCTGGCGTCATTCTGAACTTGTCTTAGAGAAAAGGGCTGAGAAGAATTGCAAGCTCTGACTCCCATTCTGTGCTGAATAGATGACATTCAACCTTGCTCAAAGAGAAAGCAAGCGGGGGTTTAGAAGACTTTTGGCCCCATAGATTCAAACCTTCCTACCCCGCAGCCATCCGAGCTGGGCAGTGGCCACTGACATTTTTATGAATGAACAAAAGGAGCCTGTCAGGAAGAGGCGCCTTCCAGTGTGTTCCAGGCACTGGACCAGAGGAGCTTGGAGCCAGACATCTTCCTTGCCCCCTTCCCCCTCCCCCACTGTCAGACTGGGTGGGTCCTGCCCCTCCTCCCATCTGTACCCTGTCTGCCTCTTGACCTTCTGGCCACACCTTGAATGGACCATCCGGCCCGGCTCTGGCAGGTCCAGCTTTAATGGAGACAGGAAGCTCCTGAATTCAATAAATGCTGGATCTTAAGGGCTTCCTGTGCCCAGATGGGTCCTATGGGGCTGGAGGAAGGAAGTTAGAAAAGTGGGGACAGCTAGGTTTTACAGCGGATAAAGCCCCAGCCCCAGAGTCAAGACACCTGAGTTCAAATGTGGCCTCAGACATTTACTGGCCAAGACACTTTACCCTCAGTTTTCTTCATCTGTAAAATGAGCTGGAAAAACAAATGGCAAACTACTTTGGTTTCTTTGCTAAGAAACCTCCAAATGGGTTCACAAATAGTTGCAAATGATAAATAACAATGTATATTAAGTAGCAACATTACTATAAGTAGTAACATTAATACTAAGGCATATTTGATACACCTTTACATTGTTTCTAGATAGCTAAGTGGCTCAATGGATAGAGAAGCGGACTTGGAATCAGGAAGACTCATCTTCAAATATGACTACAGACATTTAGCTAAGTGACCCTGGGCAAATCACAAGTGCCTTTAAAAAAAAAAAAAAAAAACAGAAAAGAAGAATCTGATTCAATATCTCTGAAGTCCTTAAAAAACAAAAACAAAAACACAGGTCAGCTGGATGGTACAATGGATAGAGCACCAGCCCTGAAGTCAAGAGGACCTGAGTTCAAATCTGTCTCAAACACTTTATACTTCTTATCTCTGTGACCCTGGGCAAGTCACTTAACCCCAATTGCAAATCAGAAAAAAAACGAAAAAGAAAAAGAAAGAAAGAAACTCAAACATATTGGATTTAACATATATTTTAACATGTATAACATATATTGGATTGTTTGCCATCTAGGGGAGAGGGTGGAGGAAAGGAAGGAGAAATCTGAAACACAAAGCTATGCAAGAGTCAATGTTGAAAAATTATTTGTGCATATGTTTTGAAAATAAAAAGCTTTAAAAAACAAACCCCAAAATAGAAAAAAAGGAATCTGATTCAATAGCTCTAGAGTCCTTTAAAAAAAACCCAAAAAATAGAAAAGAGAGATCTGATTCAACACCTCTAAAGCCCTTAAAAACAACAACAAAAGAACATAAAAGAAGGATTTGATTCTATACTTCTAGAGTTGATTTCAGAGGTCACCCAATTTAAACCGCTCATTTTCAACATTCATTTTTTGTAAAGCTTTGTGTTCCAAATTTTTTTCTCCCTCCTAAACCTCCCCCCCTCTTCAAGACAGCAAATAATCTAATATAGATTGTACTTATACAATACTTTTAAACATATTTCCAGATTTGTCATGTTGTGCGAGAAAAATCAGACCAAAAGGAAAAAACAATCCACAAGAAAGAAAAAACTAACAAGAAAGGTAACAGGCCTATGCCTTGATCCACATTTAATCCCCATAGTTTTCTCTCTGAGTTGTTCTTTCCATCCCAAGTCTATTGGAATCACCTTAAATCACCAGTTGTTGCGAAGAGCCACGTCCATCACAGCTGATCATCACATAATCTTGTTACTGTGTACAAGGTTCTCTTGGTTCTGCTCACTTCACTCTGCGTCAGCTCATATGAGTCCAGGCTTCTCATTTTATATATGAGAATACCGAGGCCCTAGAGGATCTCCCAAGGCCATGTCTTGTAAGTATTCACAGGGTCACAGTCTCAGACAGGGACAAGGCCCAGAGGTCACCTGGTCCAACCCCCTCAGTTTCATAGATGAGGAAACTGACCCAGGCAAAGTCACCTGGCCAGAATCATCAAGAGGGAGGATTTGCACCCTGGAAAACACAGAAGCAGGGAGCTTTCCATCCCACTCCACCTCCTGGTCCTCAGTGAACTTGGAGACTGTAGGGTTCTGTAATATCTCCTTTTTTATCTTTTAGGGCAGAGAGTAGGGAATCTCTGAAGAGAAAATAAAGCCTCCTGTTCAACTAATGAGTTGAAAAGATGGAAAAGTCAAATCTCAGGTCTGACCACATCATGCCCCTGCTCAAGAGCATCAATGATGACTTCCTGTTTTCTCTCATACAAAGTAACACACGCCTCAGCCTGGGCTTGAAGGCCCTCTTAGTCTGCCTCACCTACCCAGTCTTATTCCCTACATTCTGTGTTCCAGCCAAACTGGTCTTTCCTCATCCCTGGGTCCCCACGGACTCCCTCCAATCCATGGACAGCAGCCAGAGGCCTGGAGTTCTTTCCTTCCTCATCTCTACATCTTAGAAGGCTCAGCCTTCATACAGAAACTCATGTATGTACTGGGCTGTCCCTTCCCAGCATCTTCCTTCCTTGTGAGCAAATTCTCTCTCCTCCTCCTCTTCCTCCCCCTCTTGCTCTTCCTTTTCTTCCTTCTCTTATTCCTCTTTCTCCTTTTCCTTTTCTCCTTCTCTTCTCCTTTTCTCTTTTTCCTTCTCCTTCTTCCTCTTTTTCTCTCCTCTTCCCCCTTCTTCTCCCTTTCTCCCTTTTCCTTTCTTTCTTCCTCTCCCCAGCACCTGGCATAGTACCTGGGATTTCAGTGTTTTGATTATAATAGCTAGTGCTTATATAGTACTTCAGAGTGTGTAGGAATTATTTGATTATTTTTCAATTCAATAGACATCTATTCAGTGCCTACTATGTGCCAGACACTGTGCTAAATGATGAGGTTACAAAAAGAGGCAAAAGACAGTCCCTACCCTCGGGGAGCTTACAATCTTCACAAACATCCTGGGAGGCAAGAGTTATTATTATCCCCCTTTCACAGAGGGAGAAATGGAGAAAAACAGAGGTTTTGCCTAAGCTACTTAAGTGTGTGATATTGGACTTGAACTCAGCTCCTCATGACTCTTAAGTCCAACTCTCTCATTCTTCTGGGTTTCAGTTCTATTTCCCCAAGCAGTATGAACTTCCTTTTCAGTGAGCCTCAATTAACTCCATCCAGAAAATGGAGAAGTGGATAGCAACAAATGTTAATAGAAGGACAGGGGATGGGGAAAGGCAGTTTGGTTATTGGCAAATTTAATCTAAGGAATTTTAGGCTTAAAAAATTATTTTCTTGGGGCAGCTAGGTGGCGCAGTGGAGAGAGTACCAGCTCCAAAGTTAGGAAGACCTGAGTTCAAATTTGACCTCAAACACTTAACACTTTCTAGCTGTGTGACCCTGGGCAAGTCACTTAACCCCAATTGCCTCAGCAAATATATATTATAATTTGTTTTTCTTAAGTCAATGGAATAAAGGGAGTCTGAGGACCAGGGTTCAAATCCTCATTCTACCACTGGACCTCACTTCACCTCTCTGGATGTTGCACCAGGTGATTTGAAAAGCTACTTGCAGCTCTCCGTCTGGGATCCCACCTGTGAGCTTGACGGAGTTCTGATCTGTGGGCCTCAGTTTCCACATTTGAAAAATGAAACTAGACTATATCCTCAGCTCAGTGATCTTATGATCAATTCATCAGCAAGCTTTTTTTTTCTTTAACGTGTGCACTTTTATTTGAATAATTTGGTTTCCTTATTACCTACTCTAATCCTTATTACCTTATTTCCTTATTACCTACTTTAATCTCTTTCTCCACTCTTATTGCCAAAGCTAGCATTTCTAATACAATATTGAATAATAATGGTGATAGTGGGCAACCTTGTTTTGCTCCTGATCTTATTGGGAATGGTTGCAGTTTATTCCCATTACATAGGATGCTTACTGATGGTTTTAAATAGATTCAGCAAGCTTTTTAAAAAATTATTATTGCTTTGTGTTTACAAGATATATATATGGGTAATTTTTCAACACTGACTCTTGCAAAACCTTCTATTCCAACTTTTCCCCTCCTTCTCCCCACCCCTTCCCCCAGATGGCAGGTTGACCAATACATGTTAAATATGTTAAAGTATAAATTAAATCCAATATATGTAAACATATTTATATAGTTCTCTTGCTGCATAAGAAAAGTTGGATCTACAATTCTGATGAACGTGGCCCTCTCCAACAATGAGATGAACCAAACCAGTTCCAATAGATCAGTAATGAACTGAACCAGCTACACCCAGTGAAAGAACTCTGGGAAATGAGTATGAACCACTAAGTAGAATTCCCAATCCCTCTAATTTTGTCTGGCTGCATTTTGGATTTCCTTCACAGACTAAATGTACATTATTTCAAAGTCTGATTCTTTTTGTTCAGCAAAACAACTGTTTGGCCATGTATACATATATTGTATTTAATTTATACTCTAACATATTTAACATGTATTGGTCAACCTGCCATGGGGGAGGGGGAGAAGGAGGGGAAAAAATGGAACAAAAGGTTTGGCAATTGTCAATGTTGTAAAATTACCTATGCAAATATCTGGTAAAAAAAAAAAAAAACCAAACTATTAGATATGAAAAAAAAAAAAGAAAGAAAAGAAAAGTTGGATCTAGAAAGAAAGAAAAAAAAAACCTGCAAAGGAAAACAAAAATGCAAACAGAAAGAGTGGAAATGCTATGTTGTGGTCCACACTCAGTTCCCATAGTTCTCTCTTTGGGTGTAGCTGGTTCCTTTCATTACTGAACAATTGGAACTGGCCTGAATCATCTCATTATTGAAGAGAACCATGTCCATCAGAATATATCTTCATACAGTATTGTTGTTGAAGTATATAATGATCACCTGGTCCTGCTCATTTCACTCAACATCAGTTGATGTAAGTCTCTCCAAGTCTTCTGAATTCATCCTGCTGGTTGTTTCTCACAGAACAATAATATTCCATAACATTCATATACCATAATTTATCCAACCATTCTCCAATTGATGGGCATCCATTCATTTTCCAGTTTCTGGCCACTACAAAAAAGGGCTGCCACAAACATTTTGGCACATATAGGTTCCTTTCCCTTCTTTAGTAGCCCAGTAGTAGCACTGCTGGATCAAAGAGTTTGCACAATTTGATAACTTTTTGAACATAGTTCCAAATTCAGCAAGCATTTTTAAAGCACTTAACTACCGGTCAGATCCTGTTCTGGGTACTGGGATATAAATAGTGAGTCAAAACCTGCCCTCTAATCCCTTCTGTTAGGGATGCAGCACATTGTAGGGGGCTGGCACGTGATGGCTAGAAGCTGCCTGATGAAGGAGAATGAAAGAAAAGAAAAAAAGAAAAAAAAGAAAGAAATAGTGCTGCCCTCAGGGAGCTTATTCTCTTTCTGTAAAGTAAATACATCAGATGGGAGTGGAAGGCAGAGGTACCAGCAGTTGGAGGAGTGGGAAAGTAAGCTCCTTGAAGGGAAGGCTACTCTGTATCGCCAATGCTTAGCCCACAGTGAGAGTTTAATAAATACCTGGTGATGATTCAGGAAAGGTCTCCTCCAGAAGGTACCACTGGAGTGGAGCTTTGAGGAGAACAAGGGATTCTGCAAGGAGGGAGGGAACGCCAGGCAAGGGGACAGCCAAATGCAAAGGTACAGAGGGGAGAGATGACAGGCTCCCCGGAAGAGCTGTAACCATGCCCTTGGGCTAGACCCAAGCTAGTGCCAAAGGAATTAATGTGTAATAGGTCGGGTAGAGTCAGAGTTTTGAATAGCTATCACTCAGTGTGATGGGGAGGGAACTGTAGCTTCCTTCTCTTCTCCTTCCTCCCCCCTCCTGTGGATCCGAAGGTAGGTGGGTAGATAGATGGATAGAACAGTAGATTGGTAGATAGGTAACTGGGTAGATAAGTGAATACTTGGGAAAATAGGCAGGTTGGTAGGCAAGTGGATTAGGTGTGTGAATAGGTGGGTAGGTGGATAGGTAGATAGATGGGTAAATAAGTAGGTGGGTAGGTAAGGATAGGTCTGTGAATAGGTAGGCAGGTACATGGGTAAGTGGGTAGCTAGATAGTATGGTAAATGGGTAGGTAGGTGGGTCAAGTGGATAAATCCGTGAATGAGCAGGTGGGTGAAAAGGTGAATAGTTGTTGTGTCCTGCTTTCTAGAGCTCCCAAGTTGGGGTGACAAAATGTACCATTGCTTTCTAGAGCCCTCAAGCTGGAGTGACAAAACATAACATTGCTCTCCAGAGCCCCCACAGCGGGGTGATTAAAATATATCTTCCTAGTGGAGAAGTGATGAGGCAGGACCCATATATTCCAAATACATAAATTATTTTTACAGAAATGAACACTGAGGCTAAAATACCCAGGATCACAGAGCTAGTATCAGGTTTCTCTGACTCATGAATCCCCTGAGTTTCACTGCCTCAGTTTCCATGTCTACTCTAGAATGACTGATGAGGCAAGGGAGCACTCTAGAAATGATCAGATGAGCCCACAACCTTCAGACTGGTATGACCCAGGCTCAGGTCTCCAGGATGGCTCAGCCTTCATTCTCTTCCCCAAGAAATTAAAAACAGACTCAGCTTCTTGGAGGGCCACCCATCTGCCTGTCTCTCCCTATCTTGGAAGTCCTGAAGGCTGGGCAGGGCTGGGAGAGAGAGCTCTAAAAGCTCATCCCTCCGCTGCTTTCTCAGTGGAAGGGTCTTAACAGGACCACTGTCCACTTGCGGAATCCAGCCTGCCCAGAGGCAGCTGAGGAGCAGTGGTGGGATCTGGAGAGGGTTCACAGGGAAGCTAGAACTTGGATCCTCTCCCTTCCTCCAGCCTTCCCCACCTCTTCCATCCCTTCCTCCTGGAGCCACTTCCAAATCTCTTGGATGAAAGCTGGAGTTGTTTCCTCTGATTGAACAGTTTGTGGGGAGCCGGGCCAGAGCCTGCAACCTCTCTCCGGAAGGTGCAGGAAGACTGTTTGAATGGGAGAGCAAGAATGAGAGCAGGATTCTCCAATCAGCCCAGTTTGGGATGAGGCTGCTCTGGGCCCGAAGCCTTTCCTGTGGGGCCCTGGTGACTTCTGGGATCTGTGAATGGAACCTGAGTTTGACCTAAATCATTTAGAAGACTCCTCTCAGAGGGAATTGTTTAAAAAGTGCATTGGCAAATGTTGCTCCATGATTGAGGTTGAGGTGGGGGGAAAAGAGAGAGAAAAAAAGAGAGATGGAGAGAAAGAGAAACAAAGAAATATATGTGTGTGTGTGTGTGTGTGTGTGTGTGTGTGTGTGTATACACACACATATACATATATACAGACAGAGAGGCACACCACAGAGAAGAGAGAGACAAAGAAATATGGATTATATATATATATATGTATAGAGACAGAGACATACACAGAGAGAAGAGAGATGGAGAATGATATGTGTGTGTATACACACACACACACACAGACACACACACACACAGATTTACAGAGAGAAGAGAGAGGGATAAAGATAGATTATATATATATATATATATATATATATATACATACACACACACACACACAGAAACACACACCACAGAGAGATGGAGAGACACACAGAGACATACACAAAGAGAGAAGAGAGTTATATAGAGATACACACATACACACACACATATATACATGCAGAGAAATAGAGAGACACACAAGAAAAGAGACAGAGACTGAAAGAGACACACAGAGAGAAGACAGAGACACACACACACACATAGGGCGAGACAGAGAGACAGTGGGGAGGCGGGAACGAGAATGACTTTGTGCTCCTCTCCCAAATCTGCCTTGCCACATAAATAACAAGATATTAACACCTGGGAAAGGAGAAGATGCTGACTTGGACTTCTCTAAGCATCCCCCACCCCTGGGGGGGCAGCTCTCTGTTCCGGGGCCCCTCCCAGCCCTGACATTCTCAGTTCTAAGCTCTGACTTTCTGTGATTTTTCCAATTTCAAATGGACACTTGCCAAGAACACTTTTAATTGCCTATTCCCCTTCCCCTTCCACTCCCCCATCCATTTTCTGGGTTTCTCCACTATCAGTAAACAGGGTTCCGGATGGAGGCAGGTGTGTAGGTGGGCAGACAGGTGGACTTGGGTGGTAGAGGCTAGAGCTTCTGATGGAGGGCTGCATTGATTCTCTTTGTAATTCGACGTCTTTTATCCTCACTATTGTGAGAAGTGCTCTCTAGATCCCACCGACTGCCAGAGGGATACAGAAATCAGACCCGGCCTAAAAAGTCCTGGATTTTGTCCCTCCCCAAGGAGAATGTGTCAAGTGAGGAAGTGGTTGCTTCCCTTTTCCTGGAGGACTTGTTGGGAATGGTTCCGAAGGAATTCTCTTTTGGGTAATGTTTGGACCCATTCAGCAAACATTTACCCAGACACTGAGCTGGGTTCTGGGTGCTCGGAGGAAGATTTGGAATGGTCCCTGCCCCCAGGATGCATTCTGCCATGGGAGGCAGTGTACCCCGTCTCAATTCTGACAGTTCTGGGATTTTCTGAGTAGGCAGGGGGACTCTATTTGGAAATTAGTGTTTGTCATTAAGGCACACGGATACAATTAAGAGCTTCTTGGGATAAGGAGGAGATGGTGGAGTGTGATTGTGGGAAGGAAGATGCCTCTTCCTACCCCCTCCCCAGCTTAAAGGGAGAGATGAGGATTTAGGTGTGTGGTGGACTTCTGTTAGGGGAAAGAAGGGAGGGAGGGAGAGAAAATGGGGAAATGAAGGAAAGAGGGAGAAAGAGGAGAGAGAAACAAAGAGGGAGGGAGGAAGATGGAAAGGGAGGAATGGAGGGAAGAAAGAGAGAGACAAAGAGAGATAGGGAAAGAGAGAAGGAGAGAGAAAGAGGGGGAGAGGAGACAGAGAGAGAGAGAGAGAGAGAGAGAGAGAGAGAGAGAGAGAGAGAGAGAGAGAGAGAGAGAGAGAGAGAGAATATGTGAATAAGCCACTGTTTTGTGTTAATGTCCCTGGCCTCCAACTTGCCTGTAAAGCCAGTAGCCCACATCCTGAAATGAAGGCACATTTTTTTGAGATTGCCTGATCATTGTGTTCTGGAGGTGTTTTTGGTGCTGCTGCTGCTGTTATTCATTTTATCTGAGATGCTTTCTCTCCTTCCCCCTCCCGTCCCTTCCCTCCTTCCCTCCTTCCCTCCTTCCCTCCTTCCCTCCTTCCCTCCCTCCCTCTCTCCCCGTCAGCCCCCTCCAGCAGAAACACAGCTCTTTCCCAGGCCTGGCCAAAAAGGAGGGGAAATGACTTCCCAGGCTCTTCTGCATATCAAAGGAGTTTTGTTTATCCTTGTGGGGAAGCCCTCAGACTGGGAGGTGGGATTAGGGTCCCGGAAAGCAGAAGCTGGTGGAGTTTGCGTTCTGGGGCTGCTTAGGGCCTTTGTGTTTGTCAGGGACTAAGAAATGGAGATAATCCCAGATTTCTGCCTTGGCGCTCAAATCCTGGGGTCAGTGATTTAGCTGAGGAAAAGTTAACACTTTTATTTTACCCTTAAAAAAAAACATGCCTTGTACAGAAAGTGATTGACTTGCCCAGAGTCACACAGCTAAGTGTCTGAGAGAACTCGAACCCAGGCCTTCTAGACTATAGCCAGCATTCTATTTCCTAAACTCAGTGACTCCCCAGTGACTGTCTGGTCTCTTCAGTCAGAGAGCACCTCTCTTAAGGTGCTAGATTTAGAAGCGTGAAGGCCTTTGGTGGCCATCTCAGCCAATCCCCCTTTTTATAAATCCTTCCTCTCTCTTCCTAATTTTATTTATAAATTTATAAATAAATGATTTAGCTAAACTTTCCCAGGGAGTCAACAAAATATATTTCAATCCAACCAATTCAACAAGTATTAATAACATTTATATTATTATACAAAACATATTATCTTGAGCTCTAAAGCTCTAGAAGTTAGGATAAAGGTTATCATTCCCATTTTAAAGATGAGGAAACTGAGGGCTCATGTAGGTAAAATGAAAAGAGTTGCAATTTTGTTTCCTAAAAGTGCATGGCTGAAAAGGAAGTAGAAATCAGGGGAAAGAGCTCTAGGTCTGAAGTCAGCAGGCTTCCTGGTTTGAATTTTGGCTCTGAAGCTTATTAGCTGTGTCACTTAATCAGCAAGCATTTATTAAGCACCTACTGTGTGCTGGGCTCTGTGTTAGGGACACAAACTATGGTAAAAGGCAGACTCTGCCCGTGTAAAGATTATATTTTAAAGCTAGCAATTTGTAGACTGGATAAATTGGATAGACAGACAGACGTAGATATTAGTAGGAGTTATTCCTATTAAGAGGAGTTGGGAAGGCTTTCTGCAGAAGACAGGCTTTAGTTGGGATTCAAAGGAAGCCTGAAAGGCCAGTAGTAAAATTGGGAGAGAGTGAGAGCATTCCAGCCATGGAGGAGACAGCCATGAATGAGTCTTGTTTGTGGAAAGATCAGGAGGCTGCTGTTCCCAAGAGTGCTTGGAGGGAGAAGGTATAAGAAGACTGGAAAGGTAGAAGGGGGCCAGGGTATGAGGGGCTTTAGACTTTAGAATTTTATATGTGATTCTGGAGGTGATAGGGAACAGCTAGTGGCGCTGTGGATAGTGCTGATCTGGAATCAGAAAACCTTGAGAATACAGCCTCAGAAACTGTATGACCCTACGCAAATCACTCTTTGCCTTGGCTTTCTCATCTGTAAAATGGGTGTAATAATGCAGCCAACTCCCCATGTTTTTGTGAGGATCAAATGGGATCATATTTGTAAAAATCATTTGGTGCAGTATCCAACATATAGTAGGTGCTAATTCCTTTTCCCTCTCCCTACTGCAGCTTATTGAATTAGGGGGAGAAGAAGATGTGGTCAGATAAGCCTTTAGGAAAATTATGTCAACTTATGACAAATGAGCGGAGGATGGACGGCAGTAGGCAGAGACCAGTGGCTGGAAGACCAACCAGCAGCCATTTCAGCAGTCCAGGTGAGAGGTGCTGAGGGGACCTGTGTCTGAGAAGACTATAAGCTATTTGTGAAAATAGTCCCTGCCCTCTAAGAGTTTATATTCTAATGAAACAGACATAGGCATAGATATTTTCAGGGGCTAGGGGAAATTGCTCAATTGTTTGTTTTTTTTTAAAAAGGTGGGGGGAGAGATTGGTGGAGGAGGGACCTCTGAGGGTCCTTCCAATTCTAAATCCTGTGATTTATCTCTACTAGATCATGGCTAGGGCAAGATTTTAATCTGAGATCACAGATTCAGAATTCAAAGATATCATAAGGCCTTCTGGTCTACCTCACTTCTTTTATAAGTTACTTGGTCACAGTTGAAAATCAGAGAGGTCATACAGGTTAGTAGATGAAAACAGGTCCCTCCCCACCATGTTTTGTCCATTCTTTTCTGTCATGCCCAACTCTTCGTATTCCCATTGGGGATTTTCTTTCTTTCTTTCTTTTTTAATAATTTGTTTATTTTATTTTATTACATTTATTTAATTATATTTAAACTATTTTTTAAACATTTGTTTTTAAAACTTTTCAATTCCAAATTCTCTCCCTTATCAACTGTCCCAGCCCCCATTAAGAAAGCACATATGAAGTTATGAAAAATCATTTGGATCGGTTTGCCATTTCCTTCTTCAGCTCATTTTACAGATGAGGAAACTGAGGAAGACAGGGTGAAGTGTCTTGCACAGTATCAACAGCTAGTAAATATTTGAAACTAGATCTGAACTCGGGAAGATAAGTCCTTTTGATTCCAAGCCCTTGTACTCTTTCCACTGCACCAACTAGCTACCAGAATACAATAATATCTGTCCTATTTGAAACTTGGCAGTTGGGGTCATGGAGATCAAAAGTTTGTACCTTATTAAAAGTATTCTGTTGTCTATGTGATGTCTTATGGTGCTATAAGCTCCATGCAGACAGGCACTCTATTGTATCCAAATTTTGTACCTCTGTTTGCTTTTAATAGAATGCTCACCATGTTATACTAAATGTGTATTGAGTACAATTAATAAGTGTGTAGAGTGAAGTCAGTCATTAAGTCAAAAAGCAATTTATTAAGCACCTATCAAGTGTTAGACACTGTGAATTGCAAATACAGACCAAAAATCCTTGACCGTCTATACGTTCAAAATCCTTTATTCTTTTTAAAATAATAATGATAACTTTTTTATTTTCAAAATACATGCTAAGATAGTTTTCAACATTCACAATGTTCTCTTGTGTCTATTCACTTCACTTTATATCACTTCATGCAAGTCTTTCCAGGCTTTTCTGAAATCATCCTCATTTCTTAAAGAATAATAATATTCCATTAACTTTATATACCATTACTTATTGGGCCACGCTCCAACTGATGGGCATCTACTCAGTTTCCAGTCTCTGCTACAAACATTTTTGCACATGTGGTTCCCTTTCCCTTCTTTATGATCTCTTTAGGATATAAGCCCAGGAGAGACACTGCTGGATCAAAGGCTATGCAGTTTGATAGCCCTTTTAGCATAGTTGCAAACTGTTCTCTAGAATGGATCAATTCACACTCCACCACCACCACCAACAAAAAAAAAGTCCCAGTTTTCCCACATCCCCTTCCAACATTATCATTATCTTTTCCTGTCATTTTAACTAATCTGTGAGGGAGTGGTTCCTCAAAATTGTCTTCATTTGCATTTTTCTAATTAATAGTGATTTAGACCATTTTTTCTTATGACTAGAAATGGTTGAATGTTATCATCTGAAAATTGTCTGTATGTGTCCTTTGAGCATTTATCAATTGGGGAATGTGACTTGTATTCTTATAAATTTGAATCAAATCTTTCTGTATTTTAGAAATGAGGTCTTTATCAGAAACACTAGATGTAAACTTTCCCCCCAGTTTTCTGTTTCTCTTCTAATTTTGGCTGCATTGGTTTTGTTTGTACAAAATCTTTTTAAATTTAATATAATCAAAATTATCCAATTTGCATTTTATATTTTCTAGTTCTTCTTTGGCCATAAAATCCTCCCTTTTCTAAAGATCTTGCTTGTGGAAAGGTCAGGAGGCTGGTTTCAATGGATTCAAGAGTGCTTGGGGAGAGAAGGTATAAGAAAACTGGAAAAGTAGAAGGGGAGCTTTGGGCTTTAAAATTTTATATGTGATTCTGAAAGTGATAGAGAACAGATAGTGGCCCTGTGGATAGAGTACTGGGTCTGGAATTAGAAAAACCTTGAGATCAAAAACAGCCTCAGATATTGTAAATCACTCTTTGCCTCAGCTTTTTCAATTGTAAAATGGGTGTAATAATAGCAGCCACCTCCCAGTGTTATTGTGAGGATCAAATGGGATCATATTTGTAAAAAACATTCTCTTAATTTACTTAGAGTATCATCAAAAACCTTTATTCTTTTGGGAGGTTTAAAACACTTAAAAAGAAAGAGGCAAGGTATAGGATTGAGAAAGTGGGCAGTGAAGCCTGCTGAGGAAAGCACGCTCCAGTTAGCCTAGGGAGCCTTCTTATATGAGTTCTGTATTTTTAAAGCTGCTCATTCTTCATAACTTGGTCATCATGAGTATTTGATATGTTGATGTGTAATGATAATAAGAGCTAATAAAAGCTGATATTTCTAGAGGACTTTTAAGATTTGCAAAGTACTGTATAGATAACTTCTGGTTTTATCCCTGAGAAGTAGGTGCTTTTTCCAGATCCTAATTTGTCCAGGATTACTGAACTGCTAAGTGTCTCTGGGAGGATTCAAACTCAGTTATTCTTTATTCCAAGTCCAGTATTCTGTCTCTGGAGTTGTGCACCTACCTCCAGACATGATTCCAGTCACCAGGTTACAGCCTACTAAATCTTTTCAGCTTACAAGCTTACAATTGCACTTTGTCCTGCTCCCTTGCATAATTGGAATTGGCTGAAA